>NC_143014.1:379500849-379846049 GCF_055824585.1 Amblyomma mixtum | reverse complement strand
GGCAGTCCAACTTGGGAAACTGCGCTGCCCTAATGTGACCCCGCGTCACGCATTCTTTCTGCCGTCTGCTAGCCCAGCGGCGCCGTACGCGGAAGGAGTCGTCTGCTTGTCGTCTCCTTTTGCTGTACGAGCTCGTTTGGTTGGCTATGTTCCTAGATCAAGGGATGTAACATTATAATCAATAGTTGAAAACTGAAAAGGAGACGCTGGGTAGTTTTCACGGTCATGCACCACGCAATATTTGACCCAAAACCAGAGCAGAAAAGATGCAAATACACCTGATGGTAGTTTGGAATGGCAGTGTTTGCTTTCATATTCATTTCATTAAGGCTTGGATTCTAAACATGGTTGAGGAAAAATGTGGCCTCATGAGCTCAATCAAGAGCTCAGCGTTGACACTATGTTCTATCACAGTTCCATGTTCATGCAACACATAATCTGCTGCAACACATTGCGAGAACCACACCGAAAAAATTCTGTGAGAATGAGGCCTAAGCGGGGGCTGTAACGGGGTGGCGACACAAACAAAGGAAAGTCAAGTATCGTTAGAGCACTGGAGGCTTCACAGGAGCAATTCAATTATTTAACGTACTGTAGCGGAAAACGGCGACAAGTCGATATCTTGTACCGCGGCAGGCGCCCGTGAAGGAGCAGAAGTCAGCAGAGATCCAGCGACGATGGTAACCAAGCGGTCGTCACTCACCGCCATTATCAGACGACTGACCAGAAGCAGACGAGACGCTAGGTGGCGGGGCGGATTGCACAAAATGGTGTTTTTTTTATCCCTTTCGGCACTGGTGGAGTATTTGGCACAATTAACTCCCTTTCTGGACTGGAGTAAATGCTGGTGAATCCTCATTTTTACTCCATTATTCCCTCATGGGAGTAAAATGGAGGACAGTCCACCTTTTTACTCCCCACTCATGGAGTAAATGTTTTCACAAATGGAGTAAAAAGGGTGGCCGCCACCATTTTACTCCCTTTTGGGTACATTTTTGTTTACAGTGTAGGTCACGTGCCCTTGCAGCGTCATCCCAATCTGCCCACCGGATAGCGAGAAAACTACCCACCGTGGCAGGTGGCGATTAAATTAATTATTGCTCACTCGGGAAGAGCAACCTCGGTCGCACAAGGCGAACCGATGGGAGCACCTACAAGCGCAGGGCAGTGGTGTAGCGCTTAACCGCTGCACCACTGGGCAGGATGGGTGTGAGGACTCCCAGGGTTATATAAATGTAAAGAAGAGAATAACCTTCTGCACACATGGGAATTAACCCATTACGCTACTGCGTCATACCCTCAACGAAGAGCTTAAGTGCCTGCTCCAATTTTTTTTCCACCATGCCTCTATCGGCCAAATCCGTTCAGATTACTGCAAAGCATCCGTGAATTGCAGAGAAACGGACATCTCCGCGCCGTTAAACAAGAATCCGGGAGTCTATTGCTTAGTTCATGTTTTAATGCTTTGTGGGCTTTCATTTAGCACGAGCGCTCCGCATCTTTTAAAAGTGTTTTTTCAGTATATTTAACAAGCATTATTTGGCATGTTTAGTCTTTTAGTAAAAAAAAAAAAGCGCTGGTAACTGATGTTGTTCACAACAGGTGGCAGCACACATCCATACGGTCGAAGTGCTATAAACAAGCTGTCTCACTGCCAAATACTACCAAATACTACTACTGCCAAATACTGCAAATAAATACTGCCAAATACAACTGGAGAGTTCGACTGCCCGAAATAAGCGGATTAAGTGAGCCCCCGCAAAAACCGCTGTACCAAGAATGGCTTCCGAAATCAATTGAAGGAGTGTACGATGGGGGGCTAGTTGGTAATCCATGAACTAAGAACGAAAACCACGCAAAGGACGATACACAGGGAAGAAGTAGACTGGACCGCGCTCGTCCTGTCTACTTCTTCCCTGTGTATCGTCCTTTGCGTTGCTTTCGTTCTTAGTTCCGAAATCAGTGGTAATAGCTTTCCCTCACTATTTTGGTGCCTGCGAGATAGCATGGTGGCAGATATCAGCGGAAGGCTGTAGACCGTATGAACCGCGTACAGTAACCAGTTGGGCACAAGTGCAGCCCATGTTCGTCTTCAGTGCACTCCGGACGCCAAGTAGAGTTGTTTGCTGCTGTGGGTGTAAGTGGGGTTTAACGTCCCTGAGCTCCACATGTTGCCGTGATAGATGCCGTTAGCGAAAAGCAGGTGGTTATTTCGGCAGCCTGGAGTTATTTGAACGTGCACAGATGCCGCACAACACATGGGCGTCTGTGCATTTCGACCCCATCGAAATACTTTCGCTTCGGCTTCTATTAGAGACACCGCTGTGGGTCGTGGTAGTGGTACACAGGTCCCATGGGCAGTTGGCGACAGGTTTCTGACCTTCTAAATCGAAACCTTGCGCTTAGAAAAATGCCAGGCACGCTCAAAGAGGACAATACACGTGGGGTGTCACTTTGTCACATGGGTCATCGACTGGAAAGGTGTGCGCCTCGAGAGACGCTTTAAGAGACCACTTTGCATTGTCGAGGGAGCACGGAGTTATTTGTGCTCACCAAAGGGGAGACTTTCTAGTCAGAGTTGCGTCTGGCGCCAATTAAGGAACCACGGGGATCTGTTGTTGAAGACCTGCGACGACCTCCTCTGAGGCGTCAGTCATCGCCGAATCACAAACAGCTACTCACAGGCATCCGCCGACCTATGCAGTGCCTGCATTATTGTTTTTCTCCTGTTTCCCGAACTGCTTTTTCTGCTGGTGTTTTTCGGCCGTTTCCATTTCCGCCAGCATGAAGCCATAGCCGCTATATCACTCAGGCGGGCTCTTATTGCAAGTGGCGGACATAGGCTCAAGGACAAAGCAGGGTGCGCTTTTACCTGAGTACAGGTCTAAATGAAAAAGGACGCTGGCCAAAGAATTTGTTAAAATGTTAGACGTTCCGGCCTCCACATATGAGCTTTATTCGTTGAACACAAAGCGTGAAGCATGAAGCTTAAGTTCGTCGCAGTGAGTGTCACGTCGTGGTTGAATACCGCCGTTGCTATTTGAGGTGTTTTTTGCTGTTATCTGTGCTTTTAAAAACTTCATATGTGTGCGTGACACCTAGTTATTCTCTGTCCCAGTAATTGATGCTTGTTCCCAGGCGGTCTTGTGTGTCGCTACTTCCAGGTGTTCCGCAAACGCGTTAGATGCAAACTTTTCACTAGTGGCGTCGTTCTTGTAATCCCTCAAAGGTCTTTCGAATTTCCCGTTCTCGGGTACGTAACAATAGTCGCGGTCTGCACCGGGAATTTTTGAAGATGGCGCCAGGAAACCGCTCTTTATTCAGTCTGTACTTAACGTTCACCAACTCCTGCCTCAGCTTGGATGCTGGAACGTGAGAAACGTGCTTATTGTCAGTGCGCAGAACACGCGCCAAAGACTCGCTCACGTCCAGCGCATGAGAGGCGGCGGCTCGGGCTCAGCAAGGAGGACCAACCGGTTTTGATGGTTGTGACGGCCGTTATAGAACGGAATCCACGAAGTGCTTGCGGTAGCCGCACTCGTTCAGTTCTCGGTGCACTTGGCGCAAGTCCGAAACGCGATCTTGAGGTTTCGAGCAAATTTATTCGGCGTGTCAGTGGAGGGAAGCAGTGACGGAACGCTCGATGTGAACCTACTACCTGACCAGACGAGATGTCATCAGACATTATATTGCATACCTGAGTGCAGAGTTGCTATCATAAGTGCTCGATAGAGCGAAAAGACAAAAACACAAAAGTCTGCGCGCATAAAAGCAAAGAATACTTGTTTGAAAAAACAGTTGTACCAGGCAGTAGCCTCCAACGTTGCGAAGGCATAGACGCTACCTAAATTTAGCGCTGGTTCGTCGTAGTACTTCCGTTGCATTTCGCCATGAACTCCAAGGGGGCAGGGTGTGATCTCGTTTGGTTCCTACGACCGTGGGGCTCAGACGGTGGTGGGGACCCGATCGTACGGCTCCGCTGCAGGATTGACTGGTGAAGCGATCTGGTATCAAATGATTGGTACACTACTGTAGCACAATGAACATCATAGGTGACTTGTGTTCGTTGACTGTAACTCTTGCAGTGTATCGGCCTGAGAGATTCATTGATTGATTGATTGATTGATTGATTGATTGATTGATTGATTGATTGATTGATTGATTGATTGATTGACCAAACTTTTACAAAGGGAGTAGAGAGGACGTGTTATGAGGTGGCTTCCAACTGCGCGTATCTGGTGGCCGTCCCAAGTTGTTGCTGCTTTTATTTCATCTGAGCTGCGAACGCCCCATTTATAGTGGAGTAGTCTGCTCCTTTGTCTGCCAAGGCAGTAACCTCGTGGCCGTCGATGACAACTTCCAAGTAAGAGGTTCTTGCCCCTGGGGGTATCGGGTCAGGAGCAGGCATGGCAGTAATTATATTTTGAGGTCATTTGTGAAGTAACAAATTATTTTCCTGGTCTGATATTTTAGTAATATATTGAATTGCTTTTGGGCAGCCATTTCGCAGCAAAGTAAACTAAATCATCGCATTTTTTTTAAATCCCTCGCTGTTCTTTGCGTCAGCAAGCCTTGGCTCTCAATTGCCAGGTCGGATGCCGAGAAAACAGAAGCGATGCCCGTAGAGCCCAGGCCAGCAAGGTAGCGAACTTATTCGGTTAGCTTGCGAGTAGATGCAAGCCTCCGCACTGGCGCACGCACGCACGCACGCTCACCGTCCGGTGATTTTACGAGTTTTGAACTGTACCCAAGGCTCGAAATCATTTTAACTTGAGCTAGCAGGAATGCCCTGAACTACATAACAAACGCGACTATTCAGCATGGCCTAGGAAACTCTTTTTTCAAAGGGGGCAAAAGCAGATCCTGCGATGCAGTAAATTAAGTCATTCGATATTTTCCTACCAGCTGTGACCAACGTATATTTCGAAACATGTGAAAACTAAAAGTAATTTAAAAGTATATTCATTACCTTCTGGAATTAACTGTAATCTAATAACATTTTTAAAGCAGCGATTGGTAATGTAATTTAATTACATTTTCACTATTTTCAGGAAAATAATTAGTAACGCAATGCTACATTGCCCAGGTTTTAGCCTTCATGCTGCCCTCACAATCTTCGTATCTGGAGATGGTTCCTTCAGATCGCCTTCGTACCAAATTTTTCAAAATACTCTGACGTCGTCTGTCTGTGACATTCTAGCGAAACAAGGTACTTTTGAAGAAAAGATCGATTGTTTGAAAGAGAGAATCAAAAGTTGGGAAGACGTAGCAACTATCAACACTTTAAAATGGAAGTGAAGGATTTGGAAGCAACCGTTACTAAGCTTGGAGCTAATTTATCATACCTCATAAATAAAACCGACGACTTAGAAAACATGAGCCGTACGAATTACCTACTCATTTGCGGCGTGAAAGAAGACGAGGAAACAGAATCAGAGGTAACCAACAAAACAACAAAATATATTTTTGATGAGAAGGTGGAAATTCCGAGGGTAATCCCAAAAGTAAGGCCGCAGGGAAACTATTTTCGTGGCTGCTCGCCATACTGCTGTGTTCTCTTCCAAACAAGCTGTGACTCAGCGCGAAATGGACTGTCAGTCTTGGCACGACAGTCATTTGAAATGGAGCTCCCGTTTGTTGCTACCGCCAGGTGCGAGGTTTGCGCAGTTATTCGATTTTTGAACGCAAAAGGCGGTCAGCCAATCGGAATTCATCACCAGTTGACGGAAGTGTACGCAGAGTCGTGCATGGATGTTAAAAACGTCCGCAAGTGGTGCAGGGAGTTCGCAGCCGGTCGCACTGAAATTCACGGCGAACAAAGATGCGGGACGCCGTCAATTTCTCATGAGAAATTCGCGAAGGTCGAAGAAATGATGCGGCAAGATCGGAGGATCACACTAGACGAACTCTGCATTTTGGTTCCTGGCGTTTCTAGAAGCACTATTCACGGGATTTCGACAGCAAAGTGTAAATATCGGAAAGTGTGCGCAAGATGGGTTCCGCGAATGCTCACAGACGACCATCAACGGCAACGCGTTGACTCCTGCGAATTTCTTCAGCGTTCAGGAGATGAAAAGGAGGCCTTTTTGGATTCCATTTTTGTGGGTGACGAAACCTGGGCATTCCACTTCACGCCTGAGTCCAAACAAGGATCACGTGAGAGGCGGCGCTCCTCTTCGCCCAAGCCGCGAAAATTCAAGCGAACACAGTCTGCCGGCAAAGTCATGGCAACTGTGTTTTGGGATTGGAAAGGTGTATTGTTGGTTGACTTCATGGCTCCTGGCACCACAGTAAACGCGGACAGATGTAGTGAGACCCTTAAAAAACTGAGACGGGCGATTCAAAATCGCAGGAGAGGAATGCTGAACAAGGGCGTGAGTCTTCACGACAACGCTCGCCCCCATGTTGCCTGCCAAACCGTCGCTCTGCTGCAACAGCTTGGATGGGACGTCATCAGCCACCCACCCTACAGACCAAGGACTTGGCGCCAAGTGTCTACCACTTGTTTCCAAAGCTAAAAGAACATCACGCTGGAAGGCGCTTCACCGATGATGACGAAGTGAAAGATGCGGTCAAAGGCTTCCTTAACGATATGGCGGCGAGCTGGTATGACGTGGGCATACAAAAACCACCCCAGCGTCTGCAAAAATGCATACACCGCAACGGCGAATATGTGGAAAAAGAGAAGAATGGTCTGCCTTTTAAGTGATTTGTAAATTGCTTAAAATAGACATTTCTTTCGATTTATAAAAAAACGGGAGACGTTAACCTTTGGAGGACCCTCGCACAATCAATAGCATGGAAAGGTGCCATCCAATAGGTATGACATAAAAAAGACTCGCCCTGTCATCGCAAAACTGCATAACTATCGAGTAAAAAATTCAATAATGAAGGCATACCCGAAGTTGAAAGGAACAGAGTTCTCAGTCAGTGAAGAGTTTTGAAAAAAATTCGGGATGTAAGAAAAAAATATGGGAAAATATTGAAAGCGCATCCTAGGAAAATAGTAATGGTCCTAAAGTGAAGCTGGCGTTTGACAAAATAAGTATTGAATGTATTATGCTTGGATGGGATAGCGCAAGAAACAAACGGTATAATATCCCGAAGAACCAAAAAAGACACCAGAAAAAAGGAGAGTCCGGCATTCAAAATTCTCAACATAAATTGTCGTAACGTTGTCAATAAAGCTGTAGAACTTGAAGGTATGCCGTTGTTGCACGACGCGGACGTTGCCAAGCTTGCGGTGACCTGGTTGAGGAGTGAAATACTTGACAGCGAATTTTTTCCTAAGGACTTCAGGGTTTTTCGTGGTGACCGCGACAGGAGAGGTGGAGGAGTTGCCATTTTGTTCAAATCATCAATACAACTTTTTAGATTGCCTGATGCGCAAGGCATTGAAGCCGTTTTTTTTGCAAAACGCACATTAACAAGTACCGCTTTATTCTAGGCATTTTTTAGAGGCCTCCGGGCTCTTTTGCTTCGGTTCTTGAAAACTTAAGAGAATATTTACAGTGTCATGTAAAAATGAATGATAGAATAATTTTGGCAGGCGACTTTAACTTAGCAATTAAGCATCATTTGGTACCCTTTTTCATCCCCTTCCGCCCATACTGTTGATAGCACAGCATTCGACATTGTTTTCGTGCATGACTTCCTTCAAATAGTAAATAATTTCAGGAGAGTAAAAGGAGCCACTGCATCAATTCCTGATACATTTTTCGTAAGTGGTGTCATCCGAAATATGATAACCTGCGAAGTCACAAATTGGATTTCGGATCATAATGCAGTGTTCTTGTGCTCATCAAATGTGTATCCGGAGTGCCAAAATAGTGTTCAAATCTTTCACAATTTGGCGTGCTGATACAAATCTATTCTCGACATACCTGATAATTTCTTCGATAGTTTCTTAAACGGCAATTGTAGAGTGAATGATTTATGGCTTTCCTTTAAAGAAATTGCCCGTGAATATATTCATCGTTTCGTTTCCAGAATTGCGAAAAAATCTGTGCACCGTAAACCATGGATTTCTTGGGAGCCGTTACGATTGCTGCGAAGATTTATAAGGTTAGAGAAGAAATAAAGAACAAATCTAACCTTTCAACCAACAGTGTAAGAAATTGCAGAAAACTTAAGGAGAAAATAATTTGCGACAAAGAAAAAAGTTAAGGAACACGTTTGCTTCATTCATTAAAACGTCTCCTGAAAGATTCATGGGCCCAATCAGGCCGAAGTCTCCATACACAAATGAGTTGTTTGTTGTGCTTTGAACAAATAGTTCAAGAAGGTATTTACAAATGACAATGGTTGCCTCCCCAACTTCTCTATGTCGCTGCCTGCTTTATCTGATGTTATTCCGGAGAGCGGTGTTTTGAATTTGCTCTTGAACCTTGATGTTAAGAAATCGCCAGGACTCGATAATATTGCGAATGCTTTTTTGAAACGCTATGCTAAGTGGTGTGCGAAGTATTTATGTGTTGGAATCACCAGATCTTTACGCGAAGGATCTCTGCCGGACGACTGGAGAACGGTTGAAATGGAACCTTTGCATAGAACTGGGAAAAAATCACATATCGAAAATTACCGACTTCTATCATTGACATCAACATCATGGAAAATTTTAGACTACATAAATCATAAGCATATATTAGGTTTCTTAGAAGAGCACAATATCCTTCAAGATGGTTTCCGGCGCAAATTTTCTACAAGTACTCAATTAGTTGAGGCTCTGCACGACTACGCACACTTGATTAATAAATGCAAGCAAATAGACGCGATATGCATGGATTTCCGCGAAGCATTCGATGAGGTGTCACATGACAAAAAAATACATAAATTATGATATTACATAAAAAACGACCAGATACTTACATGTATCACCGCCTACCTATTGAACAGAAGTCAGTTCGTCACCTTAAACAACACTTACTCTACCCGTGCACAGGTTGAGTCTGGCGGCCCCCAGGGATCCGTTTTGGTATCACTTTTATTATTTGTTATTGAGATTGTAGCAGAACTTTCCGTCTGCGTGAAGCTTTGACTTAGGTGCGGCTGGATAATGACCTCGTAAAGTTCATTACTTGGTGTTGCAAATAGCAAATGTCCATTAATTTTGAAAAAGAAACTGTTTTCATGAGAGCTGCACACAAGGAAATACCTTTTCAGTTTGTGTATGGCACTAACAACACACTACTGCTGGAAGTAACAAAGTACAAATATTTGGCCTATGGATAACTTGCTATCTTTCGTGGATAAAACAGATAGATACTGTTGTTGCCAATTCCTTCCGTACACTGGCTTTCTTGAAGCGCTCATGAAATCTTCCACGCCTAGTGTTCACCTCGTAAATGTTCACCTTTTAGCGTACAATTACCTTATCGCCCGTTGTTGGAATACGCCGTAATTATCTGGGACCCTATAACCTTAACCAACATCAGCAAAGTAGAACGAATTCAGCATAAGGTAGTCAGTTTCTTTACAATTTTTACGGCCGTACATCTGCCAGCGAGCTGTTGAAACGCAGTGGACGACTTCCAGTGACTGTGCGCAATGGTGCCTGCCGATCAAAGTTTCTTTTTCAGCTAGTGAATGGTCGTGAGATTTGTGAGGCTTATCACATTATCAGGGAAGGTGACAAGTGTGTAAGCACGACGTCACTTGCCCTGACCAGGAAAGAAACCATGTATCTTCGAAACAGTTTGCCACTTCTTGATTAGTTTTTTGTAACTCAGTGTGCGCATGTGCCACTGAAGTGTTTTTAAGTACATGTTTGGTGTAGTAAACGTTCAGTTGATGTTTAGCGCTCGTCCTGTCTCCTTCTCTGTCTTTGTCCTAGTTTTTTGCGCTAGTCTTTTAATTAACTATGACAAACCAACTAGCCCAGCTTTCCGCCTTGAGTGAATGGTCATTATAAAGTTAGTACTCCCAATTTTTTACTTCCTCCTCAGGTTATAACACGACACGAAGGCACGTTTTAACACTAACCCCTCTGAACACTTGGAGTAATAGTTTTAAATATTCTTTTTTCCTGATGACGATTACAGACTGGAATAACCTAAATAACGAGATTATTACCCAGAAATCTCTAAAGATAAGTGAACAATGCCTGCAAAGCTATATAGTTTCAGTGCTTGTATACTTGTTTGTTTGATGTCTAACAACCCTGCTGTGATCTTGTACTAGATCGCGGTATCTATAAATAAATAAAATAAATATATAATTACTGTTCAAAGGCAAGTTTGCTATGCATGCGTGGTCAAGGGTCCTGGGGTGTCAGGCTTTCGGTTGGACACGTCATCGAGGAATTACGGGCGGCAACGTCGTATATCTGACCATGCGTCTCGTAACGGTCATCGTCCTTGGGCGTGGCGTTGTCGCCGGTGAGGGGCATCGTCATTTGAGCAGCAAACAACCTCACATCCAAAGGTTTCTCTTTATTTTCACTAACGCGGGCTGTGAGATCCCGCCCAGGGGGCCGCTGTGTAGCTGCGGCGTGGTGGTGCAAACAATGCCGATGTCAATTACGGTGACGTCGATTAGTCGCTCGGTGTGTACTTTGCGCGGCAGAGGCTCACTCTTCTAATTCGCGTGGTGGCTGGCCGGGTTGGGTCGTGGTCCATCGAGAGAGAATGCCCAGATGTCCGTACTCTTGTAAGGACAACGTCGCAGATTGTGACCGCCCTACGCCGCACGTAGCCACAATGTCGAATTGGTCAAAATATTCTTCTGGATCATCGCGAAGGGTATCATCGAAGCTGGGCACCCCTTGACGTTCTGTAGTAAAGAATGGAGCAGGCGTTGGGAGTCTGAGCAACAGCCGACGTCTGAAAGGACATATTTCTCGTTCTCGAAAATTATTTATTTGGTTAAGATTAATTAGCCCGCTTTTTAAATACTGCTGTGAGGAATACATTTTCGGTGTAGGTAGCAGTTCTCGATCGCCTAGAAAAATAGGCGGCCCAAATTTTCACCAATGCACCATTTACATAAAGTAGCTTTTTTGACTGACCCTAAAAAAAAAGTTCGCAAACTACAAAGCTTCCACGTGACAGCGACGTCGATTAAGCGTCCGATATCTCGTCTCGGAGAACAAAACCCGCTTTTCTTCGAAGCTCTCCCCTGATGGGGCTTTGCGTGTGTACAGGACGCGAGATATGCGCCAGCAGCTGTCGCATGGCTGTTTTCTTTTAAAAAAAGTAAATAAATCTGCTTAAGGGGTACTTTGATGCAAAACATCCCAGCCAGCGGTTTTAGAAGACAATTTACACCTACTGAACTCACATTTCATTTCTCAAGACAATATTTGAAAAGTTGGCGAATTAGTTTTTACTAATTAACTTTCGAGAACAAAAATATGCTGCAGATGAGACCCTCAAAAGCTCCAAGAGGGTTTCACAGGGCTAGTACACTGCGTCTTTATTTAAAGCTTGCTTACTTTTAGTTGGAACTGATGATGAGCAGGTGTTGTTGGGGCTAGTTGGCTCATTAGGAATATACAAAGCAGTGCAATGAACATGAACAAAAGAAAAGAGTGGTTTTATGCACAAGGCGGATGTAAGTTGTTTGACGGCGGAATGAATCACTGACCCCCCCACGCAACAGTTTGGTTCAAGACCCTTTTCGCCGAGTATCAGGACGGGTGAAATTTTGTTCGTATTAGAAAACCAGTGGGCACCCTGTGGCTCAGAGGATCGAACCCAGCACCGATCGAATGCGACGCAGAGTAACTAGTAGTCAGCACGTGTTCTGTCATCCTTTTCTGTCGTCCATGTGCTTTGCGCTGCTTTGCCTAATTCTTTCAACTCGGGCACCGGGTATATATTTAACAGTGTTATTCCTATACCTGGCTTCTGCACCAGAATGTATCACCTGCTGGAGTTGTCCTGAATATAAAACAGCCTGAACAAATATACGCATCCTCAGTACAGAGAGCGCCTATGATCTTTCGTTCAATGATATGAAATTTGAGCATCCGCCGTTGCTAAGTGATTAGCGTGCTCGGCTACTGAGCCTTGGGCCCGGTTTCAGTCTTGGCTGGGCCGGCCGCGTTCTTATATAGACGAAACTCGAAAAATTCCATATGTGCTGCGTATCAAATATTCCGAAGCTCTCCGCTAAGGCGCTGCTTATAGCATATGAGTCGCTTCGTGACGTAAACCCTGTAATCCACAATAATTGAACGAAAATCGTAGAAAACAGCACTTGTAATGCGAATTCAGGGTCGGCGCTTGTATTTAAGGACATTATAATGTGACCGGGTTTAAGGTAAGCAAAATTCTATAGAGTTCAGCCGGGATTCAAACCCTCCACTCTTGGGTCGCCAGGCAGGCACGCTATCGATTAGGCTACGCAGACACTTTTTTCTTTCCTTGCCTTAATTCACAAAAGAAAACACAGACATCACGAATTAGAAAGGTGATATGGTTTACAAACAACTGGTCCACTATGAATGATTCAAGCGTTCGGCTTTCTCCAGCGCACTTATCCACTCAAGTACACTTGTCTAAGTGTTCGAAAGCTTTAGGATTTCACAACCACAATCACCAAAATAGTGACGAATATCTCAGGCATGAACATCAGCCTACCGAACACCCATTCATCGTTTCTACATGCTATGTAAACCCTTAGCATTAGCACATCGTACGGCGCACCGTCATTATACTCGACAGGCAAAAAGCGAATTCTACGGGTATATAAAGGGAAATCACATAAAAGTTCAATGTAAAAGATCCTAAAAGTAAACCGAATCCCCGCAATCAATGAATAGATGTTCAACAGTGTCCGGCTTTCTGCACGAAAAACAATCGACACCCCATTGTACAATAAAAAAGAAACCTTTTCCGCCATTCATGTCTCTATATGTAGAACCCCGACTTACAGTGTAAAGAAGGAAGTTTTCACAGCAGGCTGTACAGGTTTCAGTTTTAGAAGTTTAAATGCATTTTTCTCCTGTCCAAAAGAGTACCATGACCGATACACAGGAAGAGTCAAAGCTAATTCAACAATCTCTGTTGAAGCTGTTTTTTGGTAACACAAGAATAAAATTCAATTGAAAATCGGGATACATATGAAAGAGGTTGCTTTGACAATTTCAAGGAAATAACCATTCGTTCCACCTGCGACATGACAAAAAGTCGATGCAACAAACATCAATAAGCTGTTTCCAAGCGAACCTCCCAAACAGCGCGTAGAAACAGACCCTCACTCTCGCTAAAATAGAGGCCGATTGAAGACTTGACACAAGTATATGGCCGACAAAGGAAGGCCACCAGAGAGTACCCGGCGGAAAGAGTTCGTTTGGATGTTTTCTCATAAGATGAAGCCCAGATGTCACTGCAAAGGTCCAATGTAGCCTTTGTAGATTCATCGTCAGACAGTGCAAAACCTGCAGCACATACCATATTTTGCTGACAAAAAGTAAATTTCATGTACTTTGCCCCCACCCTCCCTTTCCATTCATCTGCTTTGTTCAAGATCTCCTCTGTCTGCTCTCTCCAGTGGTCATTTTCCCTGCAGTTTTTTTGTGGGGCTCGGATATACCTTGTTGGAGTCGATACAAAGCCAAATTCTGAAATATCCGAGGCGTTGTTTCTAATCCCCCATGCCACAAACCTAAGCATTCTGCCAATAGACAGAATTTATAGTGACTCCACAAAATTTTTTGAGCATATTTACTGCCTAACACTTTCCTTGTCTACACAAAATATGGCTATACTATCGGCATAAGCTAACTGGAACTTGAATTGGCTGCAACACAAACCAACAAACTGAATTGTTTTCGAGAACACTCCTGCATAACGATTCGAGGTATATATACTGGAAAGCAAGGGCGACGATGTACACACTTGCGGGACTGAGCATTTAGCCAGAATCCTCTGACTAAGTACTTCCTTCACAGTTGGCCGACAGTATTGCACATCTTGTACAGAATGCGCCTGCCCTGCAGAAGGACCGATCAAACATTTTCATGCTTTGATATTCAAACGAAACTTCATGTGAGACCTAGTAAAATGCCTTCTCCAGATCTGGAGAACCGCAGCGGCATCACTTATATACGATCACAGGATTGAATTATGCTTCTGGCCACATGAATGTTAGTAACAATTTATACGGTTGTACGATTTCAGCAGAAGGGGGTTTTACATGTATCCAGTGTGATCTTTTACGTAAAGTGGTATCTTACGAGAGTGTGCTAATGAAGGTGTGTGTAACTATAGAAGTTCTAATTAACAGAACTTGTAATTAAGGGAGTAGCAAGTGCATTTGGCCTTTCATATCCTCTTTTCTTGAAGTCGCATAGCGGCGCCGGCAGGCGGCGGACACCAGAAAACATCCGCTATCTGGTGGATGCGTCTGCTTTAACAGATGGCGCGCGAGCAGAATAGAGTTTGCTCAAGGCCATAACGAGCGTTCGGGTAGAACACTCCTTTGTGGCCATTGGATTGAGCGTGTAGCGCAGCGAATACTAATCAATAAGTGTGTATATTGCCACCTGGTGTTCTAAGGTCGCGCATGAAAGGGACGACGTTGAAGTGTCTCGCGCTGGCTAACAGCCGTGTCCTGCCTGTCAGCGACCTGTCGCCCTATCTTCCGTGACATATTTTGGTGGAGGTGCTGGGTGTCGATCCCCGGACCTCTCGGGGCTAGGCCCCTGGCAATCGGTGCGAACAAGACCGCCGACAAAGCGAACAGCGGCTTACCGCGATTTAAAT
The DNA here is from genome assembly GCF_055824585.1 of Amblyomma mixtum. Taxonomy (NCBI): domain Eukaryota; kingdom Metazoa; phylum Arthropoda; class Arachnida; order Ixodida; family Ixodidae; genus Amblyomma; species Amblyomma mixtum. The sequence continues at coordinate 379,831,341 of NC_143014.1, read as the reverse complement.
GCAACGACTGCAGTTCCTGAACTGGGAGATCGATTCTCGTTTGATATACCAGTGCTTCTCGACACGGTTATAATGTTAGCGCATTGTTGGGCACTGGCGCTGATTTCTTGATTTTAAGCAGAAAGCTAGCGGCGCTTCTTAAAAAAGTAAATACGCCATGGTCCGGCACGCAGATTATCACAGCTGGCGGATATGCCGTAACACTGCTTGGCCTGTGCACGGCAAGAGCCAAAATTCGCAGTTCCACATTCGTTTTCCGCTGCCTACTTCTACCCGACTGCTCCCGTGACTGTATCCGATTTTCTCCGGGAGTATGGGGCTGTTATCGTCCTCCGAAAGTGCACTGTCGCATTTTCTACCGAGAAATGTGATGTTTACTCCGAGGACCGTCAACGCCTCGCCACCCTTCGAACTTCCGCCGAGAGCGTTTGGATTCCGCCACGCGCCATTGTTTTTGTGAGTGTTCACTGCGACGCACATGAAGGAACAGCGGTCGCAGAAGGCAACCTGTCCCTTTTGGTCATGAGCAAAAGGGACAGGTTGCCTTCTGCGACCCCACGGCGTCTGCTGAGCGCGAAGCCTGATCCATCGCCGCAACTTCTGGCCTGAGCTCCTGTAGACTAACTTCACTAACGAGCCCCGGCATCTTTTTCGTGCTACTGCCATAGCATCTGCCGACCCCTTAGCGGAGATTTCTGAATGTTTCGTGTTCGAAGCTGTTAGACCTGTGCGCCCGTCTCCTGACGCTCTTGACATCAGTCCGGACCTTTCGTTGACTCAACAGCGAAAACTACGTGCCCTCCTACTCGAGTACACTACCTGTTTCGCGTTTTCGTCGATCCGGCAAACGGCTCCTCTGGCAAACGGCAAACGCCCGACGATGCCCGCCCTATATATATCCACCAGCAGCCATACCGTCTCTCACCGAAGGAGCGTGAGGCTATCCAAATGCAGGTGAAGGAGATGCTTTCAGATGGACTCACTCAACCTTCCAACAGCCCCTGGTCGTCACCTGTCTTTCTGGTGAAGAAAATGAATGGGGCACTCCGCTTCTGCGTTGATTATCGAAAACTGAATAACATCACCCGCTGCCTCGTATTGACGACTCACTCGACAGACTTCGTCGCGCCCAGTACTTCTCCTCTATTGACTTAAAGAGCAGTTACTGGCAGGTAGAGGTTTACGAGCGGGACCGCAAAAAAGCGGCTTTTCTGACCACCGACGAACTGTACAAATTTAAAGTGCTACCTTTCGGGCTTTGCTCAGCGCGGCAACTTTCCAGCGCATGGCGGATACCGTTCTCGCTGGACTCAGATGTCAAACTTGTTTGGTTTATCTCGATTATGTCGTCGTATTTTTTGAAACCTTTGCCGAACACCTTGAACGCCTGAGGACAGAAAATGACTTTAGAGCTTCAGTTGACACCTTGTTGAGCTCTTGTTGAATCAACTGGAAACCAACATGAACTGAATGTATGTTGAGCCTACTCAACATCTGCTAAACAATATTTTTGTTGAACGTCGTCAACACATTAATTGTTGAGTAATTTCTGTTGAATTTACGTTGAACCGGGTCTCCTGGCAGCCGTTGCTGAGCCTAACTAAATGAACTCATTTCGATATGCGACGCGTAAACAGAACCTTATCACATAATACATATTAAGAACGCATGCAGCACTTTTAAGATTCCCGTAAACCCCTCAAAGGGATTTTCTTGCACAGAAAAAAGTTGCTAGCTGCACAATATGCTCTTTCAGGCATACCTACTTCGGAGGTTTCGTATGTGCGCTCATGAAAAAGGGCGCTTAATTAGTGCTTTATTGCTGTTGTTTACGAATGAATCATGGTCATCAACTAACAGAACGTCATGTGAACTTGATTACTTGTACTACACATAAAATAAATAACTAGTAATAATTATAATTGAAATAACTTTGCTAATCGGCAGGCCACCACCTTCGCAGATCCGGGCACCCGAGTGTAGGAGTATAGGGGAAGGAGTAAGGGGGAAGCTGGGATTGCTCTTAAGGTGGAAACGTTCTGAACTCTTAGTGAGGTCATGTTGTAACCTCATGTGGAATACTGTTCTATGTTTTTTATCTGATGGTTGTATAGGCGACAGTGCATGTATTTATGTTAACATATGAATGTTTGAGCTTATGTGTGGAGCACTATATACGTCTGGGGATGTTAACGAGAAATTGCAGCAATAAATGTGAATATACCGCCGAAAATTGCATCGGTAGGCATATGACGAAATACAAATGTATTGCTAGCAATTTTTTTAACCAAAACCGAGATTCAGAATGATGTGTTGAATCGCCCCAGTAATTTCAACGTGAAAGGAATGCAGAAATTGTTTGTTTGTTTGTTTGTTTATTGATACTGTTAACCCTTTGAAGGGTCATTACAGGAGTGGTAGGAAAAAAAAAAGACAGCAAAAATACCAAAATCTGTCATCAAGCGCATTGTACATGTAACAAGTCATTAAAGAGGACGAGAGAAGTATACACAGCGCCCTATTACATTGTAGAAGAGAGCAACAAAAAACATAATCACGCACACTCAAGAGCATCTACACAGTAAAACACTATATAAAGACACGAGACACAATACACGGACTTAACTCAGTCATGTTAGCACACCGCGCTCCCGGAATAAATAAAAGAGTCTAAATTAACCAAAAATGCACTGAGCGAAGAAGATTGAACTACGGAATCGGGCAGCATGTTCCATTCTTTTATTGCTCTGGGGAAGAACCTATATTTAAATGCATCGTTACGAGTTACTGGAGGCGGAATATACATGCTATGGCGATGTCTAGATGATTCATTAGAACGAATGTCGAAATAATCGGTCCTATTGATTTTAATTGCGTTACTGATAATAAGGAATAGAAACTTGAGCCTGTCGAATTTGGTCCTTAATTCTAACTTGGGAAGGTCTGCAAGGTGACACAGCTCTGAGGGGGAGTGAACTCGGCGATATTTATTAAATATGAATCGAGAGGCTAACCTCTGAATCCTTTCTAGTTTGTTACAGTTTTTTTGCGTGTGAGGATCCCAGACAATTTTAGTGTATTTAATTATAGGTCTGACCAGTGTTCTATAAGCCAAGTTTTTAATTTCAGGAGTTGTACTATGTAAGTTGCGCCTCAGACTCCACAGCACTTTATTAGCCTTATTGCATGTTTCCTCTACGTCCCTATTCCATCTAAAGTCGCTAGTAAATATTAGTCCCAAATACTTGTGTTCATCTACCCTTCCGAGCACATTATCACGAATATGGTAAGGAAATTCTAAGGTAGTTTTTTTCCTAGTGGTAGACATACAAACAGATTTCGAGGGATTAATGGTCATTTGCCAGTCATCGCACCATTTAGTAATATTGTCTAGGCTATGTTGTATGTTCATTTGATCACTCGGAGAATTTATTCTATTGTAAATGACACAGTCGTCGGCGAATAATCTTATAGGGACAGAAACAAGGCTTGGCAAGTCATTAATAAAAATAAGAAATAAAAGCGGTCCAAGGACACTGCCCTATGGTACACCAGATAAGACCGGTAATAAGCTGGATGTATGTCCGTCTATTTCAACTTACTGGTGGCGGCACTCTAAATACGAAGTAAACCATGTCGTTAGCTTGGGATTTTTAAACATAATATTGATTTTAAGTAGAAGTTTAGGGTGAGAAACTTTATCAAAAGCTTTGGCGAAATCTAGGTAAATTAAGTCCATCTGTCCGCGGGAATTAATCGTTTGTGAAATATCATGAACTAGCTCAACTAACTGTGTAATCGTAGACAAACCTTTACAGAAACCATGCTGCAGTGGTGATAACAAGTTATACGTTTCTAAATAGTTCGATAAGTGTTTGGTCATTATATGTTCTAGTAGCTTAGAACACGTACTTGTGAGAGAAATTGGTCTGTAATTGCTAAAGTCTGAAGTGTTGCCGGTTTTATGGATTGGAACTATTCTGGCTAGTTTCCATGCGGAAGGGAAGTAACCATTGCTAACAGAGGAAATAAATATTTTCGTAAGGAACTTAGACACCCACTCAGCATATCTGACTAAAAATTCATTAGGTATACCATCTGGTCCGGGGCTTTTTTTTGTGTTAATATTGAGTAACAGGCTCAGAACACCTTCTTCGGTTATCACAATATCTGAAATGGGAGGACGGGTAGAGAAGTCATAATGGCCTGGCAACGTGCCATCATCCTTCGTAAAAACAGAGGAAAACTGAAGGTTGAATTGTTCAGTGCTTTCTTGAGTGTTAACCTCAGCATTTGAACAGTGTTGCTTGGTTGGTGGATTAACATACCTCCAAAATTTCGCCGGTGCCTCGCAAAGAAACTTCCTCAGTGTAACATTAAAAAAACGGTTTTTTGACTCTCTAATTTGGTGTTTCAAGTCATGTCTCATGCGGCGAATACAAGCTGTGTCACCCACATTGCAATTTTGGGAACATGCTTTTCGTTTCCGCTGAATTTTCCTTTTCGAATGGATAATTTCTCTGTTAATCCATGGATTCCTGCGCCTGCTCTTCTTTTTATTCTTTGGTATAAAGTGCTCGATACAATGGGTCACGGCATTGAAAAAGAAACTCCACAAAGCATCAGTGCTCAGTTCTGAGTGGTAGAGGTACATGAATTCATCGAAAGAAGATTCAAGATAATCTAGCACACTGACATCATCCGCGATCTGAAAATTCAAAACCTCTCTTATTGGTTCAGATGATGAGACAGATGGTGACATATTGAATGAAGCTATTGCCATTTTATGATCTGATAATCCGTCCTCAACATGACAATCTCTCAAGTGCCTTATTAAGCCATGAGACACAAAAATTAAATCAAGAATAGATGATGTTGTATCACACAGTCTTGTGAATTCGGTTACTATTTGTACTAAATCATAACAAAATACCAAGTCCAAAAGTTGTTCAGAGCTTGCCACATCCATCTCCCCGGGTGCGTAGGAGCTCCAATTAATTCCCGGTAAATTAAAATCGCCTAGGAGAATTACTCCTTCTCCTCCTCTAATATTTCTTTCCATAAATTCCCTTATATTGGTAATTACGTCAAGTGAGGAATTTGGTGGTCTATATACCGCTCCAATATAAACGGTTCGATCGGTAAGCTTAGTTTTGATCCATACCGCTTCATTATCGCCCGATTGATGCAGGACAGTACACAAAACATTTTGCTTGACCAGTATGGCTACGCCACCACCTCTTCCTGCTCGGTCCTTTCTGATATGCTTTATATCCAGCTGGCACGAACTCGGCGTCCTTTATATTCTTATGTAACCATGTCTCCGTTATAACAATAACGTCAGGTTCATGTTCCATAGCTATTACTTCCAGTGAGTCGGATTTGTTTAATATGCTCCGCGCATTTATATTCACTATCTTAAACTCATTCTGCTTGCTTTGATCGTGTCACTTGTTGCCACTTCCGGTGGTGCTGGCAATTCTGTATCTCTCATTCTTAACTTCGTTCCAGCCATACAGCGCGTTGTTCAGTTTTAGTTTATCAAAGACAAGTTTGCCCATACGGCCATCTTTTCTTTCTTCTGCACTTGAATCCCAAAGCTTTTTCCTAATTTCCACTACTCGTTTGGAGTAATCTTCACTAATGCTTATTCCTGAATCTTTAAGTTTAGTACAATTACTCAAAATTTTTACTTTGTCCCTATAGTCCCCAACTCTGAAGATAATCGGGCGATTTCCTTCGGGTGAATACCTGCCAAGCCTGTGGATTCTTTCAATGGAACATACACTCACCCTAAGGATATCGCTACAAATTTCTTCGGTCACTTTCTTCATCAATGTCACTTCGTTTTCATTTTCGTCTTCAATTACACCTCTAATAATCAAATTATTTCTTCGAGAACGATTCTGTTGAGGATGCTCAACTCTAGCACAGTGGCCACTTTTCCAGTGTGTTTCAGTTCGGCCTCAATTATTCACCAGCGCGAGGCCATCCTGGTCCCAACACAAACTCAACATGGCATGTTGAGTCTGCTCGCGAGAAGTCCAACATTGTCTCAAGACGCATTTTTTAAGGGTATTAGATGCCCTCCGGTCGCGAGAAGTGCCACATTGGGTACAAAGAGTTCTAGTTTCTTGGTCATCTTGTAAGTGCCGATGGCGTTAAGCCCGACCCCGAGAAAACTGCTGCTGTCACCGATTTTCCCGTTCCTTCAACCGAGAAAAATGTGCAACGCTTTTTGGGTCTGTGCGCGTACTAGCGCAGCTTCATCGCCAACTTTTCAACGATTGCCACAACCCTGTACCACCTCACGTGCGATGATACACAGTTCGTGTAGGCCGCCGAGCAACAGGAGGCTTTTGTCGCGAGCTGCGCAGACGACTGCTAACAACCCCTGTTCTTGCGCACTTTGATGAAGAGGGCGAAACCGAAGACCACACCGACGCCAGCGATATCGGCCTCGGCGCCGGACTCGTCCAACTCCAAGGTGGCGAGGAAAGTGTCATCCCCTACGCAAACCGTACGCTCTCTCTCGCTGAAACAAACTATTCGACTACAGAAAAGGAATTCCTCGCGGTTGCGTGGGCAACCGTGAAATTTCATCCTTACCTCTACATCCGCCCCTTCAAAGTAGTTACTGACCACCATTCTTTGTGCTGGCTGGCCAATCTTTGCGACCCATCGGGGCGCCTAGCCAGATGGATCCTCCGCCTCCAAGAATTCGACTACACTATTGTGCATATATCTGGCCAGACGCCCGAAGACGCTGACGCACTCTCTTGCGCACCTGTCAGGTTAGCCAATGATAGCATCGAGGACGACAGTAGTTTTCTTGGAGTTGTCAGCTACTTAGACTTAATGACCTGACAGCGAGCTGACCCACATCTGAGAAGCTGCACAAGAGCTATAATGGAGCGTGTAAAGGGTGATAGGTGGGTAGCAGTCGGTGTATTCCCAGGGAAGACAATGGACGAGCTACTGAGAGAAACAAAAAGTGAACTTTCTCAGAATGTTGCAAGGCGTAACTTGGTTGTGGTAGCGGCGGGGCTAAATGATGTCCTGAATGGTGACGCCGCACAAGTAATGAAAAGATTAGCTGAGGGAGTTCACGGTATAAGCGCAATAGCACAGCAAGAGCAGATCGCAGGGTGCACTGTGCCAGAGGTGCAAGGAAGGAAGGAAGAGGTTGCCAACGACGTTGTGAATCTTAATCGAGAGATAAGGACGTTAAACGTCGAGAAAGGCTTTTAAGTGGCAGACCTAAACCGGGAAGTGCACAGAGCAGGCTTGGGCAGAGGCTTTAGACGAGATGGCATCTATTTCAGTGGAAGGGTAGGAGCAGAGATCGGCTGGCGCCTGGCAGGCCGAGCGGTAGCTTTTTTAGGGTGTCCACGGCGGCTTAGTGCGTAAGGGTAGGTAAAAGCGAAGTAGGAAATGTAACAATGGCGGCTGGACCCAACAAAATGGCCATCAGGAGGCCCAGGAAGAAAACAACAAAAAATTTCCCGCCAGGATCAGTTACATAAACATGCAAGAGAATAGAATAAGAGCGAAATGGCTAGAAATAGAACAGCCGATAAAAGACGAAGTAGGTGTGTAAGCTCTATGCGAGACACATCTGAGAAATTTAGAAGACCCACCTTTAATCGATGACTATGTCGGGAAGGGTGCAACAGAACAACAACGGAGAGGAAGGGAGGAGGAGTAGTTACGCTGATACTTCAAGGAACAAATTGGCACAGAATAAAACTAACTTGCAAAGAACATGACTGGGCATCGGGTACAATTGCTGATAAACGGACATGGCTAGGGGTAGTTTATTTAGGGACAGGGGACAAATGCAGGCAAGAAAACAAGGATCTAGTTAAGTGCCTCAATGACGATTGTGGGGATACACATGAATCCCCTGCCCCATTGTAACGGCCGCGCGTAATTATCACGCGATGCTATGCGCGCGCCGTTCGGGAGGTTTTGCGAGGGAGGGCACTCTCGCCACCTCCGCTTCCTTTCGCTCCCCGCCGCGGAGACTTTCCCTCTTTCCCCTCTTACAACGGAGAGACCTCCTCTCCAGAGCCCGGGAGGAGACGCGATTCTCCCGAGGCTCGCTCGTCTTCTGGCGGGAGCCGTGCACACGCACGGATCAGAGATCTGCCACGGAGACCGCTGCCCTTATCGCCCGGCCACCGTGTGTGACTTGACCGCCGCGGGCCGTGAGCGAGGAACCACGCGAGGTGAGCGGAACCTTCTTCCCCCACATTTTTGCGTGCGTTCTGCCCTTTGTGTTTTCCACCCCCGTACGCGAGCGGAACACCCTCGCTCGTTACGGCGGTGCATTGTATTGCTCGGGAGCAATAAACACTCCTCCGAGTAGCATACTCGTGTTTGTCCCCTCTGGCCCGAACCCGCCGTGGTTGCGACTCACCGCACCGCGGGTTGGGGGTCACAGCTCTGACTGCTAGGGCTGGCACGCTGGTGCTAGAGAGCGACAACTGCTTCTAGCCCTTTGAGCGTTACTACAAGAATAGACCCCCATACGATATACAGCAGTTTAGAGACGGTGCCGATATTATTCTGCTTAGTGACATGAATGGCCACATCTGTGATCTGGATGGATACACAGTTTTTAACGGGAAGTTAATGCTAGACTTCTGTGAGCGGCACAACCTAGTTATTGTCAACAGAGAATCTAAATGTAAGGAACAAATCACGTGGGGATCCCATAACAGGCAGAAAACCATTGACTACTCTCTAATGTCGCAGGGCATCTATAGCAAGCTCGCAATAATGGAAATAGATGAAGAAGGGAAGTACAGCCTAGGAAGTGATCATAAACGTACCTGTCAGACTGGCAGATTTAATGCCATTCGAACCGAATGGCATTCAAACCATCGAACGTCATTCGGTCTCTTTCGGTGCTACACGGCAAAAAAATAATGTCATTCGAAAATGCTGGCAGTGGCGATGAGTGAAAAAAAAATAGTGCAATTGAAAGATGTCAGCGCGCATGAAGATGTTTGAAATCGTTGTGTAGTGTTTCAAGAGCGGGTGAGAAAATTTCTGTGCAATATTATAAGCTTAAAATATGATTTCCAGCAATTCAGCAGCACTCTTGCCATCAAAAGCCAAGGCAAGTGCAAAGTCAGCCACATATTCGATAAATGTAAACAAACAAACTGGCTGACACGGCGGCGCGCGGTGGAGCGCGGAGCGTAGAAATGTCTTCCAAAAGGTGAACGGCTCAGCTACATCTTTTTAAGTACTTCGGAGCTAAACGAACATGGAACGCCAACCGGCAAGAAACGCACAACCAAAAATGATCGACGGTCGTGGGAAATGCCCTGCTTCAAGCTCGCCGCTTGCGTTGGCTGCTCCTGAGACCGAGAGTAACAGCTACCCACAAGAGTCTCTAGTGTGAACAGTTTCACACCAAGATTAACATTTTTTTAGCAGAACTAAATAAATACAATTTCTAACTTTGGCAGTGCGCTCATTATTTTTTCGCGTTGCTTGTTTCTGCTCCACATCTGGTGTCCAGAGTAGGCATTCGGTACGAGATCGAATGCGAATGAGTTCCCCAAACTCATTCGATGGCGAATGACAATCGAGCCTAATAACATTAAATGTTCCCGTGTAGCAGCCGATTAATGACATTAGGAGCCAATGTCAGTCGATGAGAATGACATTAAATTTGCTAATCTGACAGGGGTATTAGTCTAAAATTGGGAGCCCTAATCAAAATAGAAATACAACGACGTCAAAAAGAGAGCGAAAAATTAAACGACGAACAAATAGCGCTAATAGCAGCCGACATAGAGCAATCAATCGAGAAACACCCTATGGAAAAGTCAGATTATAATCAATTAGAGTTACTCATCAGTACGAAAATGAAACAAGTAAAAGTAATAAACCGCTGCAGAGGAAAGAGGAAGCCACGAAGCTGGTGGAATATGAAGGAGGCCATCGACAACGACGGGCGGCTTCAAGGAAACACAGGGAAGCAAAGCGGGCGCAGGTATCTGAGAGCATACAGGCGAAAAATGGGAATCTTATCGACAAAAGAAACAGCAAGTTCAGGTCCTCCTCTAGGCTAAAATAAAGCAGTCCTCTAATCAAAGGCTGGCTGAAGTTGCAGCGATGCAAGTAAAGGGGGGCCAAGAAAATTCTGGAACCATATAAGCTGGTTGGGTAAAACAAATCAAAGAAAACAGGAACAGATTAAAGAGGCTGAGGAAAAATGTTTAGTGGGTGACGATGCTGTGAACTACATTACATCAGTTATAGCTGCGTCATTTAGCAAAGACAATAGGGTAATCTTCCTAAGTGAGGGAGCAACACAGAACAGCACAATAGATAACAGCTTAGAACTGAGTTATCTTAATTAGGAAAAGGCGGAAGCAAATATTCCTAAATCCACATACGCAGAGATAGACAAAATTCCAATAAGCTGATTTATCAACTTGGCCCAAGAAGCAAGGAGACGCTGATAAAAGCATTGGAGACAGTCATAACAAATAAGCATTCCGCACAGCTGGAGACAGAGTAAAATTAATTTGATTTATAAAGGGAAAGGAGATAAGATGAACATAAAATCCTTGCGACCGATTGTGATAACATCTGTTGCATACAGGCTGGCAATGCGGGCGGTGAAATTAAAAATGCATTCATGGGTAGAAGGTAATAGGATACTCGGAGAACTTCAGAATGGGTTCAGAGGGGGAGGCGCTTAGACGTTAGCTTGTTCGGACTTACCCACTGTATAGCATAGAAATAGCTAAGGCGGAAAACAGACCTCTATATTTAGCCTTTCTGGACATAAGCGGTGCATACGATAACGTGAACAGGGCGTGTGGAACATATTAAAAGATGTAAGTATCAGTTATGAGGTAAATGATTTTCTACAGGAAATCTACCGATATAATAAAGTCGAAATGACAAGGGAAGGGATAAAAAGTACCACAACTCTGCAGGTACACAAAGGATTAGGGCAAGGTTATTCTATATCACCGCTGCTGTTCATGTTTTATGTGCACGTGATAAATATGGAAAGAAGGCTACAGGAAAGAAATCCAGTTTATAATCTGTCGTACAGATTAGGCGGATATGTATTTGAGCAGCGGCTCCCGGGTTTAATGTATGCGGACAATATTGTACTGTTAGCAGATACCCAGGAAGATTTGCAGACTCTGGCTAATTGTTGTGTAGACGAAGGAGACACTCTAGGTTTCAGTTTTAGTGTAACTAAGTCAGGTGTGATGATTTTCAACAATACCACTCATCAGGTGCTTACAATACAAGGCCACGAAGTATGCAAAGTGGCCGAGTACAAATACGTTGGGATATGGCGAAACGAAGGGCAGATATACACAGAAAAGCATGAACAGTCTCTCAGGGCAAAAGGGCGAAGAGACGCCGGGAGAATGAAACATAAGGCCTATAGGGGTACAACAAATATGAAGTACTGAGAAGTATTTGGAAAGGATAATGGTGCCGGGGCTTACTTTCGGGAATGCGGTTCTGCGCTGAAGGGCAGAAGTTAAGTCGAGATTAGACGTAAATCAGAGAGCTGTTGGAAGATTAGCACTAGATGCCAATGGCAAAAGCCCAAACGAAGCAGTACAAGGGAATATGGGCTGGGCATTGTTCGAAGCACGAAAAGCTCAGAGCACAATGCTATATTAAGAACGGCTGAGGAAATTGGACGCTAACAGGTGGGCAGCTCAGGTATTTAAACACTTATACAGAAAGAGCATTGACTCACAGTTGCACAAAAGAACTAGGAATCTAACCAGTAAGTATGCCGGACGAGAGGACGGAGAAAGAAAGAGCATTAAACGACAGGTTAAAAACGCGGAAGTTAAAAATTGGGTTTATTCAATGGAAAAGAAGCATAGTGTAGAACTATATCGATAGTGGAAAATGCAGATCAGGAAAGAATTCTTCTCAAGAAGCCGTGTCCTACTCTTTGAAACTAGGTCAGGGTGTCTTAAAACACGCAGCTACAAAAAAAAATTTTACGATGATGATGGCACATGTGCTGTGTGTGGTAGATCTGTAGAAACAATTGAACACCTCATACTCAAATGCGATGGTAACCATCCGCATGTCGATGCAGGCACATTCACTCTTCCTGGGGCTGCAGGGTTTAAACATAACAATCTTCTTGTAAATAAATCTGTGGTGGAAGTAAGCAAAATCGATTGGAACATTGGTCTCTGAAAAGCAGAGAGGTGACATAAGGTTAGAAGTGTAGGAAACGGTAGTGAAAGAAAATGGCGAATCTTAATGAGAATTTACAACACAGTTGAACAAAAATAAAGTGAAAAAAAGCTGAGCATGGTGGCAATTGCCACCACCCCGTTTCAAAGGGGGCGCTCCTATCCATCCATCTAGGGTGCCTCGATGCGCGCGCCCCCGCTTAGGGTGAAGTCACCCTTTGAACCACTCAGCGCCGCCTAATAGCGTCCTCGATCACCTCGCACCGGGTGCGCCGCGAAACCAAACCAGAGCGGTTCCCTGCGCACCGCGGCGGTGGCGCCCCGGCGAGGGTCAACATCGAGGACAAGCTGCGCCCCGCGAGGGCGTGTATGCAGCGCCGAATTTAGGGTGTCTGTCTTCTGGCGCGTGCATTTGATTGTAAACCACAACAGCGGTCGCACGCTCCTGCTCACGCGAAAATGCTTTCGGAACTGCAAATAAATCACGCATTTCATATGTCAAGGGCCAAGTAGTGCAGTGTAAACAAACGCTCACTCCGGTATCGGAGAGGCGCCTGACGACCCGATGAACGAATTTTCGGTTATTCATCGCCGTGTTTTGGCTGTATCAAGTCGATTACCATGTCACCTTCGCTATCAGACGAACTTGACAGCAGTTCATCAATGGCGGCAACCATCCGTATTCTCTGTTCCATCGCGCCAGACTGTGCGCAGACATGAGCAGGTAGTATGGGTAGTATGGGCCACCGTGTATGGGCAAAGCAGCTTCTCAGCAGCACGTGGCACGCAATGCATGCCGGGATTGCACCCATGCGAACCGCCGATATTTTGGGTGCGAGATGGGGCAACAAAAAAGTGACCCGGCAGGGTGCGCTTCCAGTGATCGAGGACCGCGGGTGCGCACCAAGGCGCCCCGGTGCGCACCGGTACGGGTGGTGGTGGTGGTGGTAAACGTTTATTTTCTCTATTTTACAATGTTTTTTTGCGGCTTCAGATGGAGTCTTCCATCTTATCATCAGGGTCGGTTCCCCTAGTCCAGGGCTCCGCTGAGGGTAGCTGCCCTGCGTGCACGCCTGACTAGCCCTTGTTGGACTTTCAGGATGTCGCTGGATAGCATCCTCTCCCACTGTTCCACACTCGGGTTTTCAATTATGGGTAGCTTGTCTATTTTCTGGCATTCCCATGTGGTATGGTATAATGTTGGTTTGTCTCCACACCACGGGCACTCGCTCTTGTACTGTGTGGGGTAGATTTTGCTTAGGATGTTTAGGCACGGGAATGTTCCCGTCTGTAACTGCTGCCATGCTACGGCGTCTTCTCTATTGAGTTGTTTGTGTGGGGCCGGGTATTTTCGTCTGATCCCTCTGTAGTAGCTTAGCATCTCTGAATAGCTTTGGGCTACCGGCTCGGGTTCCTCAGCGGTGTCGGGAATGTTGGATGCTCGGTTTGTTGCGTACCATCGAGCTATCCTATCCGCCTCCTGATTTCCCGTAATGTCGGTATGTCCCGGCACCCAAACTATCGTGTGTTTGGCCTGGTTGTTTTCTGTTTTGCCACTTGAGCGGAGAATGCGGAGCGCGCTGTGGCTGATTCTGCCGTTTAGGTAGTTGCGGCATGCAGCTTGTGAGACGGTAAGTATTGTTAAGGACCTGTTGAATCGGTAGCCCTCCGCTGCCGCTAGAGCCACGGCTGCCTCTTCGGCCTCGACTACCGTACAGTTCCGGATTGACACGCTGGTGATTTCTTTTAGGTCCGAATTGATCACCGTTGCCACTTTGCTTTTCTTGTGGTTTCTGTTACCAGTGTATGTAGCGGCGTCTACGTACACAGTGTGGTTTCTAGTTGCCAGTGTTCTTTGTACGTACTCTGCTCTTGCTTCTCTTCTCACCATGTGTAGGTTCGGGTCCATATTCCTTGGTATCGGTGCTACTTTGATGGTGTTTCTGTATTCGTCTGGTACCGTCTCCGTGCTTTGTGTCTCCTTTATTGTAGCTTCACCGCCGTATCTGCTCAGGAGTCTTCTGCCCTTTGCCGATAGTTTTAGTCTTTCGATTTGTGCTATTATTTGCGCTTCTTGGAGTTCTTCGAGACTGTTGCGTAGCCCCAGAGCCAGTAGTTTGTCGGTTGATTTTGATTGCGGTAAGTGAAGCGCCGTCTTGAGGGCTTTCCTCAGGATTGCATCCGCTTGTTGCATTTCGTATTTTGTGCAGTGGTAGTATGGGAGGCTGTATGTTACTCTGCTTACCACCAGGCTTCTGACCAGCTGTAGCGTGTCTGCTTCTTTCATGCCGTGTCTTTTCCTCGAGATCCGTGTTATCATGCGAGCTACTTGGTTGGTTGCTGTTTTAAGTATTGTTAGGGTGCGGGTGCACCATTGGTTTGATTGTATGCACATTCCTAATTTCCTGAGGAGTGTTTTTTCCGGGATTAGTTGTCCCGTATTTTTGTCCAACAGAATAGCAACAATCGGCCTGGGAGAGCTAAGATCAGAAAAATTCAACACCCCGAACAAAGGCACGCCACAAGGATCGGTTATTTCACCCATCCTTTTCAACGTTGCCATGATCGGGCTAGCCCAACAACTACAGCAAATAGAAAACATACGACACGCAATGTACGCCGACGACATCACCGTATGGGTAACCAAAGGCTCACTCGGGGAAAAGGAAGAAAGACTACAAGAGGCCGCGACATGCGTAGAAGACTGTCAAAGAAAGAAGACTAGCCTGCTCGACAGAGAAGTCCGAGCTCCTAAGAGTATGGCGAGGCAAGAAGAACCGCACTGTCCCCGAGGAAGAAAATAAACCTGATATAAACTTGTTTTTGCGCGCTCCCTCCGCCATTGTGCTGCCCGCGCCGACCTCGCCGCTTTGCTGTCGCGCGGGCGTCACTGCTGCGTCCGTGCGGCTTTCATCGCCGTGCAATGCCTGGATGTTGCGTTCCTCATTGCTCCAACCATGCGAGAAATGGTTGGAAGATGTTCCATTTTCCAAGAGACCAGAAAAAGGGGCTTCTGTAGCTTGTCCGGAATAAGCGTGACAAATGGCAACCGACGAAATCCTCATGTGTCTGTAGTGTGAGTGACGCATGTTGGTTCAGTGCTGTTTTTGTTAAGATTTACCGCTTTTGCGTTCAGGCAGCTAAGTGCAGTACAACATTTCTATTGGTCAGATTTGAATTCCTCACTATTCGTCGAGCTCGGCGTAACAAAAAGGCACACTTCAGAGCCGAACCGGTCATTGCCTGTGGCTTGCCTCTTTGCATCCGAAATTGCATTAACACGATGTTTTCTGTCGTGAATGCGTACCAAACGTATTTTCGCCGCTTCAGTTCATTAGAAAATAATTGCCTTTAAGTGGCGCTTGTCAGCGAACCGCGGCCGACACGAATCTAGGCACAGAGCACGAGAACAAGCGAGGGCACATAAGCTGTGCCAATTACTGTGCATCTGGGTCGTCTAGGAACCAATGCGGATTAATTTACTTACGATTTTTTGAGTTTTTGACACGTTGACACGTATGCTGTTTGGGTAGCTTGCGCTGCCAATTACCCCGATGCTTCGTCCAACGGCGTCGCATTAGGTCAGTTAATGAAATTAACAGAATATGTTGTTATGTGCAGATTGAGGTGCTCATTCGAGTAGTTCGACTGGTATATTTGGAATACTTTCTTTTCTTGCGTGCTGTGTTCATTGTTTTCATTCTCGAGCAGGAAATGTGGTCAGATACCTCCTAACCTTGGTTTTTGTTGCCACGTTGCGTGATGTAGTGGCCGGCCAGAGGAAGCCTGCGCATGCGCGTCGCGTCTGCCGCCGCCGAGCGCGTCCACGACGATCGCATCCGACAGTGCCAGATACCCGCGCCTGCGCGCGGGCGCTCGCGCGCGCGTCGGAAGCGCAGTCCGGTTTACAACAATGGGAGGAGCGCGGGGCTCTCGGGGACTCTTTCTTCGTGGCTTGAAGCTCTTTCAGATTCCCCGAAGTTTTCTTGGAATCCTTGCAGCTTCCCAACCATCTTTTGTTCACAGCTTGGCATTCTTTTACATTCGGCTCGAGAAAGGGAGCGAGCCAGCACGGGGAGCTTGGAGGTGCACGCCACTTTTCGACGCCCGTCGCGGCGCGTGCTGGGCGCGCAGGCTTTTCCCAGAAGCGCGGGGACAGTGATCGGCAGTCGCAGCTTCTTTCGTGGCCATGACTCATCGCAAGGGTAGGCTGCAAGGCCGTGAGAAAATAGGAGGAAAGCTGCCCTTATTAAATTTTGAATGGCGCAAAGGAACAAAGACAGGAAGACACGGAGACAGAAAGAGCGCCTGTATTCCTGTCTTTGTTCCTTTGCGCCATTCAAAAATTTTATGATGAACCAACTAACCCAACAGCAAGTAAGCTCACTCCAGCAAGCAGAGTTGGGACCCCCGTCCTTTCTTAATTTCGAAAAGAACTACGAGGCCCATCTTCCGCGAACCAAGGGCAACGATCGGGAGAGGATGTGGGTCGGGGAAATGCGGGTGTTGTGTGCGCAACCCCTCTCGAATTTTTGTATGTTTTTGCATTCACACAGTTGCTTCCGTTGACTGGTCAACTCTTCGGCAAAGTTTTGAAAAGGCGAAGCCTGTAACCCCCGAATGCAAGAGAGTATTTAACATGGGGAGAGTATTCAACATGGATAATGGGGACGAGAGTATTCAACATTCTATTATATTAACGCACGTTCTACTCTTATAAAACAACGCGTTTCGTTCAGCAATCGTAAACAGGCACTAGGTATGAGTGACTTCTGCAGAAAAATGCCAGCAATAAAACTACATTTCAGGCCCGCTTTCGCTTGAATGACGTCTTTGGTTGGCAGCGTGCCCCACTACTGAGCCAATTGTAGTTGAGCCATCGCCAGTTTTTTCCACTTTCATCTTTTCAGTTCACGTGTGCCTACTAGCAAGGCTTGTTTATTCACGTGAGCAGAAGTCGCCGAAATGTCTCAACAATCATCTGAAGACTCCAGCTCTCATCGGAGACCAGCGAATCGCTTCACCTTCGAAAAAAAGGAGCGGGTAATGGCAGTGGTGAAGGCACATCGCCACATACTGGAATGCAAGAAAACTGACGTTTCTTCGCTGGCGAAAAAAAACGACACCTGGAAGGAAATCGCCAGACTGTTTAACAGTAATCACGGGATGACCCGACGCGACCCTCATCAGCTGAAAGAATGCTGGGCTAATATGAAGCAGAAGTCGAAGGAGGACGATGCGAGGAAAATGAGAGGTCGCCATAAGACAGGCTCAGCCTTCTGCTCAGCAATGAGGAGGAGCTGAGGTTACTTGGAATAAGAGACATCTTGTAAAAAGCCTACATGAGCTACAAATTTAAAAACCATATCCAAAGAAAACATGCAGTCATCACCTAAGAATAAAGAGGGGTGCATTGGTATTTGGAATGTGTATAGTTCTGGGAAGTGCTGTCGTCTTTCTGTTTCCAATCTCGGGCACATGATTATTGTGTGAACAACTGACATGTGTGGTGCCACCAAACACCATCACCTTGAGACTCAAGGTGCCTCTGCGGGATGATCGAACTTTGTCATGCAATGACACTGGCAACATAATAACTCACATTCCTTGCGGCGAATTTTCTGGGTCAGGGTCCGACAGCGGTGTAATGAGGAAAGGGTGGCGTGCGTAGCCAGCATTTCCAAGCAGGACTCCAGGTACCCGACTTTCCTCGTAGAGTACCCGCAGGCGAAAAATGTCAAATATCTGACTGTCATGGACGGAGCCTGGCCAGTCGGCAACAACGTCAAAGAACTGCAGCTGGGGTCCGCTGACAGTCTGTACAAAACCAGCAATAAGACCAATCAGCAAAAGCAGCCAGACACATGGCGCCTTCTATTTCTTCAACTCATAATGCAACTGTTGATCACGTGCGAAACCCGCTGCAACCAAGCAAAAAAAAAAACGAATGACGACGTACAGTGTCTCTGTTCATGGGGAACGACGCTACATTATAACCCAGTATTTGCATCAAAAGAAAATGCTGGATCTCGATCGCATATTCCAGAGACATATTTCGCTATCTGCTAGCGCTCGACGCGAGCATACTTGTTTTGTTTTAGAAGTTTCTTAACGCCACAAAGCGATTCAGCCTAGGAGAGACGCCGTAGTGACGGCGTAGCGGGATCGAACCCGCGTCTTTCGGGCAAGCATGGTTGTGATTGTAGTACGTTCGTAGCACTGCGGTGACAGAAATAAAATGACAGCACGTGTACTGCACGAATGAATACGTGTGAGCTGAACAGTCGTAACTGTTCAGAGAACTTCAATTTTCATTTCTCACCTGCACATTGATGGTGGCGCAGATGGGTAGACTTCCCCATCTGCACCAGCAGGGCTGTTGATGCGGACATGGGTGCAATCAATGCAGCCGGTTACTCCAAGAAATTCGGCGATTTCATAGAAGTCCCGCATCACCTTTCCCAGCTGCGAGACGGCTGAAAACTGCACAAGCATCGGGCGCAAGTGCTTGGCAATCAGCAAGGTGACCTTGCCAACACCGTAAAGTGCGAGATCCGCACCAGATCCCCCGTCACAGTTTGAAACGTGCCGGCCCCGTAAAATCTTAGCGCCAGGAGCAGCTGCAGCATCGGGACTTTCGCGCAGAGGCAACATGGTGAGCAGCTGCCGCACGGCGTTCTTCGAGAAGCGATAGCGGGCGAGGAACTGCACGTCGTTGTACAGCTCCATGGGGTTCCCCCGATCGCATAACGCTGGCCGGGGGATCTTCGGCAACCGATGGGCCTCCGGAAACGCAACGTCCATGGCGTGGCACGCGAACTCGAGCGCAGCTAATCTCCGCGCGACGTCCGTTCGGTAGGCGGCCATGTTGTAAAGAACAACGACGTCAGCGTAAAGCTAGCCCCTAAGCCGACTTGAAAGTTGGACCGAATGGGATCGAGCCAAGTCGATCGCAAGTCGCCTTTCAAGTCGAGTTTGGTTTATGAAACACGATGGAGCTGCCTTGAGACCGATGGAAGTCAAGTTCGAGTGAAGTTAGATTTCTGCATTCGGGGGTTAGGGTGAGATGACCGGGCCTACTCCGCCGTTACTCCACAACATCGACGGTTTTCACCTGGACGCTTCGAGGTCGTACTACGCCCTCGTTCCTCGGCGTCCCGCAAAGGCCATAACAGCCCTGCGGCCGGCCGTGAGGCCGCTTCGCCGAGGCGTCGTTTCAGAGCCCGGTCATTGTGAACCCCCGTGGGGACCTGGTTTCTCCGGAACCAGAAACCGGCGCGTCAATAGCCGGAGAAGCACGCCCCCCGTGCGGAGGGAAGTAGCATGTATTTGAAAACCTTTTTGACTTTGTGCATGCCTTCGGTGCTGGATTTCGTGAGTCCAACCTGGGTCTAAACCCAGGCCTGCCTCCGCTCAGGCATCGGACCTCACGAGCGCGACTGGCCCTCATAGTCGCCTGGGGGGTCGCTGCCACTCCCAGGATGGGTCTCGGCCATACATACCCATCCCCACCGCTGGCGTTGCACCAGAACAAAGCGTAATAGCCGAAACTATACCGGCCCGTATCCGGTGGGGGGGGGGGGGGGGGGGCAGGCCGCACTGTCGGATTTCCCCCCCATGCCAGTGGACAGAATATAGAGTGAGGTTGTAAAGAACAACCTCTCCCGCTCCACTATTGTACCGCGGGGGATACCAGTGGACAGTTGAAGCGGCTCCGCTTGCATCGGCTCTAGCAAGGCGGTGACTTTGGGAGTGCACCCTGGTCGAGAGGCGACTGCGTGGCGCCCGCGGTCGCTGTCGAACGGGTTGGGCAACCGCGTCGACAACTGTGGCGCCGCAGCACCAACTCGCTCTAGCTTGTCCGTCAGCTGGCTTTCTGGCGCGCTGCCACCTTCTGGGGAAAAAAATACGCACGAATCAGCTTTAGTAGAGTCTTTTTCTTTAATTGACTACAGATGGTCAACGTATTGCACGAGATGATGAGCATGATACGCTCTCGTGATTTAATACCACTTGGCGACATCCGCAGCAAAAGGTAACACATCAAAGCAGACTGCGAACACGGGCATGTGTGTTTCAGTCAAGCAACTTCTCATGGCACAACCTTGGCGCAAATCAAGGCGCCTGGCTATCAGCAAACAGTACCTTTACGGGAAATAGAATCAAGCGAAAATAGGCCAGAGAGAACAGAGGAGCTCAACTGTCGCAAACTCTCCCTTCGTGTCATCGGCCTTTGCCTTCTTCCATTTTTCTTTTAAATTATCCCAACATTTCCGTAGTCGACTCTCCGTTCGGCATCGGATGTTGGGCCGGCAGTGTAACTCGTCGGTGATCAGCTTCCACGTTTTCTTCCTCCTTTCCGGGGAAACTCCGTCTCTTCCTTTGTTTTCCGCGACCGCGTGTTACTTGTTGGCGAGCTGAATGAGCACGTTGCGCTCTTCTTCACTAAAAGGGACACGTTTTTTTGCCTCCATGAACTTTTTTTCAAAAAGAAAAAAAAAAACAGAAAATGAACACAGAACCCAACTACACTGCAACACAAAAGGCGAAAATAGATGGAAAAAGTCCAAACAACAACAGACGTCGAAAAAACAAACACTCGCAAAAGAGGCGGGCGACGTGAAATCAACAAGCAAGTCATTGTGACGGCTACACTGCATGGTGGCCAGCCGATTGTTTGCCTAAATTCTGTGATGCTTACTTGCAAGCGTGCTAGAAAAGATTTTTATTCACATTTTGTCGTAGGAATAAACTGTACGAGCATGTCCAGATGATTCAAACATAAAAACGCCTGTAGCCTCGCTCCCGTATCACAAACATGTTCGGATAGGAGCCCCTTTTCATAAGGCGCCCTTAAAATCGCGTATGTTTGGTTTGAAGCGGACTTTAGCCTTTTCTTACACTTTAACTCAGGCCGTCCTTGAACATTTGTGAATACTTTTTACTCTGTTAAAACCAGCTGTGTTCCCCCTGCGCGAAGACGCTGTACGGCAAAGTATGCAGCCCGCACCGCCTCCCCTCTCGAAGAAGGCCCTCTCCCGAAAGGGGGGTTATAGACTGAGCAGGTAGGCGTGAGTCATCGGTGGACACACGCACCCCACTGCATTGATCCTTTTGATCCGCGACTGTAAGACGCTGGCGAAAATGGCCGCGTCTCTTCGCTTCTGCGGGGGCCCGTGCACTAAAGCACGGAAATGTTTTTCTTGGAAAGAAACGTACACCAATCTCCTCCCCCCATTTCCAGCTGACATGGTCGACAATAATGGCAGACGAGGAGACTTGGGGGATGCGCAGAACGTTACTGGAAAAAAAGTGCATTGGCCGCGGTCGGCCAAGAGTACCATCACGCATGCAAACATGCTCTTGGCTGCTAATTACGATCAAAATAATCACTAATATTCAATGCGTGGGCTTGCATACTCATGATCGGATATCGTCTAGCAAGTCGGCAAAGACCGACGGCATGATGGGTGCTTTGTTACTCCGGTGACCAATCGCAGCTGCGAACAAAATCAACATTTTAACGCGTCACTCTAATAGACACACCAGAGGCATAAATATTATTTCACTTATAATTTTGGTTTCTGAATAACATTCTATTAAAGCAGTAATAAAACATTAAAAGGAACCGTTTTGTTTCAGAACCTGCTTCATCTCTATTCGTTCTATTCAGCTCTAGCGCTGTTGGTTTTCTAATAGCGTGCGATAAACACCAGGACGTTTAATTCCCCCGTGCAGTGCCGAATCACGCGCACTGCTTTTAAAGGAAGCCCTCGCTATGGCACGTGTTCCTTGAGCAAATAAAGCGATATAGTGTCACATGAAATTAGCTCTACGCTCTCTCATGAGACATTCATGAGACACGAGCCAAATTCTACCTTATTAGGATCGGGTGAGCGTGGTCGGGCCGGAGAAGGGACGAGGACGGCGGGAGACGGGGTTACGAGGAGATTAAACAAGGAAGGGGTGAACTTTATACAGAAATATTTACATTATTTACATAAGAGAGCAACTGAGAGGGGCTCTCAGTGAAAGAGAACTTCTTCAGGAATCAACAGGAGTGCACTGGAGTCCTCAAAACAACACAATAACGCACGGATTCCCCAGATCCCTGTCTGGGGAATATAGTTCGAAGAATGACGTCCAATCAGACGGACAGTTGTGGACACTGTTGATACCGCCCTCGGCAGGGCGGCGCTGGGCCGTGAGGCTCTCCCGCAGCTCGGTTGATGGGAGAGGGTAGAGGCTCAGTAATTAAACACTGCTGTCTTTCACTCAGCACACCACCACTCTGTTCGTTGACCCGAGGGTCGACTCGGCCACGGAACGCCGCCACCGTCGCCGCATCTTCGGCCTTCGGCGGTCTTTGACCTTCGCCGCTGCCACCATGGTCCCACGGTCCTGGAAGTTCGCTGCCTTAATCCACTTAGGCAGGAGGGGACCGCGAGCTGCCTTAATCCACCCAGGCAAGAGGGGGGGGGGGGGGTTCAATAAAACTTGGGTTGGGCCTAGTTGGTACATGATGTTGTGAAGGTGTAGGTTGCGCAACCAAGGGACGAACCACGAAGACACAGACACACAAGCGCACTAGAGGGGGGGGGGGGGGGGGCATCCCAAACCCAACAGCACCCCCGCCACCAGACAATGCGTCCGGAAGATGAACCGCTCCTACGCAGCTCGGCTCACAGGACGTGCGAGAAGGGGCTCTCGTTCCGCTCTTCTCCAGGCCTCTCTTCATCGGCTGTCGATGTCCCGCTCTCGGAATTTCTCTGGAAGGCGAGCCAAACGGAACCACAAACGCCAAGCCACACACAGCAAAAGCAAGTGCCGTCTGTTGCCCACTCGCCCCGACAGACCAAAACCAAAGCAAAACTGCTTATGCCAAGCCATCCCTCTACGTAAAATCTTAAATAAAACAAAATTTTCCCGAACGAACACGAAGTGCGTAGCCAATGCACGGTTCAGGTGTTGGACCTCTTCAAGGTGTTGTCCTAATAATGCATGACACTTCGAGAAACAGAGGGAAAATTAGAATGGGTCTAGAATCGGTCGAACAAATTGAAACGATTCTCGATGTCACCCGGGCAGGGAGGAACCAACAGAGAGGTCAGACAGAGGCTTTCAGTTTTGCCCCAAAGCTATTCTCTATTCTCAAGTACGACAATTGCTCATGTCGTCTTCCTTGCGTTCTGCATAGTTGCAGACTCTACATAAATGTGCAAAACTTGCACAACAAACTTGCAGAAGTGGCATACTGCACAACTTCATACGGCCACACAAAGTAGCGCCTCTAGGAGCTCACACGAGCTACGTATGCTACAATGTCCAGGAGAGGCTTCGCTCGAGCCTCTGCGTCAGCGGACACTAGCGTGTAACAAATATTGTAGGTGACCCTACTTGCAGAACCGCAGAACAAACACTGTCGAAGCCATAACGTTCTGCAAAACTCAATTCGGCTAAAAGGGTAGCATCTCTGGGAGCTTACACGAACTACATACGCTACAATGTACCTTCGTGCTTCCGTGTTAGCGGACACTAAAACACGCAATAATCGGAGAAGTTTAAGTTCACGTGCCAAACCACGAAACGGACCCAACAAAATTACAGCTCGAAGTAATCTCGCAGCACCTACGCGAGGGACTACGCCACATTCGCCCATGAATTACTTCGCTGTACCTTCGTGCCTCAGCGGGCACTCTCACAATTCGCAGCGCAGCTAAACTTATATACAAATTCCTGCTGCACGGCAATTCGCATCAAACCTCAACTGAGTGATGCCGTCAAAGAACAAACATGGCAGAATAAACGCGCGGATAAGACCTCATCTCACAAAACTCGTTAGCGCTACAAAGAACTGCGCCATACAAAGATTACTTAAAAATAAGCGTCGTCAAGGCTACATTACAACAATGAAAGCTAACGAAAAGTACAAAATTCACTTAGGAAAAAAAAAGCTCAAAACTTGGTTTGCTTTCATTTTTCTTTATACAGTTGATTAAATGAAAAAAGCAAACAGTAAATACATGGAGCACTTAGCCCCGGGAATACGCCTAGACACGGTAATCTGATTCAAGGAATCCACTGGTCCCTATCCTTCAGACGCGCCCTGCGGGGTCGCGGTCGGACGGCCGGGCTACCAGCCAAGGTTCCCAAAAACCTGTGGGGCTGATTAGTTCCGCCTGTGCTAGAGCGGCGCTTCCCCCTCTCTTGATTCCCTGCATGATCCGTCCCCCTCCGACTGGCGGGTCCTCTGTGGCGCTCTTTTGAGCGGCGACCGTGCACCCTTCTCCCTAGCTCGCCGCCCGCGTCACATGCCCTGTAATCCCTTCTGCTGTCTCTCGATGGATAGGTGGTTTACATCCAGAGGGCGCATGATTAGTCGCGTGGGTTTTTCTGCAACGCTTGCGAACTTTTGAGCGCCGCGGTGGCAATTTCGAGGAATTACGCGGAGTCCTCAAATGCAGAAGCTTGACCCGCGCGTTTTGCTTTCTCGCAGAGATGTTCCGATCAGCTGTCTTCCGGAAACCTCGCCTGTTGACTTTCGCTGCCTGTCAACAGTTCGCGTGCGGCCAACAGGTGCCAAGCCGCCGGCCCTCGCTTTAGTCGACTCATCACTTTTCAAAGGCTCATCGTTTTCGCCCTTTTTTTCGCGCAGCAAAGCCACTGGCTCTTTGCTCAGAGTGCCGGGCGACGGCTCACTTGCACAATCGCTCGCTCCCTGCTGAACACGATCGTTCGCTCTCCTGCGGTCCATATTTCGGCGCTGTGATTTTGCCTGTACTGAGCTGCTCTTTGTTAAGATGCAGCGCTTGACCGCATTCCTCGCTTAGAATCATTTCAGCTCTCGCTTTACGCACGTCACTACTTTCCGGAGGACTACATTTCGGTGCTGCGCCTACACCTATCTGGGTTTCAATGGAAATCTGTGCGGCCTCGCACTTTTCAGCCAACGCTGTGCTAGGGCTTGGAGCGCCAGAGTCGCTGTCAGGTGACTCACAGTCACGCTCTGTGCCGCAGGTTATCGCCTCCATTTCCTGCCTGCTACTGTTCGCCGGCTGTGCCAGCTGAGGACCTTCTCTTGTTTCGTCATTGCGCTGACTCAAAACCTCACTGCAGTCTTTCTGGCACGGAGACTCTGCCTTTAGACCTACACGTTCGGTCCCTGTTCCTGCGGAACTGGCAGTTATTTCTGAGCTTGCAGCTGCCCTGTCACTGCTCTCCTGAGCGACTGTTGTGTCCATAACTAACCAAGCGGGGTTCGTTGCCTGGTCACTGACACTCTGATGGCAGTGCTGCCCGCTGCCATCATTACGACCTTTATAGTCGACCTCAACACTGATGCCGAAGAAGCGAAATAGGGCCCTTTTCGCTATTGCATAGCTGTCGACCTCTTCGTCGGACAGGCGCGCTAATACACCGCCGACGTCACCAGGGAGAATGGCCACTAACATCATCGACCATTCACCCTGGTCAAGCTCCTCCTCACTACAAATTCGCTCAAAGTTTTCGAGGAAAGCTCTGAAGCTATCGCCTCTTCGGTAACTCCTCAGACGATCTCGAGCCCTTTTCCATTTAAGAAACTGCATCTTACGCATGAGCTCCTGCTGCTCTCGTTCACGTAGTTCCTCGAGCTCAGCGCGTCTCTTACGACACTGCTCCTGCCATTCTCTTTCTTGCTCCTCTCGGAGCCGTCGTCTTTCCTGCTGCTGAAGCAGTTCTCTCTTCTCGTTCTCCTCACGGAGTTTTCGCTTTTCCTGCTCCTCTCGCTTCTCTCTCTCCTGGAGAAGCCTTCGCGTTTCTCGCTCCGATTTTCGCTCTACAATCGTCTGCCACGTCTCGTCTGCCTCCTCGACTGTCACCTCCTCCGCCCGTATCACATCCAAAATCGCCTCTCTCGTTTTAGTGGGGTCTACTGATATCCCCAATTCTTCCAAAATTTCAAGGAGGTCCTCTACCTTGAACTTCTCCATCGCGGAACGCACCTCGTGCCGCTAATCCCATCTAAAACCAAAAGCCTCAGCTTGAGGCGAACAAAACAAAAAACTGCCAAATTTTCATTTCCCAGAAAACACAAAACCCACTACTAACATCTGCCTGTGCTAGTGCGGTCTGGTGAAACGAATGGCAAACATCGGGCACTCACCCTGCCGAGATACAGCTGACGCCGTCAGTCACGTATCTGCCGGGGTCCGTTGGAGCCAGTGACCTGACGCGTCCATCTCTCGGTCTTCAGAAGTGTGGCTGATGCCGTCAATCACGTAGTTGCCGGGGTCCGTTGGAGCCAGTGACTTGACTTGGGCATCTTGAGCAATTCAACTGTTGAGACGTAGCTTCCATCTCACCGCTGGCAACCAGTTATTAGGATCGGGAGAGCGTGGTCGGGCCGGAGAAGGGACGAGGACGGCGGGAGACGGGGTTACGAAGAGATAACAAGGAAGGGGTGAACTTTATACAGGAATATTTACATTATTTACAAAAAGGGTAACTGAGAGGGGCTCTCAGTGAAAGAGAACTTCTTCAGGAGTCAACAGGAGTGCACTGGAGTCCTCAAAACAACACAATAACGCACGGATTCCCCAGATGCCTGTCTGGGGAATATAGTTCGAAGAATGACGTCCAATCAGACGGACAGTTGTGGACACTGTTGATACCGCCCTCGGCAGGGCGGCACTGGGCCGTGGGGCTCTCCCGCAGCTCGGTTGATGGGAGAGGGTAGAGGCTCAGTAATTAAACACTGCTGTCTTTCACTCAGCACACCACCACTCTGTTCGTTGACCCGAGGGTCGACTCGGCCACGGAACGCCGCCATCGTCGCCGCATCTTCGGCCTTCGGCGGTCTTTGACCTTCGCCGCTGCCACCATGGTCCCACGGTCCTGGAAGTTCGCTGCCTTAATCCACTTAGGCAGGAGGGGACCGCGAGCTGCCTTAATCCACCCAGGCAAGAGGGGGAGGGGGGGTGGCATCCCAAACCCAAACACCTTCCACTCGTCAAGAATGCCCTCAACAGTGCGTTGCTCGTTATAGTCGCTCGAGACTTAACTAGAATATCAGCGATGCCAGGCGAACAACAAAAAGAATTCAGGTTAACATGCATACAATTTATTAAATCAATATCTTACGACCGAGCGAGATTATTTACGCAGTCACTTTATGTGTTAACTGAAGATATTTGCAATGTGACGCTAATCCCGAATAATTTGCACTCTCATATTTCGGCTCCATTTCAATAAAAAGTATCCTTACTCGCTGATAAATGCGTAATCTTCATCACTAATACTAACAACGCTGAAAAACAAAAATACAAAAAAAAATCGAGGGAAAGAATACTTCGGCAGCTGAACTACATTGTGATGGTGGACTGAACGTTTAATAAGCATACGTACTTTTTTTTGTTTAGAGCACTTTTACTGTGACACGAGCCAGGTCTCAGAGTCGCAGTTTTGCTGATCTACAATGATGTCATCAGCTCTGCTCGGAAACTCTTCAACCCAGAGTAAAAGATATTTAGACGTTTCCTTTCCAACAAATTTAGGCATCCTTTCCCTCGACAAGACATAGCGAATTCCACAGTAATCAGTTTTCTAGATAGAGATAGCTGCATTTTCTGATCATGTTTTGGCGTCTACAAGTGTTTCACATAGAAGCAGTTCAATTTGAGCTTATTTTAAATTGATAAACAAGGAGCCAGCCGACCAACGCAATTTAAGTCTATTAAGAACCTCTTTTGCGGCTGAAATTGTGCTGCACGCTTACAAGAGCAGAAATGAGTTGAAATTCAGTGTATGTGTGTGTAATTTTTAGCTTTTCAGTTGTTTCGCTTAGCTTTAATGCAGTCAAGTAGTATCGATAGGCCGAAATGGAGTTGATTGTCTCCAAATTTTTTTGTTTCAAATAGTAGCGCTACAAAAGCATCGAATTAAGCAATAAGCCGGGTGCCACAGGAAGCACTAACCACGGCGCTAATATTACGGCAGCGCATTTTGAATTCTGATGGAATGGTTAATGGGTCAGGAAATAACTTTTGCTTTTCAAGGCTAATGATAAGCACTAAATGGTACACTGCACTGAATAGATTCAACCCTAAGACCCAAGCTCTAAAATAAACGAGACAGGTTTTCCTTCATCATCGTAAGTTGCTTCGGATGACTGAGACTTTTATTTCGTAAGCACAAATGAAACTGAGCTAAAGGATATATTGTATCGCACTGATGAACCAAGCTTTAACAAAAACAAATTCAGCGGTGGTAGTTGCCTATCTTGAATGAAAGGAAAGCGCGTATAATAGACGGAATCACCCGTCGCTCGAAGCGTCGTAACACGTGCTTTGACTGGCATATCACTGGCAGTCCTCAATTTCTGCTCAGTATACCAATATTTGAAAATATTTCGAGAACTGCGCGCACACTCGAGCGATGAGGGGTGACAGCTACTGCATCAGCAGTGGTCTACGGTTGTTTGAAATCCTCTTCTGCGCCATCTTCTTCAAAAGCCTCAAATGCCTTGAATGCCCTTTGCTTGCCTGAAACTTTTGAACACTCGGTGCAGCTTTTATAAAGAAATATTTCCATAGCTGTATCTATTTCGCTTGAACTAGACTATTCTGGAGCAGAGCTGGTTTTCCTGCCTTCCTCGAAATCTCCTGAAACGTGCGGCCCCTAAGCAAAAGAGAAAGCTGAAATTTCATACCTGTATTACAAACTGTTGCTCCATCTGGCGTGGAATCAATAATGCTCTAGCACTTATATAACTTTTTAGCCAGTTAAGTGAATAATTTAGAACTACAGCCAGGGCAATTTATTGATATTTATTTCTCAACGCCTTCCGTATGCGGCAGCAAATGAGAGCTGACGAGGACTTCCGAACGCTGGTCGTAACTTTCAGCTGCAGCTACTCTGAAAGCTTTTCTGTTGCATACACCTCAGACTTACAGCAGCGTCTGCGTATCCTGGCTGCCCGAAAAGCTTCAAACGCGTCGGTCATTCCAGCTCCTTCAGGTGGCGCGGCGGCAGTACGACGTGGCGGACGAGGCGGTGATGCCATGGCGTGCGTCTCTAGAGAAGCAAAGCGGCTTCTCGACGTTGTGGCATCTTTCGTGTAAGATTGAGCGTCCAGATAAACAGCAGTAAGTAATTTTCAGACAATTATAAGAGCCCATGCTTGTGTATGGCTCCATTACAGGCTGGAAATAAATGTTAATTGGTATGAGCATTAAACTGCTAGTTCGCTAGGGCTACGAAAACTCCGTCAGTGTTCACACACACACACACCAAACTCGGCACATTAAGCTGCGACATGCTCTTCAAACTAATTTTTCTGAGCGTTTACTCCTGTTTCATTCGGCGTGTTGCTTTTCGTCCATTACCGTATATGTGATGATAAAAATCGGATTTCATTTTTGCACTTTTGGCCCTTAGCCGAAAGCAGGATTATACCGTTAAATTTTTAGCTATAGAATGAAGAAAGTACTGCACAGACCCATACGGTTTGGCACTGCATTTACAGTCTACACAAGGGGGGCGTTTACCCGCGTATATACGGTATGTGTATTTCTTCCGACCAGTTTCGCTCTGCATCTATTTGGCTATTTGTCTCGGCATCTCGGCTAGTTTGTCTGCAGGTTGGTCACATGTGTGGCAGTTGAAAAGGCAATGCATACTGTGGTTTTAAGCGATATCCAGCGGATCATTTCACCTTAATGGAACAGGTGAAATTAGCCCTCGAACTGTGTTTTCGACTAGCGGAGGAAGAACACCGTGATCGAGTGTCCAGACCAGAGTTGTAAAGAAGCGCTTGCGGTTATTCAGCTACATTGCGCATTACATCCGAAAAATGAAAATACTAGTGTGAAATTCTTGGGATTCATATCGCCGTTTCGCAACCACGTTGCGGCCAAAAAGCCGTGTTTAATCTTGACGTGAATCGACTGAAGCTGCATGACAGCCGTAACGAACAGCTGCAATAAAGTCATGATGCACACGGGATTGGAAAAATATTGGTTCGCTGCGAAAGTCTGCCACAAAATCACACCAGTATACTTCATATCGGGTCAGTGTCTAAACACTGTACTGCTTACGTGCAGCTGCAATTCGTCACCACGGTCGCGCGAGCAAAACTCCGAACACGAATACATTGACAACGCGGTGTCGTGGTGTAAACAAATTATTACGTCGCTGAGAAGCACACGCATCATGCAGCTGAAACGCTTTATTAACCTGCTCAACGCATTTATTAACTGATTTTTGCACTTTTTACTTCGTGGCAGGAACAACATGTTTGCCTTCTCGAACGTTCATTGATTTGCATGTCGTGGAATAATAAAATATTCTCATTTTTGACGCATACCTTCACGCTCCGAACCATTGCGCTCGCCCGCGCTGCGAGCGACCATCGGCTAAAGTCACGCCGCGCGCCGCCGCCACCGTGGCTGGAACAACCGAGCCGGGACAAGGCTCGCTCATTGCCTCTGCTACCTCCGAGAACGAAAGCGAAATAGCTGTGGGCACGCCGAATGCGTGGAAAAAAAGCGTGCCATCGAAGGTTGTCGACCCGCACGCGGCCGGCGTGTCCTTGGAACGCAGCGGAGAATGGGGGGTGCCGTTCCCTCAGTCAGGGGAAAAAAGAGAGAGGGGAAGCGTAGCGCGCGGCCGAAAAAAAAAAAAAAGCAACGCGCGAAACATTTTTTTATACATTTTGTAGTTTTCCCTTCGCCCTTTAGGTCACGCGCCTATCTATTTGGATTGGCCGCTCACCGAGAGTCGAAGACGAAGCCGCTGTTTACCACGCCTGTCGTAGTTGTAGCGCGGGTGGCGTGCGTGCGTGTCACGGCGTGCGTTTTTTGTCTTCTACGGACCAGTGTGCGCTTGAAGTTCGGTTGCGCTTCATCGTGCACGCTTCATCGATGTGCGACGCTGCAGTGGCCGACATTTTCGCGAGAGTCAGCGTCTGAAAGAGTGCACGCCAGATCGTCGCGGCGCAGCTCATCGTACGGATTCTTCGCGCCAAATTTCAACCGTACATGTAAGTGAACTTTTCGTTTTGTCATACGTGATTTTTGCCTGTCATCAAATTATGGTGTATTCAGTAACGATGCTTTATCATGGATTGTGTGCTCGAGCCGCTACTTGTTGCTATTTCTTCTTTCGAGCCGGTCGCGTAGGGGCCGGAGGGAGCCTATTCGTGTACAACGCACGACCGCAGCCGCGCAATGTGCAAGCATCTTTCGCGCGCATTCTTCAGCTGCCGGCTCTGATCCTTCGTCTCCTGTGCGCAAGAACATTGCCTGTAGTCATTTCAACGCAACGTATTTGTCCCTGCTCACGACCATTTAGTAAGGTATGTCCAAAGCACAGCCTCCGTTCAGAAAGGGGCGAATAAATTAGTGTGCGCGCTTCTGTGGCACGTACTGCGCGGAGTGCTCACATCTACCTCAGCAGTGTGTCTGAATCTCATTGGACTGTAATCCTGTTATACAGGCTCTAATTTTGGCTCTAAAAGACGACTCCTCCTGCCAGGTCGCTTTTTTTTCCTTCTCTCTTGTGGTTGACTGGACAGCGTTAATTTTTTTCACCATGAAGTGGAAAGAAAATGATAAAGCCGTAAACGCGAAACGTGGATAGGCAATAAATTCGCAGCTCATCTATGCTCTTCGTCGGCCAAAATGCTCCGTGCATGTCTACATCGACGAGAAGTAAACGATTCCGCTGCAGCAGCCGCCGCACTTGCAAACCCCAGTATTCTATTTGAGAATCGCTACGCGACTGTTTGGGCCGCAGAATGGTTCCGTTGTCTAGACGCTGATATCTGTAACCGCTCGCCATTCCTGGCTATTCTTAAGGCAGCAGAAGTAATGATGTTTATTGTTTATTGTAATACCCACAGCGCCACAAGTGGCATTACAGTTCATTATGTTCTATTGGTAACAAAGCCTGCGCGAACTTAAACGCGCCTAATTACACTCCTTCCTTGTAGTTACAACGACCCGCAGATAGCCAGACCAAATGATTATACTCAGGTAGCTACAAACCACCTGCGAAAAATTAATTCTATAACGCCCGGCGCTCCTCCTTTCACAGTACAGGCAGAAGACAGAACACAAACGTTCAAGAGTAGTAAATATTATGAAAAAAAAAATACAGTAAGTGCAACGTATCCGGCGAAACGTGAAGAAAGCGAAAGACAGCAGCAGAAACTGTAGCGCAGAAGCGGTTCAACGTGGAAATCTAGCGATTTCGCTTCCAACACGCGGCGAAAGGCTGCGCGGCGTCCATAAATGGCGCCGGAAAAAGTGTTCTTGATGTGAGCCCATTGAAGTGGGCTTCCTGTGCAGCCGTAACTGCCGGGCATGCGAGGAAGCAGATATCGGAGCATGTGCTCACGAAACCTTGCCGCTAGTAGCGGCCATGGGCGTCCGAAGGGGGGGGGGGGGGGGCAAGGGGGGGCGGCTGCACCCCCCTGGAAAATCACTCACTCGAACCGTGAGTGATGGCCGCACGCCAGGGGCGGTGGTGCGCTCAGTCAAAAGGGTAAAAGCAGCCCCGCATGGTCACATCTGCGAAATGCCGCGTCCGGGCGTGCGTCGTTCCGCCGTTTTCAAACCACGCCATCGTTAGCTCTACTGAAGGGCGACCTGTTCCAGACATACAGCGGCACCGGCGAGCATGTGTTTCGAGCCGCCTTGAGATGGGTGTCTGTTTCTTTGATCTCTAGAGAGATAGCGACACGGAGGCAGACAGTGCACGGGGCATCTTGTTTTCGCCTATCGTTACGCCGGTCACCGATGAATTCTTAAGGAGGGAAGGTAAAATCAGCCGTGTCCACCCCCGCTTTGTCGGGCTGCTCAGGGGCAAGCGGGCGATGAGTTGGCGCCGCCGCCGCTCGCTGTCTCCTCCGATCCACGGGTAGCGCAGTTCGGTAGAAGCGCCGCTTTCAGAATCTCCGGCAAAGGGGATTAGCTGCTTTTGTTCACGGCGACGCAGCCTCCCGAGGCGCCCCCACACCAGCGTTCTTTGCGTCTTCTGCGAAAACCAGCGCCTTTGGTCAACGCAGCCCGATGGCGCCTGCCTGGCTCGCCTGTCACCTCTGGCTGGGCCTCAAATCACAACAGCGCCCATGTACTGTGCGTGTCAGTGCATGGTAAAGAGACCCAGGTGGTCGACATTACCCGGAACTCTGTACTACTCCATCCCTCATAGCCTGAGTCGTTTTGGGGCTCTGAACCCCATAAAAACACAAAAACAAATTTTCCGACTGGAGTGGCGAGTGTCCCTTTCCCTCGGAAGTTGCGCGGCGTTCCTTTCACCCCCAAAGTGCGCATTCGGGGATACTGCGGAAAGTAAGCCCTTGCACGTGTGCGCGCCTCTGTGTTTGTGCTTGGGTGTTTTTAGTGGCCGGTTGTCAGCGAAGCTGAGAACAACCAAGACAGCGGACGAGAAAACGACGAGCGGAGAGCAGTGTGTGTGCGGTTGCTCGACTGTTCGGATGCGCAAGCAAGATGGAGCGAGGTGTATGAAGCTGCGAGCGTGCATTTATCTTGTAAATAAGTTTTCGTTGTATATATAGTCATCTTTTGTTTTCAACGTACGCGTTCAACAGTTTTTCCAATCAATGTGTATGATGAGTGTGCACCGAGAGCGTGTAATGAAGCACAGAAGTGAATTTATCACACGTGTAATTACGCAATTCGCCCAGAAAAATCCGAGGCGCCTACAGTTGCTGTTCAAGGAAGACTGACTGAGTGACTGTAGTTGCGTGTTTGTGAACATATTGTGCTGTGTGCTGGTCATCAATCCGGGTGAGTCGAGAACCCGTATGCAGCAAGTCTGAGCACTCTTCTCCACGAAGTGATATAGCATCTTTTTGCATTTTTATTAATTTTAGTTGTTTCTTCGTTGATAAACTCCAATGTACCTCTCCTAGCCGCGCTTTAATTTGCTGTTTGTAATTTTTCTTTCATGTGTGCATTTTGTTTAGTTTTTATTTATATATAAATAAATAAATTTACTCCGCAAATAGCGCCTTTCTGCTACGAACATACCCCCCCCCCCCGGGGCACCAACGGGGCCCCCCCCCTGCAAAAAATTCTGCGGACGCCCTTGGTAGCGGCAGTCTCAAGTGTCCGGCTTCAGCTGTGGAACGTTTCTCGGCGGCCAGTCAACCATAGGCCGGCACACTCATTCATGAGTGTACTCATATCGCCTCGCTCACACTCACGTCTGTGAGTGTGATGGTTTGGTTTATTGGTTGGTTTATTGGTTGGTTTATTGGGGTTTAACGTCCCAAAGCGACTCAGGCTATGAGAGACGCCGTAGTGAAGGGCTCCGGAAATATCGACCACCTGGGGTTCTTTAACGTGCGCTGACATCGCACAGTACACGGGCCTCTAGAATTTCGCCTCCATCGAAATTCAGCCGCCGGAGCCGGGATCGAACCCGCGTCTTTCGGGTCAGCAGCCGAGCGCCGTAACCACTGAGCCACCGCGGCGGGGCTCTGTGAGTGTGAGTGGTTGTAAGTGTGACTGGACATGCGTGTGAGTGGGCGTGAGTGTGAGTGCAAGTTAGTGGATATGAGTGTCGGTGGTCATGAGCGTGAGTGCGAGTGAGTGGTTGCGAGTGTGAGTGCGAGTCAGTGGATGTGTCAGCATGGGTGGCCATGAGTGTGAGTGAGTGGATGTGAGTGCAAGTGGAGATGAGTGTGAGTGCGATTTAGTGGATGTGAGCGTGAGTGGGCATGATTGATGAGTGGATGTGAGTGGACGTGAGTGGATGTGAGTAGTGGGGGGACATGACTGATGAGTGGATGTGAGTGGACATGAGTGGCAGTGAGTGGATGTGAGTAGTGGGTGGACATGACTGATGAGTGGTTGTGAGTGGACATGAGTGGCAATGAGTGGACGTGAGTGGCAATCAGTGGATGTGAGTGGTGGGTGGACGCGACAGCGAAGTCGGTCGCGTATGTTTCGCGACGACGATACCCGCTTAGCTATTTTTATGTTGTTTACAGCTGAGGGAAGCAAATATTCACTACTGAGTGCACTCGAGGCAGCATAAGGCGCCATGCCGCTGTCTTTGGACAACCGAAGGAAACGACTCCGCTGGCACAGGAGCGGCAATCTTTCGTTGCATTTGTATAGTTCACCGTTGGCACGGGCGCAGGCCCTTCGGGGATGCAATGAGCCGCTACGAGTTTTGTGAGATCCTTTATCGAATTTCGCATTGCCAGTCCTGAAAATACAGACAAGTGTATCTTGCCACGCCCCCCGCACGGCTCGATCTGGTATACACATGTTACATGCTTACTGCTGCAACAACGACTGTCTGCTTCTCGGCAATAACTACCTACCGTAAGATGGGATCTCGAGTGCTGCAGTGGAGTTAGGTTTTTTTTTCTGTGCCCGGGTGTGCGCATTGCAGAGGACTCCTCTGGCCGTAATTTATTGATTGGGCCAGACCCACGCGCAAACCTGACCTACTTGGCCCAGCTCTTTAACTGCACCCCCACTCAAAAACGACGCGAAAACCAAGTGCGCTTTTCGGTAACGCCAGAATATTCTTGTTTCTATCATGCACTTGAAGTAGCCCAGCGTCGCAAATCAAGCATGCGATTTTTATTTTTTGTTCGCATACATCACACATGGTGATGCCTTTGACGTCCAAAGAGATATCCAAGCTAACAGTGCGACAACTGTGGCTAGTTGGTATTTCATTTCTTGAGCTGTAGTAGAAATTCGTTGAGTATAAAAAGAACTAGACGAGACAAGACTGGACGATATGCTTCGTCCAGTTCTGTCTCGTCTTGTTCTTTTCATAATCTGTGCACTTATACTACAGCTCAAAAAGAGATCTAAAATGGCAATATTTTATGTTTTAATTTGCGCCAGAAATGATTTATTTCGTGCCTATGGTGATAGTGAAGTTCGCGATCCTGTACATTGTTTGCTGCGTCCGGGTTCGCGATAAAGGAATGTCCGTTGAGTTTTCTTTTTTTTTGCCCTCCCCACAACTGCAGAGAAGGGGGTGAGTCACACCCAGTGGGATAAGGGGAGCCGGATAGCAGAGGATTCATAGAATAAGGGAAAGGTCAAACCCCCTCCGGGAACATATACATCAGGTCGCATCCCACAGTGCACGTTCTTGTGGAAAGGCGGATCCTCGACGCGTGGCTTTTGTCCCGTGTCTATGGCAGCGCGCGTTTACAGCTTGAGGCTCGGTCAACAGGACACTGCCACGCTAGCTGCAGGCACTGAAGACAGTTTGTAAGTGAGGGTACTGAACAGATGGGCCGTGAGGTGACTTTCGTTAAACTTGGGTTTACCAGGGGAGCGCACCTAAAGTTTGCCCCCGCTGCACCAGCGCCGCCCTCTCCCCTGGCGGTCATTTTCGAACTACTGTCTGGGCACGTCGCCGGCGGAGCTGCTGCTGCTCGCATTGCTGGCACTCTCTCTTTCATTGCGAGCAAGCGCCGTCCTGCTCGCGGGCGCACAAAAGGGGTGTTGCCGCTCGCTGTGAGTCATGGCTGGAATTCCGCGACGTTCTAAGAGTGAAGAAACTTGTTGTTTCGGGGGCTGTCACAATAGTTTTCTGAACATCAACGGCCAAGAGCTGCCCGTGGAATTCTACAGATTTCCTGGACATGTATGTCCTACATTCTTGGAGAAAAAAAATTAATATTGGAAAGTTGTAACGTCCAGTAATGGAAATATTGAAGGTAATGGTCCCATAATCTTAAAAAAATTTCATCGCTCGTATCGAGCAGTGGACGAAAGGAAAAACGTTAATACTGAAAAAAAAATGCAAGCATATCGATGGGAGATTGCTATTGTGAAATCTTCCAGCATATGAAAAAAAAATGGGTTCATACACTCTTTCCCATTCAAAAATGCTTTTGTCCGAAATTGTTGGGTATAAAATGGATGAGAACGAGAAAGGCAGGCCTCCATTACTGCTGTGGGCAGGGTGAAGTAATACCTGTGCTACACGGCAACGTTCGAATGACATTCGAGTCGAATGACATTCGAGAATTGGAATGACATTCGAACTCGACGGACTCCCGCGGTGCTACACGACACTTTCCAAACGCATTCGAAAGCCTCAGCTCGTTTTCAGTGTAGAACGACGACGACGGCGGCGGTCACACTAGTCCGACAACGACACTATATATCACGCTCAACAGCAGCATGTCATTATAGTGAAATATCTAGTTTACTATAATATCATTGTAATGGGACAGATTTGTCAGGCCAACGACACCGACGAATCCGATCGGCGGACGGTCAGCCTTGTCGGCGGCTGAGCGAAAGCACGATGATGAGGCGGCCGTGTGAATATGTTCGCGCTTCTAAATGAGCGATACGAACGGCTACATTTCACATGTGCACACCTGAACACTCACCAGCGATAAGCGCTTGCCAAATTAATTTCAGTCGACGACGGCTCCCTTCCCTTCCGCGACGACTAGGCCTAGCGAGTCCGCCGAGTTGGATCTGTGATTGCGGTGGTTGTGAAGAGCGAATCACAAGCTTTGGCGAATGCAAATGGTCACCGAGTGTAGTTTTGGCAACAGCGACCTGAAATAAACTATTGCTTACACCGCAGGGCACGTATACGAAGAACGGCAAACGCCGATGTGACCCAGACTGCCGAGTCGGGCTTTACGGCCAGCAGCAGTCGTCGCCGTCGCTAGCTTGTGGATAACAAGTTAGGCCGTTCCAGTTAAAACGAATGGTCGCCAAACATACTTCTGCATGAAGTAGTTTGAAATAAAGTACTGGTCACGTTGGAGGAAGCCGGGGCAAGAAGCGAGAAGCGCCGGTCGTGCTCGATGTCAACAACCCGGCTGTCGTGTTTCTCAAGCGTGCGATCGCATCATCGCTCCCGACACATTGTCGCACTGCGTAAACAAGCACGGGTACAACTGGTAAAAAAGAAAACAGGTTGTTTAATAGAACTAAAACACAGATTACGTTTTATGTCATGAAAAGAGCTCTAGCTGTTCGTACGCAGTAATGTAAACAACAGTATGAGTACAGTCGACCTCATCGGCGCACTCCTGTGAAAATTTCATGCTGACGTGGTTAATGTTCGTTGGTGTAATATTATCTTCAAGCATTCCCTCAGACAGAGCAGGAGCTATTTCCTAAACAAACAGCAGAAAAAAGCGAGCAGCGGGTATCGAAATGAACAGCCACAGAGCCGAAAGCAGCCGCACGGCTGTGGGCGGGGCGAAGCGACGGCAGTGGCGACGGCTATTGGTCGGTTCGGGCTCGAAGGCATTCCAAAATCTGGAATGTCTCCGCGTAGCTCCGTCGACTCGAATGTCATCCCAACCGAATGCCGTTCAAAAACGTCGTGTAGCAGCGCACGTTTGGCAGTCGAGTCGAATGACATTCGGTTGGAAGGCATTCGAAACGCCCGTGTAGCAGGGGTATAAGCTTTCTTCTGGTGCTAAACACGTTTGGTATGTTGCTCGCGTAATATTATTTCTGACCAGTATTTGCTGTAATTCACTAAGCATGCAGTGTTTAGTAAAGTTCGAGCTAACGAAACTCATTTTTTTTGCCAGTAAAGCCTTGCGCCGCTCAGATAAAGCAAAACATCATTTTGGAGACTGACAACAGCTAGCGGCGTTTTGCAGACGCATCTGGGGCGAGGTCAGTGATCGCCTCAGTGTTCCGACTTGTGACGCCTGGCTCAAATTCTAAAAAAAAAATAATCAAAATGTTTGCTTCCACCTGAATGAGCGTTTGCATGTGAGCGATGGCTCTGCAAATAAATTGTTTTTGGGTTGCGCGTGCGCTGTAATCGGCACTAAAATAAATGTACCAACCGCTTATCTGCCGTTGTAGCGATTGAGCAAACTAGAGCATTTTTTCTCTTAGCCGTATATAGCAAGCAACTGGTAGGCGCATTTCGTGCGTGTTTTCGTTTTTCTCTTCAGCCTAGCGTGTCGCTTTAAGGCCACTTTAGTGTAAGTTAAAATAAAGTTTTTCCCATTATTATTCAGCGAGACACGTAACGAAATCCTTATTATTTGGCCAACAAGCCTGCATGGACCCTACTGCTCAGCCACTCAACGAAATTAAGTATTTTACGAAGATGGCCGCTCCAAATAAAAAATGGTATTTATCTCGAATTCCACGTCTTAAATGACCTCGTCATGTACTTGCGATACACATTTCGCCTTTGCGGTAACGGCTTTTTCGTCAACAATCTGCTTCACGGAGTGGACCTGATTCTAGCAGTTCTTTTTTTCAAGTTTTCGCAGCGAAAAAAAAATTCACTGTCCACTGTTTCTTTGAACCTACATCTCAGAGCGTACTGCAGCGACAGAAAGAAATGCGAACAGAGCGGTGCCTACGCGCTCCGCTGTTGGAATTTATTTTCGTCACGCTTATCCTTGGCTCGCAAACCAAATACGCTAGAGACATCCGTAATACAACAATGTGCCACTCTAGCATCTTTTTGTTACTACCGAGGTAAAAGCGCATTGAAGATAAATTCCGACTGCGCAGCGCGTGGGCGCCGGGCTGTTCGCATTTCTTTCTAACGCCTTTGTACATTTTGCTCGTCAGTGTTCAAGCACCAGGAAGAAAGCTCGCGACAGCACAAAGAGATTTGCAGGCCGGCCAACACGTGCAAAGTGCTGCATGCAGAACTGGCTTTTTTTCAGGAGAAAGCGCGCTGCTCGCGCAGCTACTCAATGGGAGGGGTGACCGGTTTGCCCGGTCAAAAGTTTGGAGTCGGCCGGAGCGGGCGCTTTTCACTTGCGTCCGCAGCGCCTCCCTGCGAAGCTGCGGTCCCGTTGCGAAGCTCGCGGGAGGAAGGAAGAAACCTCGGAAATCTTGATGGTGGAAAATGTGCAATTTGTACAGTGTTTATGGAGTTGAGTTGGCTGTGTTCTTTCCCAATTGTTGACTGGTGATGTTTTCCTTTCCCCAATGATTAATCGGGTGGATTTTTGTGGAGTTACCTGATTGGTTACTGTCTCCACCGAGGGTGGGGTCATAGGGTTTAAAACCAGCTGTTTCGGCGGGACCGAGGGCTGTTTTCGTCACGTAAAAGTACTAGTCAGTCAAATATAAATGTTTTTTCCTTGCTTGTATCTTGCTTTGCTTTATTAATTGTTAATAAACAGCTAACATATATCCATAAGTGTCCTCTAGCAACGTGATTGAGCAATATCGAATCTGCAAGATTTCAAGCATCCTTCAATAATCATCATCAACGCAATTTCCCTCTACAAGATTGAGAGGGAAACTCAGCCGTGATGAAACGTTTCGGCGATTGTCGGCAGTGGATATGAGGTGGCAACCAAATTGGCCGCACCCTTTTTGACTGGTTGGACGTACAGTTGGAACTTAATTTTTATGTGCTCGGGAAAGGGATATAAAATAGAATGTCTCTGAGTATTGTCACCATTTCGCTCGAGCAAAAAACTACAAAAGAAAAGCAGTACAAGCGAATGAAAGCTAATAATAATCAAGTTAGAGCGATAGTTTTCGTTTCGCCTAAAATTATCGTGCAAGCGAGTGCTGCTGTTCAGAAGGCACAAAAAAAAACGTCCGCCGCCACAGCCAAAAATGTGACCAGAAGAGAACAAAAGACTGAGGGCGGCGGGTGGTAGGGGGGCCAGGAGCTTTTCATAAACAGGTCGAAGGGTGCCGGCATGTTCGACACTGGACTGTGCTCGTAGAACAGGAAAGAGTTGAAACGCTCTCCCCGGAGTCCCAATTTTTTCTTTTTTTTTGTAATCATGAAAAGGCTCCCGTCAGCGTCATGTAAGCAGAACTACGCCGTTGGCAATTTGAGCGGCGGGGGGCTGCCCTGGCAGGTCAACAGCTGTATACAAGCTTCCGCTGTATGTATGTGAGGCTTGGTTCTAATTTGTGCTGCCTAATCTTTGGCATTTGGCGAGTGAAATCGAAATGAGCTTGTGAAATGTTTTTTTTTATTTTTCGTGTTTTCAGTACAGTAAGGTGATTAACTTGTGTTTGCTCGCAGCGATTTCACTAATCCTGCCCTCACTGATATCTGGACAGCATGAGGTATCCTCTGAACCGGATACTAGAATTTCCTCCAAGAACTTCTGGATAGCGCTTTTCCCCAGTAAAGTCATGTCGTTTCAGATTGGCTCAAATTGGCTCACAAGTTAGCTGCATACGCATTCTTCCGCGAACGACGTTGGAGAATGATCTTGTGCCATGTGAGCACCCCTTATTACCACGCGGATGCGCACGGGGTGTCCGCATGCACTGTCCTCAAAAACACCGCGTTGGTTTGTAAAACCTCCTTCAGACAGGGATTATGTGCAATGCAGAAAACGTACGGCCCTGCAGACATGTCCCCAGATCGGTCACACATAGTGGCTTAGGAGGTTTTGAAAATGGACTGGTAATGGCAACTTCCCCTAGCATCGTTATTACGCGGGGAAATCCCCTACTTGCGGCCCATTCCAGCCATTTCTCTTTCCATGAGGAAATCACTCGATCGTTTAAAAAACAGGCTCAATTTTCCATGGCACGAAAAGTATTCACAGTCGCCACTTGACTCCAATATGTTCATGCAGTCACCGAACGTCGTTGTCAAAGACGGCCAAATATTGGTAATTTAGACCCTATCCTAGACTATTGTCCAGGCAAACTCGTTATTTTTACTTGCACACCGTCGTAGGCGCACGCACACGGAAGGGGGGTGCACCCCCCCCCCCCCCCCCCCAATCGCCAAGTCTGCCCCATACACTTAATCTGTAGGAGCTGTTCCGTCATTGTTTACAGTGCAGTGCTATGGCCAAGCAGGTTTTTTTAACGGCCAAAGACCCATGGTGCTGCGTTTCAAGATCTGTTTATTGCGGGGTCATTTGGAGGCATTCTTTTCAGGTTCTTTTTTGCGGTTACAGTAACCAAAAAACAAATTAGTCCCATTTTCTGGGGACTAGGGAGAATGGAAATTACTCCGGAAGCGCGATGTTACATCGATGCTTCAGCGACGCAGTGACTGCCTTCCTCTGCCGGTGCTCACGTGGTGAACAAGGGAGGGGAAAGCCTCAGGGTGTTTGCGAACGTTTCAACAGGAGGACAGTCTTCGTCTGGGTGGAGACAAGACCTCTTGTGGAAACGCTGGCAATACTCTGAATCTTTCCCCTCACTTGTTCACATTTTGAGCGTCAAAAAACCAGCAAGCAGGTTCCTCCTGCCCGTGCCTATCGCAGCTAGAGGCGGCTGCATTATGCCCGCGCACTGCAGAAGCAGCATGTACTGACCAGCTGCGTCCCTGTTGGATCCACGCAGTATCATAAAACGGAAAATTAGATTAGCCTTAATAGGTATCTCGCAAATAAATACCTCTTTAGGAGATGGGCCGCGCTAGTAAAAGCACGAAGTCTGGGTGTCGACCGGCGCTGCCAGTCGACGTACTTCATAGCAGGGAAGTCGCTGCGCTCATTCACCCGAACAACAGCATGGTACACCTAAAATTGCGCAAGGAAAAAAAAGCATGTATGCAGCTGCGCACGCGTTTATCACCCTGAGCTGGTGTGCACGGGCGCTGGCAGGGTCACTCACTACCAAGTTGTGCGTTATTTTGATGATAGCACAGCATGCTTTAACGTGTGTAGAAGTTATGCGAACGTATAATGGCGCGTTTTAGAGCATTTAATATATACTTGAAACTATTTCTTAACGTGACCGACATAATTATTTGATTCTTGTAGTAGCAAGTCTGGTAAATTGTGACAATCTTGCGCGGTTACGTTCGCATGCTTCGAACAGCGTACTTGAAGTGTGCTAAAAGCCACATGCTTTTTATTGCGTCATGCATGTGTCATAAGCTGCTTCATGAAGTAGTGCATGATCGCGAAGCCTGTTGAAAAGAAGCAACCGCAGGCAGGCTACCAACAGAGGTACATAGCGACATTGACGGGAAATGAGGCAATAAAAAGTGTTTTTTTATTGATGCATGAGATGTGGAACCAAAATTGGTGCAAATATGAAATTCCTCTGCTAGTTTCAGTAATGCGTTTTATTTTCAGCTATACCTGGGACAGTTCTTGGGTAATTATAATTAACACCCTCGTCAAGTCTCCCCGGGTCTTGAATAATTAAGTAGAAAGTGCGGAATTTTTTATGCCCTCATGTTCCCAAAGCCCTGTTCTCTGATGGCGGTATTACTTCTTTTTTTTTTTAGATCCTCAGTACTTATGCATGCAGTCACTTGAAAACTTTTCTTATAAAAATAACTAACATGCTACTGCTCCTGTAGGAAAAAAGTCGAGAGATTTATTGCACTCCTCAACGTCGCTGGAATCGTTCGCGACAAATAGAATCATTTTATTTCCATTCGTTCCAAGT
This sequence comes from Amblyomma mixtum, assembly GCF_055824585.1. NCBI lineage: Eukaryota > Metazoa > Arthropoda > Arachnida > Ixodida > Ixodidae > Amblyomma > Amblyomma mixtum. The sequence continues at coordinate 379,787,786 of NC_143014.1, read as the reverse complement.
TTACGAAGCAGTGAGTGATGCCAATCGCAGAAAATGTGGTAGGCCACAAAACTAACCTTCAAGTTTATTCCCTTGTTTATGGCCTCTTCGCTTTCGCTTTGGTTAAAGAAATGCGGCACTGAAATCAATGGGCCGACGTGCGCTCACCGTCTGGTGACACTTATCGTGCAGTGCGAAAAGTGGGGGCAGCGTCGATCGTTTCCGGTTCTCATCTGTCTCGCGTAACCGCTGGTTTTAGCCGTCACATCAGGCACCAGCCAGGCCGTCTTCTCCCCTTCTTAAACTGGTCGATTTGGTGAAAAGTTTGGATTCCTGAAATTATATTCTTTCCTAGCCCTGGGTCTTCTGTTTGGTGACGAAAAATTACAGCAAAATATTCAGTAGAAATTCATAAAATTACTGTTTTTAGATCTGTGGTCGTCAAAAATTGTGAGGTAATGGGGTTTCTGATGGTCCTGGCACATCGCGAACTCTGCGGGTTTCCGACGACGGAGCTCTGCCGAAAAAACGCCAGTGCGTCCCCTAGGTAAAATCATTCTGGCTAGTGCTGAGTGTCAAAAACTTATTATTTTATTCAATGCCTAGTGTAGAAACCAACGGCAGAAACTCTTTCTATCTATAATGCAATAAAATGTGGCGAAATACGCCGTACATGGCCTACGCGAGCCCGTGTACTTTGAGGAATACTAAGTTGAAAGCATCAACCATTGCTGAGATTCTCAGAAACTCAAAACGCGCCCACAAGCCTTGGAAACCGGCGCTGCACCATCCCTACTCGACGCCACTCCCTGGCCTGTTGCCTACCGCGAGCCCGCTAGCGACTGCAGCGCCACCTCGCTTGTTTGCAAACATGGATGTTACAGATTAAAATACAAACTACACCTCTATAATATTTTGTATATTTTGCAATTTCACCTTATGAAAATAAATGTTTTATAATCATTCATCATTGCGCTCCGTTTTGACGGTAGGGGCCTAGGTGAGAGGTGGTTGGGGTAGGGGGGCACAGCGCTGAAACTTGGCTCATTCTCATGGAGAATCCTGCGCACACCTATGAACACCGTTCAAAAACTTGTCTTAGCATCTTAGCTGCGGACGCTATACAGGCACTCATCGTCTCAGCAGCAAGCCCAGGAGCACACGTGCGTAGCATTCGGTGCATGGATTATGCGTGATGAGATACCACTTCCATCGAACAGTGAAACCGTGAAAATTGGCCAAATAGCCCGACAAAGCCTGGGCGGCTCACCACCGGGAGCCGGAAAAAATGTCCTCGGAACATACATCCCCGGAAAAAACGTTCCCATTTGCGAAGTAAGAAAAAATGTCCCCAAGCGGATGACATCAAACGCATCGTAAGCCGCCGTAATTTGAGCATCCGGCCGCCTCGCGTCTGTCGAGGCGGCCGGAGGTACATGCATGCAACTCGCATACTTGCGACCCGCATGCATGTACGGCTCGCATGATGCGGATACAAGTTGTTCGCCGGTGGAACGAGTGACTGCCCCGTAAACGCAACGGCATGGTCAGAGCAACGCAAGTGTGGCAGTGGTTTATCCCTCAACGCTTGGAAGGTTTGCTACAAAACACATGACGAGAAGGACATCTCGGTACACAAACTAAATACAAGCTAAACTGTATTGGTTTTCACCCAGCAACTCATTTCCTTTTACTGTCGTCGCATTTCACTGATTTTATGTTACATCATCATTTGTAGATTTAGCTTTCATGTATTTTTGTCTTTGGTGTATTTCTTTGTTTCCAGCTGCATTTCTTCACCGCGATATCAAGGTTTGGACTGCGTTTCTTCATAGCAAGCTACACCGATTACAGATGTCGGCACAGAAGCGACTAAACAACGAACAAATACGGGGCGTCCATGAAGAACAATGATGGCGGCAAAACGGAAGTGGTCCAGAGGAAGTGCGTCTCTGGGTCGTTCGGCGCTTTTGCGAAGTCACCTGCAGAAGTACTTTTCCTTTGCATGACCTGGACTGCATCACCATGGCGCGGTCTGGTACTACAAAATACTTCACGCTTACATCTGTTCTCAAATCCAAAGAGGAGTCTAATAAATAGGGCAATTTTCTGTCTAGTGGGTTCCGGAAGGAATTTTTTTATTGACATGGGGACATTTTTTCCTAGATGGTGCTTCCTCAAGGGACCTTTTTTCCGGGGGGTGTACGTTCCGGGGACGTTTCTTCCTACACCCCTCAGCACCCCATCTTTGCGACTCAGGCTATGCTAGGGGAGCCACGAGGGCAGTCGGCCGCGGCAGTAAATCCCTCATCCCCTCCGTTGTCAGCAAACAAGGAGACAGTGAGTGAACGTGAGTGAGAGTGAGTGAACGTGAGGGGGAGTGAATGGTTGTGAGCGCGAGTGAGTCGTTATGAGAGCGAGCGGTCATAAGTGCGAGTGAGTGGTTGTGAGTGTGTTGTGAGTGCGAGTGGTCATGAGTGTGAGTGTGTTGTGAGTGCGAGTGGTCATGAGTGTGAGTGGTTGTGAGCATGAGTGGACATGTGTGTGAGTGGTTGTGACTGCGAGTGGCCATGAGTGTGAGTGCTAGTGAGTGGTTGGGAGTGGGAGTAGCGATGAGTGCGAGTGAGTGGTTGTGTGAGTGTGATTGGACATGCGTGTGAGTTGTTGGGAGTGTGAGTGAGCCACCTCTCATGGTGCCGAGGTGTGCTGTCAACAACCGCTGTCCAATGTGGGAAGAACCCTGCCTGGGAAGAGGCTGACAGGTACTGCACACAAACTCGTGTTTTTGCTTGCGCTGTTCACACAAAGACCAATGGCTTCAACCGAGTTTTATATTTGAAGCAATACTCGCTTCCCATTCGCACGCTTACCAGAACAGAACCCCTAGCTCTGAGCATTTCCTGAACACAGTTTTGTTCGAGCGTTCCATCGAAAAACTTGCGTGGAGGTGCTTGCATTCTGTGGCAGCTGAACTTAAAGGTGCACTGAAGAGGAATCTGAACTCGTCTTTTTTCCGCGGGAACTCGATCTACACGTTCCCAGCATTCTTATAAACATCGAAACCTTGTCGTAACCAAACGTCGTAGCCTTGTGCGGCCTATTTCCCTCATTTAAATAGGATTAACGTCCGGCTCCCGCCTTTTTTAAAAAAAAATTGCCTGCAGACGGTGGGAGGAGTCGGGGAAATCTAGCGATTTCGCTGCTAACTCGTGGCGAAAGGCAGCACAGCGTCCATAAAGTCGTCGGCTCCCTCCTTTATTTTTTTTAACTCAGCGCTGAATGTAGGAGGAGTCGACCAACCTTTCAGCCAGTCCTGTGGAGGCTTGCTGCTCTGCCATTAGCATTGTTTACATGAACCCGACAGCAGCGGGTCGAGTCAGGGGATCGAGTTGAGCAAGGTGAACCCAACTCGATAACTGCGTGTTTACATGAACTCGGTTTTACTGAGCCGAGACCGGTTCGACTGCAGCGACACCAAGCGTTGAGCAGCGCAATGGGAGAGGGCAGTGCTAGCCTCCGAGATTGCAGCTTGTCTCCGTTGTCTCGGAGCCGCGATGGCGCAAGCGAAAAACAGGTTTGCCTTTATCACCTCCCCTCCCACTAACCCGACTCGTCAACTCGACAGCATTTACAAGCGCATCGAGTCTGGGTCGAGTTGAGTCAACCCACCCCCTGTAGCGAAGTTGTCTGGACTCGCTCCCTCGACTCCCGGACCCGACTCGGCGGGTCCGGGAACCCAGTAACCGGTTTTCAACTAAACTCCTCAACTCAACCAAACCCCGTCATGTAAACGCCGCTGGCGGAGGGATACGTAGCGTTTGGCGAAAGCAAAGAGTAGACGCATATTTTTATTAGCCGCCGCGGTGGCTAAGTGGCTATGGTGCTCGGCTGCTGGCCCGAAAGACGCGGGTTCGATCCCGGCCGCGGCGGTTGAATTTCTTTGGAGGAGAAATTCGAGGCCCGTGTACTGTGCGATGTCAGTGCACGTTAAAGAACCCCAGGTGGTCGAAATTTCCGGAGCCCTCCACTACGGCGTCTCTCATAGCCTTAGTCGCTTTGGGACGTTAAACCCCATAAACCAACCAACCATATTTTTATTCCCATGGGCCTAATTTGCGGCTACGTAGCCTCTGACTGGATCTATTTATTCACGGAAAGTAAAAACAAAAAATAAAAGCTAAATCGAAGCCGTCACGCGACTGCCTGGAAGGCACTCCACGCGTTAGTTGACTACTCCTACCTTCAGTAGTGAGTTCAAAAAAAGGCGGGAGCTGGGACGTTTAATCCGTGTTAAGTTAGGGAAATCGGCCGCATAGGACAATAATTCGAAGTCTCTGAGAATGCTCGGAACGAGTATATTGAGTTCCCGCGGTAAAAAGACGACTCCTCTTTACTCCACCTTTAAAGTGAATTAGTGGCGGCTTCATGCGGCGGCCAACGGAAAAACCCTCGTGATCGGATCTATGCCACGGCCCCAGCAGATGGCGCGAGCATGAGTAGTATAAATTTTTCTCAGCGCGGACCTGCGTCTGAGTGGAACGCTTTTTTTTCTTGCTATGTTATTGTGCGCGTATTGCAATGACTATTAAACAATGTGAGTGTATACCAAGTGTCCCAGCTAAATGTAACCAAGCGTTCAAAAAACACGGTGTCCTAGCCGTCTGAAACCAAATGAGGGTTGTTTAGAGTCGCGTGACCTAGTCTGCAGTATTTTTTCGTTCCTCAAGGTTGACTCATTAGTTAAGCTTAATTAGCGAACTTTTTAATTATTGACTTGAGGAACAAAGTGTCAATGGAAAAGTTCTAGATCGCTTTGAGAAACAGCTTACTGAGACCTTTGCAGCAAAGTAATATTTACGTAAAGTAGTGTTTTTACCGGCCTTTAACCATAACCGCCGCCGCGGTGGCTCAGTGGCTATGGTGCTCGGCTGCTGGCCCGGAAGACGCGGGTTCGATCCCGGCCGCGGCGGCTGAATTTCTTTGGAGGAGAAATTCGAGGCCCGTGTACTGTGCGATGTCAGTGCACGTTAAAGAACCCCAGGTGGTCGAAATTTCCGGAGCCCTCCACTACGGCGTCTCTCATAGCCTTAGTCGCTTTGGGACGTTAAACCCCATAAACCAACCAACCTTTTAATTAAGCAAACAATTAAGCAAACAAGGGAAGGGATGTGAGGGTCTCGTTATAAATATGAAAGAAGCCAACAGCCACAGAAACCAAGGGGCACAGGGGATTTTTTTTTATTAATTTATTTATTTTGTGGTGTTGATCAATTTAGAATATTACTGAACATGTCATCGCTTAAAGCTAATTGATTAGAAAAGCAGAAGAAAAAACAACCACTGCGGCCGGTGGGATCCGAACCCACGACCTCCGAATTACGCGTCCGGTGCTCTACCTCTGAGCTACGGCGACGGCTGTCAAATCTGCTTTCGGGGGTATTTATGTTTACAAGTAACCTAACCTTGAGAGTGTTCATCAGCGCCACCCACGTTCATAAGCGGCGGACGTAGAACGTCCTGAGTAACCGCAGGTAGTGACGTAGAACGTCATCGAACGGAGAGGGTGGAAGCTGCGTGAGCCACGGCAAGCAATATTACAAAATAAAGCTTCGTAGGTTCCACTGGCATCCATAACAAAGGGCCACAAGACATCTATGGGCTATGGCCTTCGTAAAAATATGGATGATGTCGAAATGGATGCAGCGGAATAGTAGATGACCTCTTGGTTTCAAAGGGCGGTTGCCATGTGTGTTGTCACAGCCTTTTCTGCGGTCAAAGGCGCGTGGCGCGTAGCTTGTGTGCTATTGATTCCCGTTCACCATGCAAACGTTTATTTCGCAATTCCAGGAAAAACACCTGCAGTGAAACATCAACCCGAGATTTCGAAGCATGGCGAGTGTTTTATTGTTTACTCACACACTGCCAGTGCTATGTAGAATTCTAAGAGACAGCTGATATGGTAACAGTAAATAAGAGAAAATGGGAAGAATAAGGCATATCAGAATGGTACAAATATATTGCGTTCAAGTCGTTGGGTCAGTAGCTGCTGAGAGGAAAAGAAAGCAATATCACAGTGTGTTAGCCCCCTTCATCTCCCACCCGTTCCCGATAATAGCTTGGGAGAGGTAGTCTGTGATGTTGAGATACGTTGCAAGTAATGCTGATTTTCTTTTTTTCCGCCCGCACATCCATGCATGATAACAAAAATCCCGAAAGCGCTTACGGCCGCAGCCGGCAACATTCTTTTCGTTCACTTTTTATTGTGAAATAAACTACTACCACCACCAAGGTTCGAAAAACGAAAAGGCAACACTGGCTGTGAAACTTCGATTGGAGACTGCGGGACATAGCTGGCAAGAGCTAATAAGTACTCATTACAATCGCGTCGAGTTTCTCCCTACTGTGGCCTTAGCATAGCATTTCCATCCATTCATTGGAACTGCATTTTGTTGCCACACGAGGCAACGTTCCTGCTTTTCTGATATCGTTAGTGATCGGCACGAAATTGTGATAGTTCCAACAGTTCTGATTCCCTGCTGTCTTGTGAACACGGATGTGAGCGTGCGGCAGCATCTGTCTATAAAATAAGCGATCAAATGTCAATATTGCACTACCCCCCCTCCCATCTTTTTGTACTGGCACTGTTTGTGTAGTAAATTTGTATAGTAAAAGGCTCATTTTTTCTCCATTCCGGGGAATGCGGGAAGTCAGAGCTATACGCACCGTGGTAGTCCTCTAGCTGATGTCCGCAAAATCAGTGGACTTTTGCTTTCACGTCACTTTTCAACTGAAATCGCTTCTGCTGCTCTGTTTCGTGTTTGCTCTAGCATAAGAAAACATTTTGTGCTCACGCTGAGGTCTGGGGCGAATCGATCCTTGCACAATTAGTGAATTTCGGTGATAGGTAGCGGAAATTCGCAGATCTGGCCTCCCAGTGGTCTGCATTGTCCAGGAGCCGATGCGAAATATATGGCGGTGTTTCAAGACAGCGCTTCTCAACCGATAAGCCATAGCGCGAGGCAGGGGTGCAAGATCGTGTCTTCGCCCTAGGATAATCATCTCTGGCCGCCTCCTGTCTCGCTACTCACAGCGTTCCCTGTGCTCCTTCTAACACGGAGCGCCCGGTAGCTCTGTCGCTGAAAAAAAAAAATTAGAATAGCTGTGGAAACTGCGCAACGGCACCGGTTCTCAGAGCGTCAGCCAACACAGGGCATTCGTCCCGTGGATACATGAGCCCGACAGAAGTCGAGTTCAGTCCGCATTTTGAGGGAATGTGAAAAAAAAAAAAATCCAAGAAGAGAGTAGAGGAGTCTCGGTTTTCCTTCTCAAAAGTTTCTCTTTCGAATACTCAGCTCGACCTGCACTCTGACCGCATTTCTTTTGATCGTGATAGTACGTTCAAAAAAGCGCTTGAGTAAGAGGCCTCAAGGGTCCAACTGCAAATTTTGCAGTAACACTTATTTCGTCGGTCGTGTTAAAAAAACTGCGCGAAAAAATACCCAGGAAGCGAGAAATAAATACGCCAATTGGCAGTACGGTTTTCTTTTTTTACTTTTTCGCGAAGTGTTGCAGTCACCTGATGCGCTAACCCCTGCGCCTTGGCAGCGACACGCGGTACGCCGGAGTCTCTAATGTCAAGTGCGAGCCATCTTGGGCCGGCACAGCAGCATACTCGATATCCGTAGCGGCAACTATTTTTCTGAAGAAACATGTCTGTTCCAAAAGAAACAACAGTGGAGCGAAGGCATAAGTCTAAACAGATCATATCAACATTTTGAAAAAATATCATCTACCAACCACGCGCACGGATGTCGAACCTGCTTCTTCAGCCATTCACGTGACAAAAGCGTGATAAGCCACTTGCTCAGAAAATTTGATAATGGCATCCACTCCAGAGGCACACGAGGGGCATAGTTTGTCAGTACCCTCCAGTTGATGCCTTCTGAAGAAATGAGCACTGTTAGGGCACCCCTGTTGGCCCCCTCATTTTTTGTACGATGTGCACGATGATCGGCTACCGGGATACAGGGTCGCCACAAACGAGCCTCCTAGAGCCCTCAAATCCTCAATAGTCCTGGAAGCCAGGCTAGTCGAGGAAGACTGCATACTACATGTCTACTCGAAACGCAAAGCTCAACTTAGCAACTAATTTCTCATGATGAGAGCTGTGCCCGCTTCAGCACTCCTGCGTAACACAAAAACTGCAACAACTAAAACTCTTTATTATGAGAAATAAATAACCATCCAAAAATATAAAAACCGGAAAAGAGAAACAGACAATAAAGTGGCTGGACTACCAATTGTTTATTCGCAAGTCTGGGGCTCAAATATATACAGGGCACTCAGTCACACGATCCGCGCACAACTGCTATCACATCAACCCTCCTTCCTGGAATCACAGTTTGCAACGACTTCAGCATCTTCAATCTGACCGTCGATCTCCAAGTTCCGGTTTCCTGCTTATTCTACAAAAGTATCTTTGCAGAAGCAGCGTCAGAAAATCATTGCAAAATACAGTGATATACAATAAATCGGCAAAAAGAACAAACAAGAAACAACAAAAGCGACAGAACGCTTTCAGCGCATAGCAATAAATCCACAACACGCAGAAAGGACTTCTTTATTAGAAGTCATTTCAAGGCCTGGTGATTATGAAAAAACATATAATGCAGCAGAACAATCACTACAACATGCGGCTCCTTTCTTTGCAATGAGAAAAGCCCCAAAGAACCTCGCGCGCTGTCTTATTCGCGACTCCTGCCAAGAACCTTGATACTGTCAAGCGCCGGCTCCCATTTCCACTCTGCGCAGTGAAGAGGTAAAATTAGATCCAGTTCCCTTTTCTAGCGATTTTGAGTGCTCTCATGCTGCGAATTTCATATACCACACCAACTGCACAATCCGCAAAGCATTCACCATGCCTCTTTTCGCACTGGTGCTTTTTTCTTCGCCCATTACGTGTGCACAAACCGCTGAGCTGTCTCGTGGCCGAGAAAACAACAGGCACGCCATACCTGGCCGCAATATTTTTCAGGCTGTGTAAAAGCAAGGCTTTTCCCTAGTTGTCTAAGCAGGGATAAGATTCCTTATAAAGTGCTAGCATGCGTCAAGGTGCGGTTACCTCGTCAACACATCTACATATTCGCAGGACAGAGCCGTCGTCAGCAGAAGGTGCTAAGGCACGGTCAATGGAAGATAAAAATATATATCATAGCACCGGTGCAACACCAGGAACAAACATGTTTGTTCCAAAAGAAACAACAGTGGAGCTAAGCACAACAAGAATTATTGCACACTAATACCTGCTAAAATTTGAAACGATGTAGCCCCATTGAAATCAGTACACTCGCGTATACTGCCTCAGGCAGTTCTGCGCGTGGCACAGACTATAATAAACCTTCAACATCAATTGAAAATAAAAACCCAACGTCCGTCTGCTTTCTCAAAAAAGGTGTCACATCTGTCACATCCTTGGTGGCGAAGGGAAGAACACGGCTAATTTGCGGTTGACATGAATTGCTCTCGGTAACAATACATCTGAAAAGCACATCGGGCATATGCGTTACCTCTAAATGACCCTTCTTGCACTTGCTTGGGCTCCATATAATTACACAGGCCTACCGTTATGGTGTTCACTGTGCAGGCTTGTCTCCTCACCTGAACGAAGTTTTTCTATAGCGCGGATTCGTTGTGATGACAGCCCCAACCGCCAACAAAAAGGCCTCCCTATAGGCCTCCTATAGGGAGGCCTTTTTGTTGGAGGTTGGGGCTGTCATCACAACGAATCCGCGCTATAGAAAAACTTCGTTCAGGTGAGCAGACAAGCCTCCAGAGTGAACACCATAACGATAGGCCTGTGTAAGGATATGGAGCGCACTAGCTCCTTTTTGTTGTATAGTTTGGGGCTGTCATAGACTGGCTTTCTCCCAAAAGGACGGTAGGCAGGGAGTAGTTGTAAGCTACTTCGAAGACGACGACCTATGACTTTTTTATGCTGATAAACAAGACGATTCGTGGAGATGACAGCCCCAACCTAAAAGAAAAAGGCGGCCCTTTGTTGTAGGTTTGGATGGTCATCACCACAAATCCGTCTTTTTTACCACCATGAAGAAGCCATAGGTCGTCGTCTTCGAAGTAGCTCACTACTTGCTGCCTACCGTCCTTTGGGAGAAGGCCATTCTGTGCGGTTCGCGTTAGGCGATCACTTCCGCCAGAAGCTCCAGGACTGCGTCCATGCCCGACGCGCTCCAGTGGACGCAATCCAGCCGCCTGGCCACTCCTATCAAAAATGCTGACATCTTTACTTACCTTTCGTAAAAACAGTATTTCACGCGATTTTTGCGCAGTGTGAAGAGGCGGTGTATCTGCACTGGCACCACATTGTCTGCGTAAAAATGAAAGCAATCATTATATTTTAATATAGACTACGTTACGAACTAACTTACCGTGGTTCTGTTGAGTAATCCACGTGTTCACTACTTTCAAAATGCGCCAGTGGGTGCTGTTGTGGGCTGCACGGGCGACAGGTGGTAGCGTGAGCAGAACAACCACGGCACAGCGCCCGCGCAGCCACTCCACAATCTCCCGCAGGGTGGCCACGAGCTGCCTTGCGTCGACCATGGTACGCGCCTGCAAGAAAAAAACAGGGAAATGAGTTTGCACGCATAATGCTGATGCCGTAAACAAGCGTACCCTGGTAAGGTCGTTGGTGCCAACCAGGACGGCGACCATGGGCTCCACGTGAGCCACCCTGCGTATTCGCCCGAGCAGAGTTGTCCTGGCATTAGGGTAGGACTTTCTGCGCGGCGAAATTTACGAGCAGTTAGGCACTGCAGTTTCAGAAAATGAACCATATTTGCTTCTACGGCCAAACTTACCGATCTGGCTTCGCGGAAGTCCAGAAGCACGCTCCGCCAACCGCAGGAGCATGCTGTCCCCAATGAGCTGATGCTCGTAAATTTTCGCGGGTTGGTTTTGAAACATCTGAGTCAAAAAGACAAAAATTACTCTTAGGGAATCCCCAGTTATGCCGCGAGTATATGGAAAAAGCAATACTTACTGCTGATGATCGAGGATCCTTGTAACGGGACGACGGGTCGCAATGCGGTTGCTACGCTGCTGGCCCGTAATTTATACTGATGGGTGCACCCGGTAACCTCTCTCAGCTTACGTCATCAGCGCAGGTGTTTCCCGTCTCGTGGACAAAACTGGCGCTGTACCAAGAAGGCTCTTACCAGGAAAAGAAAGGCTGCGAGGCGTCTCTACTCGGGGACAAAGGCCGCGGAGGATCGCTCGACACCCGCAAATTTTTTTCAGACCCGAAAGTGGACAAGTTTTTTTTCATTTCCTGCCTAGCCTCTGCTGCCTTGCTACAGAAGTTCGCCTGCGAACCCCTAAATTGTACTATTGTACAGGGTCGTCCACTCTTAGAATGCGCTAGCGCGTGGCCATCCTCTTTGGAGGGTCACTGCGTCCGAAACGGCTGCGCGTCGAATCGAAGTGGCAGATGACGCGAAGTACCATGTCCAGGTAAACCTTCTCCTGTGCCACTTTGCTGTGGTGAGCGACTGTGTCGCACGCGGTGGCCCTCTAAAGAGTCCGGCCTTCTAATACCCCTGTCAAGCGGGCAAGTTAAGTGCACTTACGGAGAGTGTACTTCGCTGTAAGTACACTTTGCCGCATCTAAACGACGCAAGTGGAGTGTCACTCGCGGGAAAGTGCACTCCGCTAGGAGTGCGTTCACGGACCACACTTTGCTGGCCGAGTGCGTAGCCTCGACGCCAGCGGTTCCAATGGTACAAAATTTATAATGCAAAAAAAGTACTTACAACTTTATTTTACGTGTTTAACACTGTTTTCAGAAAAAAGTTCGTTGGTTGTAGCTACAAGCGAAGCAACAAAACAAGTAAACGTGATCAGATGCAACATCGCTGCCCGCTGCCATCTTGTTTGTTGTCGAAATTCTGGATAGTCTTGGCTGATCTTGGCTTTTCTGCTATTTTCATTTTTTTTCATCGTTAAAAACTGTTGAGCCTCGTTTTATTTGCGCTATCACGTTAAGCAATCAAATATTATGAGTCTTTTTCCTTTTCCATCGGCCTGTTCAGAAATTCCGCTCATTTTCTGTCGCAATTATTTTTTTACGATAAGTGCACTTTGCTTTCCCGTTTAGCACCGCATAGCCCAAAGTGTCACTTGGGATGCCAAAGCGCACTCCCCGTAAGTGCACTTAACTTGCCCGCTTGACAGGGGTATTAGAGTGGACGACCCTGTACTTTCTCGACAGCTCCCTAGGAGTACTCGCGAAGTCACATGGCGACATTTCAAAGGTTTTTCATCAGCGGAAACATGGCTCTGTTCGTTTCCACAAAGAATGCGAGAGTGCCTTCCAGGAACGAGACCTTTTCATTGAAAACAAGCCTTCCCGGAAGCTCACTTACAGATTTCCGCAAATGTTCCATTCATCTTGCAGTTTTGCAGGGTGCAAAATGTCCCATTATCTAAAGTGACCATGCACTGCAATGGGCGTCGCGCAGGGAAGCCAGTGCTTTTGTAAAGGAAAACTTCAGGAACCGAAAAGCGGGGAAAGTGGGTAAGCTGCTGTGTGCGCTAACGTAGATGCAAGATCAACAAATAGCACATGCCTGCAGGCAGGCGTGATGCCATCTTCAACTTTTCGTATCAACACGTGGCTTGTTTACTCGAATATAGGCTTCACAAAACGTTTGACGCCGGGTATAAAAGCTATCTTCATTGGCTCATACTTATCATGTTGGGTATTGTACAATCATAACGAATCGCCGCACTGATAACTGGGTCTGCAGGCTTACAAAAATTTGCAACCATGCTGAGCCCCTCTGGCCACGCACCGCAAAAAAGGAAAACGTACATGGGTGCTTCGCTGCCTTACTTGGAGGTTTCAGTATACCACGCATCAGACAGGGCATTGCACCTTGCTCTTCATTTTTGCAGCGTCCCCAGTCCTTTTCACTTCATTTTCTTTTTCCGTACAATGGTCCATTCTGCCATCCTATTCGTTATGTGAAAGCGTAGCATTTTTCTGACCTCACACGTTTGCTCGGTATCGCTTCCTCGACTCAAAATGGTAACCATATGTCGTCCCAAGTATTCGTTACCTGTCCGACTCAGTAAAGCCGGCACAGCTGCACCGGGTCCTCGCCTCCTGGAATATCTGACGATTATGCCGGAGGCTGGATGTCCACGCACTGTGCATGGGCATGCAGCACGCTTTGACAAAGCTGGTTGTCCTGCAGCTGCGAAGGTTGCCAGAAGCGTTTTCAGGAACAGTAACCAATTTTCATGCAATTCCACAACTGTAGTAGAGGAAAAGCCGCAAACTGAGCTACCTCGCTGCACATGACGCGAGCGCTGCACAGCTTGTACATTCCGTTGGGGAAACGTTGTGAGCGACGCTTACGATAAAGAATAAATGTCAGGTTTTTCGAAATGACCTACACGGTTCTCTGCATCCTGTTACGATTGTGTGAACACGTGCGCTGCTTTTGTCGTTGCGAGATAAAAACGTAACTGGTGCTAATCTAATGCTAATCACGACTGTACTTCTGCTTTCCTGTTTCATGCAGGGCTATGGTTGCGTTGTTTATAAAGGAGGATGATAAAACATCATACAAAAACCTTCTTAGTGAATCTGCAAGAATCCAAAAGCCGGTTACGTACCCTGCAGAGCGAAAGCGCCTTCACTGTGGTGGCGTGGCCTATACTGGGGGCAGGTACTAGGTGGTGCACTGACAACAATCGCGCATCTCCATCTTGCTTATGACACGCTTTACACTCGCACTAAAAGGACGTCTTCCAAGCCGCTAATCGGAAATTGTAACATACCTCCTGCTGATACAGCATGATTAATTCCAGTTCAGAACACCCGTTTCCAAAGCTCTGCCTTGTTAGCCCTGCGTGACAAACGCCCTTGCAGTGTATGTCCTGTACTACATAAACCTCGTGTGTCAAAAACCCCGTGCCAGAAAGCTTGCGACAAAAGCCTCGCACCCAAACGCATTTGCCCAGCAGTGAGTTTGGCGAACACACTACACTTGGTCCGGCAAGGCGAGTGTGTAGTCTCAGCAGCCGTGCTCCGCTGTACCGTGCTCCGCGTCAACCCCTCGCAGTTGTTGACGGAGCAAGCGTCGTTCCTGGAAAGAAACGCGCAACGCACCGCTTCACCACGACGGTTAGAGCAAGGGTTGGGTGCCGCGCTAAAGATTTTTATTACAAACCCCACTGCGCCCAGGGCGGGTGCGCCCTGACAACTTGTACCCACTCCCCGCAGCAGAGGCACACAGGTCTGTCTCCTCTTTCTAGCCTGGCCTTGGCTGCAGAAGAACCTTGGATTGGAACGGCCGCATGTCAATCGCCTTCGCAAAACATCAGCTTCGCAGAACTGTGAAACCCCCTCCCTATTGTAAGCAGCGTGACGTCAAAAAGTTGTGGCCCGGTTGGCAGAACTGGCAACTTTTGGTTCTGAGCCGGTGTTGGTCCCGAGGGCTCCTTCGCCGCCTTTCTACCCCGATTCGAGACGCCTCGCCGGCCCTCACAGGATAGAAGAGGGGAAACGCTTGCGCTGAATGACTTAGGCCGGCCGGGTGGCAGGAGCTCGCTCCAGGTGCCAGTGAATCCGGCCGGTGCCTCATAATAGACCTCTCCCTGATGTAAACAGTGTGACGTCAAAAAGGTGTGCCCCGATGGGCAAAATCGTCGACTTTCGGTTCTGAACCGGTTTTTCAGGTGCCGCGCACCCCCACCAGCTTTGTTCCCTGATTCGAAACGCCTGGCAGCCTTTCTTCTCCCAGTGTGAGCCTTCTCGGTGTGTTTTGTCCATCGGACCAGAAACACGTGCGTTGATGACGTGTGTCTTGAAGGAAGCCAGTTTTCTTTGCACGTGTTGGCCTGCCTGCAAATCTGTATGCGCAGTCGCGTTTTTTTTCTTTTTCAGGTGAGAAAAATGTAGAGCCTAAGATGTGTATCCCAGAAAATAGTGAAAACATTTTTTTTTCTGCCAACTTGAAGGAGCGAAAATTGCTAATTGATCACGTGCACTCTCAATGAAAACGCTGTTACCTCAATGAAGAAGTGTGTGTCCTAAGTGAATCAACTTGAAATTTGAGGCCAATACAATGGGGTTTTGTTACGTTTTGCGCTAATATTAATAAACACAATCTTTATGCGAGCATAAAATAAAGTGCCTCTAAACAGATATGCGAAGCTGAAGAGATTACCGCGCATGCGGGAACACTTTATTTGCAGAGCCATCGCTATATGTGCTCATTCATGTGCAAGCAAACATTTTGACTTAGAAGTTACATTCAGCCAGAGCAATGCCTTTTCCCGTAATATCTTAGAATTTCATGAAATATTGAGGAAAATAGATGTGTGTGTAAATGATGGCAGATTTTTTTCACGTTTCATGCACACAAAAGCAACCGCTGTGGCAAATGCTATTTCAACGCCGGAATGCGAAGACAATGCAAGCATGCTGCTGCTGTATGCTTTTTTGTAAACAAGCATGAGGAACCGTCCTGAGCAAGAGGCTGAAGCGTTCGTCAGATCTGGTAAGATGTAGAGTTCCGGCCCCTTCCAATTAGGTTTTTTTCATAACCACGCTAATGATAATCTGGTCGTAAATGCTTATCAGGTAGACGAGCACCATTTTGAAAATATTTATGGTCTTTCTTCTAATTTGTGAATACGGATCGACACCAATGTCATTTTATGTTCCCCGCTTTGTAAACCAGGTCAAAAAACAATTTGCGATGTAAAACCTGCTTCCCACATAACCTCGCTGAATTATCCTGAAGTCCTTGATGGTGTTGGTGAGAGGGCTTCGAAATCTGCTGAAAAATAGCTCCCGAGTCACACTGCGGAAACACAACAACGACATGAACCAAACATGTTCGCAAGCGAGCCGTCAACAAGTCGCCCAACCAACTTGTCCCACAACTTCTTGTCACACTGCACGAACGGCAGGGAAACGAGACAGGTTGCTGGGGTGTTCCCTCGGTATGACAGCTTCCGGGAACCGGAACAACAAACAAACAGTGTTCGTGGACACGGTTGGCGCTGTTCGCCGGCCGGGCGAATTTCCTGGCGACACCGCACGAACAAACCAAGCCCTTTGCGGTGATTCACCGCTTTTGTGCCTTTCGTGCTTGGAAACTTCGTTTGCAGAGTGCAAAAAAGAGCGCTTCCTTTCCTGGTAATGCTGTCTGCTGCGGTACGGCGTCTTGCAGGCGGGTGCATACAGACGGGAAGGCTGCCCTGGCCACCGTCGGCTGGCAGGTGCGGCCGCCGTGGAGAAGCACGTTCGAACCCCGTCGCATTCTTGTGAGCAAGCGTACACTTCTGACGAACGCGGTTCTGTAGGGAGCCAAAAGGAATGTCCTGTTCCAGGGACTGCCTCGGCTGCGGGTTCCAGAAGTTTTTTGACGGGTTTGTGCGCTAGAACCACCCGAGCAGGAGCCGGCATACGAGCGTGCCAGTTGCTCGCGTGAACATGCTGCCGTCATACTCGTGCCGCCAGGAAAGTGACCTGATCGCGATGATTGAAGAGAGGCTTTTTCCATGGGATATAACAGACCCAAAATATCAACGGTGTGATCTGAAGGAATCTGTGTTTCAAGAGATCGCTAGTTTGGACTCTATTTCACAGGTGAGCGCGAGTTACCAGTTACCTGTCCTGCTATTTTTTAACTTGAGATGAAGAAGAAAGCAGTGCTGCATTTTTTTCTTTGAGATAGCAATCAGAATAACTTTACTGGGTTCCCATTTGATTGCAAGAATTATGCGTACAATTATATCTTTTTTTTAGTACTCTCAGAGCGTGGAACAAACTCGATGAATCTGCCGAGATTGTGGCGTGATTTGTAGTGACCGGCCGGGTTGATAATGCATTGTGGAACAGCAGCGCAAAACACAAAATGTGTAGAAGTAGACACAGGGCACAGAAAGTAGACGCATGTAGTCCGTGTTTAATTCTTTCGCATGAAGTTTTCGAAAACGCCTTTCTCAGGCGCCCTTCTCAGCCAGTCGATCATCCAGCGCGGTTTCTCTGCGGTGGCGGCTGGTCGTCCGAGTCAGAATCGAGCAAGGCTGCACCTCAGCCGCCGCGCACGATCATAGTTCGTCCGATATTCTGCAAAACCGCCAGTAGCTACGACAGCGCAAGGTGTCTCCAGTTTCCGCGGTTGTGCACACGCACGGAGGAGAGCGCGCGAGCAAAGGCAGAGAAGCGCCGGGGAACGCGATTGAGGTGGTTTTTCCGGTGTGACAGAGAGTTTGTGAACAAGCTGCGCACATGTGGCCAACACAGGCTGGCGGGAGACAGCGACACGTTTACCCTCTGTTCGTGTTGACGCGGTGTGACAGGATCGCCAACCCGACGAAAACACTGTTTTGTCGGACGGGTTGGCGGACTGTTTCCGCAGTGTGACTCGGCCATTAGACAAAATGTTTTCACCAATGTCATCCACAGACCACGCAGCCAAAGGACTTCATACCGGTTTCCAAGAAATTTCACCGGAAGCTCTCGGCCCCTCGTGTTCACCGAACTATCCTGAGTAGTAGTAGTAAGTGGCTTTTATTGTAAATGAAAAAGAAGGTAAAAGGATTCTTTCCAGCCCCGGCATCTGCTATCATGTCTAGAAGCACCTGAGCTGGGGCTGGGGGATGGAAATGGAAAGCGAAATGACAGTGAAGGGGAAACAAAGGGTAGAGAGAGAGGGAATACCTTCCCACCTGCTTGTATTTCCATTACGCGAGGCGATACAGCCAGTGGGAAGGACCGCGAAAAGTTTCAGCAGCCTCGCGTTGCCGGCGACCTGACACGTGAGGCGCGCACTTCGGGAGAGGGCGACCGCTCTCTCTCTCTCTCACACATACACTACGCTCGCCCGCTCCGCAAGCTCCCCTCTCACTCGCATGCACCAAGCCGCCCCGCACGCCCGCAGCACAATTTTCTCCATTCTTGACCGGAGCGGAATTCCAGCCATGACTAACAATGAGGGACACCACCCCTTTTGAGCACCCGCGAGCAGATTGGCACATGCACATAGAGGAAGTGCAGCGGTGGGAGCAGCAAGCCCACCATAGCAGACTTCCGTATTTATGCAACTCACCTACTCCTATCTAGACACTACACGCGCATTCGTGCAGCGCTATGCGCAGCAAATGTCGCTGTACTATTGCGGAGCAGCTCTTCCGGAAACCGCGCCATTTACAAGAGCTTGTTTTGAATCATAATACTCTGTAGCCGAGACTGACAACTCATTGCATTTCTAACGATTTCGGTATCCGTGGTTTGCACACCGCTGAGGGAAAGTACTGGTATTTCATGCAGTGCAAACAATGGCAAGAGATGCTGGCATTGTTTTTGCTGCATTGTGCGCATGCATATCACCAGCTACGCTCCTATATACCTTTCAAGAATGTTATCAGTGCATTCTTTTTTTCTTGCAGTGTGTGATTGACATATAATTTTGGGGGCATGCTTTGCATTCACTACAATGCTAGCGAAATCGCACTGTCCACACATGCACTTCGCCACTGGTAGAGGCAGAAGCAGAAGGCTTCAGTCACTTCCATTGATGTGCATTTTCAAAAGACAAATGCATGTTCCTTATAAAAACATGACCATTTTATTGCAACATCTGCTAAGCACGTTCAGATGCCTTGCACAACTCCCCCACACATCATGGTGGCTGCCTGCAAGCAAACAAGTCCATACCAATGTCATATGTGAGTATTTTCAGGAAGTGACAGGAAATGTCAGTGCTCAAAAGTGGGTATTAGCTTGTTCTTTACTGCTCAACCATTGCAGTTACTTTCCATTGACTTAGTGTTTCAGTAACACACAAAGACATATGCTCACCTGCCGTCATACAAAAATGGCAACACCCTATACTCATAAATGCCCAGACAGCAGCATCATTGACGCCAAGCTCAAGGTTGTTTCCGAGGGATGCCGGTTCCGGAACCGGGTCTGTGGTGACCTTTCTGACCTCATTACAGCCACTGCATTGAAAGATCAGCTCAGACCACAGCCCTATTTTTCGCTCCTTTTGAAATACAAAGCGGCCCTCTTTCGACTGAGGGCAACTATGAGTGTCAAGATGCCATATGGCAGCTATGAAGTGTGTCAGTGACACCACCCTCCTCCCCGAAATAGCGTTAGGCTGTGGCGTCTCCACTGCATCTGTGTCCCTTTCAAAGGAAAGGGCTGGTAAGGGTTCGTCACCGCCGAGTCCCAGACCATTCCAATAGTCAGGTCCTCCAGCATCTGTAAGGCCCATACTGGGTTCCACATGTGGGGGAGTGGACATTTCTGCACCTCTGCTGCTTTCTGGCAGGGTTTCTTCCTGCCTGAAATATGTGGTGAAATGAATATACTCTTAAAATCATTGTAAATAAGTCCATCATTGTAAAATAAAGCTTCAGAATACAGCAGACAATGCTCTCCATTCGAAATTGTGATGTATCCAACAGACAATGGTAGCAATTTCGTTGCATCATGATGAAGCAATAAAACCATAAATGGTTGCTCATGCTCAGAAGTGTGCAGTCTCAACGACTGCAGAATAAGCATGTCTGGCCGTTTATCAGAAATACTGCAGAAGATGTGCAGTGAAGCTGCTTCACACAAGTCCTTGCTGTGTGCTATACTAGTGCACGCAACCTCCAAGAAATAGCTATATTTCAGTTTTCATTTCCATTGTTTTTATAATTTCAGTCATGTTGAAGACATGATTGTGCGCTAAAATGCGTTACAACTGGCAATACTAAAAGCATATTATGTAATACAACCACAATGCGTAATGTGAAACATGAACTACTAAGAGCAGGTTACATGCTTTTCATTGTCTTTTATTTTCCTGCAGTAAATGTTTCAACAAGAACAGTTATAGTACACCATATCTAATAATCTTGATTTTTATTTTGTAATCCTGCATTGCGGAATGGAAACGATGTTTTTGCCCGACAGCCTAGGTACCTCACATGCCTGCACAGGATCACAAGACTACATTAGTGCAGCCTGGTGATAACTTTATACCGTGACTGCCAAGAGTGGGCTGTTTGAAGTTCGCTTCAAACTTTTGATACAGGTTCCTAATTTGATTGGTTTGATTTAAATGATTGAAGTCTTATTTCAGACAAGTTTGGTGTGAGGGACAGGACAAAAGGCAATTCACTTTTGCCTGACGAGTCCCTGTCACTCATTACACTGCTAACACTTCCTGTTTTCTAGAACCACACACAACATACAGTCAAGGCAGACCGACGTCTTGATAACATGGTTGGCATGGTTCTCACTGTGTCAAAGGAAGTACACTGGATAGTGCACAGAGCACAGTTTTCATCTGGGGAACTTGAACATCCATCACTTTCATCACAAGTTTTGCCCTCTGGCCCGTTTTTCAACACTACAGACAATAAAAAATGAGAAATGGGGCTTCTTCGACATCCCTAAATTGTACTTCACAATTTATTCTTGCAGCGAAGTAGGAGAAGAAAAATTTACTTGCAGTGAATACGAAACAGAAGCATGCACTGACTAGCGCATTTCTCTAGCCACAGTTATGCAGTGAATTTCACGAGCACAATTATATTTCTTTGAAAGCACCGGCCTCCTAGCACGAAACTAGAAGATAATCAGCATCATAGGCGCGTGCTAGGTGCATGAATGAAGAAAATTGAACCTCCTCAGCAAAAAATTTCAAGTGCTAAGAACTAGTTTATCACCGGTACTAAGGTATCTGCAGTAGCTACGGCTCGCAGTGCGCTTGTACGATTTTTTCAATTCAATTCGTTTATTTCACCATATGCATGGTAGGAACTCTTGGGCAAAAAGCTGCTCGAGGCAGCTTGACAGGGCCCAAGAGACCACAACATGGCAGGCCAGCGTGGCAATACAAACACCAAGGGAGAAAACAAATATAAAATCGAAGCTGGCATGTTCATACATGAAGACACGCAATACAAATCAAGTAGGTAGACAAGCAGTTAGTATTGCAATAGTGCAGTCAGTCATCAATGAGCGTATTACATAAGATGTTCAGTGTACATTCTAGATGCAGGAGAGACAACATTTTCAAAGTTCATCATTATACTAATTACAATACGAAGTCAGACATTTTATAATGTGGCACATAAAGGAAAACATACTGCATGTATAAGAAGAAATAATAAAAAAAAGAAAAACCAGCTTACACATCTTTAATTTCAAAAGCAACAACTACATTAGACATAACAAAACCAACA
Source organism: Amblyomma mixtum (assembly GCF_055824585.1). Classification (NCBI taxonomy): domain Eukaryota; kingdom Metazoa; phylum Arthropoda; class Arachnida; order Ixodida; family Ixodidae; genus Amblyomma; species Amblyomma mixtum. Next base: position 379,766,519 of record NC_143014.1, on the reverse strand, counting down.
TTTTGGAAGTGAGAAACATTCAAGGTAGTGTTTAGAACTTTGTCATAATGTGTTAAGAAATGTCTGCCTCAACTGGTTTATCGTAGGCTTAGTAGGAAATATGTACGTGTTTAGAACCGAAGGGAGATTATGTTTTAGTGACTGATGTTTATAATTAGTTCGAAAGCGCGGAATGTACCAGTTATCAATGCTTCTGATAGAAAGAATATGTTCGTGGCGCTGTAGTGATGCGGTTGCAATTACAAAGTCATGAAATGGGCCGTTTGAAAAATAAAACGTGCGCAAAATTCGGAAGTCGTACAAAGAAGTCACAGGGATTATTTTATAGGTTGCGAACAAGTGACCAGTGTGCGAGAGGTATGGGTGATCAGGCTTTGCCCCTCCCTCATCATAATCTACACATAAGCTGCCAAATGCCACTCGCATAGAAAGGTGTCCATCCTCCCACAACGTAAACTGCCGCTTCCACGCACTGCGAGCTCCTAACGAGCTCAGGAGGAATGCAAAACGCAAACGCGAAATGTTTTGCGCAATGCAGAATCAGCAGGTGATTTTATCGCCTTGTATAAGCTGTAGTATATTTTTTAGAAATGCCAACAGTTTATAGACTTCAGAGCGGAGTGAAGAAAACAATTCCATCTGCCACATCTGGGATCCAACCCGCGACGTGCGCATGCTCAGGACGAGAGTCGTCATATACATAAAATATCCCTCAATGCCCTCTGTGACTTTTAACCCTCAACTCTCCAATTTAGAGCCACTTCTACAGGACCCCAGCTAAGGATCAAAGAATTATGCAGCAGATTTCTGCTCTCGCCTTACGAAATGTCACAGTGCCGTGACACTGGTAATCTTGCACACGCGTTCATGAAAAACCGCACTCGATAACACACACTACGAGGTAGCTCATGCAGGCGACACAGGTGCAGTTGGGACTTCAATGCACGTACTAATAACAAAATTGCGGTCCGAATGGCTCACCTGCGTTTGGCCCTGACATCAGTCATGCGCGTACGAAGCTTTGTCATCGTCGACCTTTTGCGCTGAAGGTATCGCCGCCGATTCCCCATTTGACACTTTTACACACAAAAAAACTGGCAAGATAACGTGATAAAAAACGGCGCTGCACATAAATACAAAAGCACAGTAAAAAACACCAACAAGCAAAACAGCACGATACGCCGATGACAGCCTGCTGAGCAGCCGAAGAAACGACCGAAAGGCAGGAGAGGTTTCAGCGAAGTCAGTCGTCTGTCTCGTAAGTCTTGCTTCAAAATGTTTGACAGCGCCACTGTCGTTGACCGGCGGAACTCCATTGTTGAGTCAAAACGCCCGCGAGATTCAAATGCAGCAGCCCCGTCGACCAACAAAGGGGGCGAGTGCGAGCTAACATGAGTCGTTTATCATACCAAAATTTACATCACTGGTAGTATTGAGACCAGCGACTTCAGTTCCTGTCAAAAAAGCCTGGAATACAGCAGCGATCTTTCGCACTGGATGTATTTTGCGGAGGTTACGGCGCACAAAAAATGGCGCAATTGAATGGCGCATAGCGCATGGCGCATAGTTTGTCATAGCGAAATGCCGCCTCGAGAGGATTTCGAATATTTCCTAAATATTTCGTGTGCCGAATTTGTTCCCTATACGACGTTTACTTGCTTCTAAAACTCAGATCAAAAAAGCACAGTTTCTAGGTTACGACCAACTTTGAACAATGAAAACTAAAAAATTATGACATGTAGCTCAATGAGATTTTCAAGAATTAACAACATGGGTACTATCTACAATCCTGCTAAATATGTTTGTGATTTATGAATTGGACTAGGAGTTATTAATGCGTCATTCTTTTAAATTTCACACTTATTTATGGCACCAGTTCTAAATAACTACCCAATATAACTCAATGACTTGCCTGTAAGATTCTCGAGTCACACTTCATCTAAAAGCTGCAGAAGCAGTTTTCTTTTCGGAGCAGTAGTTTTCGTAAAAATCCGGTCCAACGCAGGCAAGTCGAGCACAAATATCGTTTTATGCCCCTCGCTCTGTTGCTCACTGCTATTATACTAACGTGAATAGCTTTTAGCGACACATACCATCGCAAAGAAGACACAATTATCTTTACAATGCGCTCAATATCATTTTTCTAGCGCAAGTGGATGAGCCACACCGCTCACACAAACATGACGAAAAACGACTGCTGGCCGCCGCTAGCGTGGTACCGCCGCCTTAAGCGGTTGTTCAGCAGTGCTTCCTGGGTCAGCCACACCAGTTTAACAAGACATTCTCGAAGTCTTCAGAAGATGTCATTGATGCACTTGCATATGTCTATATGCTACCTTGATTTTCCTGTGACTGCTTGCTACAGACATGATTACTTGCAGACTGCAAAGCTGGTAAAGCTACGCTAAGAACAAAGATAATGGGAACAACACCACTGCACAGGGTAGCAATTCTTGCTCTCTCGTCGTCCCTTAGCACAGTTTCAACATTCCAACTTGCCACCGGTTCACCCCACAGTGCACTATGATTAAGTTCTGTGAAATTTACATTAAGCAACAATGTAAAAGGAAGCAGGTTGTGTAGGTGTATCTGTGCATGCTGTGCTGATAGCTTCCTGCCTCATCATAGTCTGGCCCCTCTGTGTTTCTTACCTTTCATAACCCAGCACCTATGGCCCATTTTTGTGGCATTGGCATGTGCCGCAAATCACCAAACACATTTCATAATCTTGCCCCTGCTAGACTGTTGTGGCCCATTAAGTTTCTTCATACAAATCGGCAAGCTTTTAGAAGACATTTCTGCAATAGCCAACTTCCTCTTGTTCTTCACGACATGCACCTTGACTGCAACATCCCCCTGTGATGCTTTCTTCTTTTTCTTTGAAAAAGCATGCGATTCCTTTATTTATGTAAGGCCGGTTTTCTCATGCTTTTAACTTGCATTCAATAGTTCTAAACTGGATCCAAGCTTAAACAGCCAGCCGTTGGCAGATTTCGCTTGCCAATTCTCATGCATCCTGCCTTTTCCTGCAATCTCGGGCGTCCCCATGGCACTCTCTTGAGCCTGAGTTTTTTATTACTTGCATTATTACCTTCCCTCCAGTGTTTTGTCACATGCCTTCATTGACAGCTTTATGGGGTCTGCCACCTTGCAATCAATACCAGCATTTCAGTTCTCCAAACTCCCCGCAGGGGGGCGTCTGCAGCATGCAGACGTTGGTGAGTTGTGACACCACGGGTACCCGAGCATCCGCAGGGACATCCCCGCAGGGGCATGATGGTGAGCAATGCGTCACCACGGACGCGAGCATCCACGCTTAGCCGTGCGTGGCATCACCGTATCTGGGGAAAAGGGGATACTGGTGGTTGAGCCGATGCCGAGCGTTTGGACCTTTAAGGCCCCTCGGCGGAGGCAACACACCACTTTGGCCCCAGCTTCCTATAGATGGCACCTCTGGCCTGACCCGACCGGGGGAAGTCGGCAGTCGCCTTTTCCTATCCTCCCCTTTATCTTTCACTTTCCTATCTCCTTTCTCACAATTTTCCTGTACCCTCCTACCTTCATGGTTTTTTTCCTTTTCTTTCCTGGCGGCGAGGGTTAACCTTGTGTGACCAACTACCCTGAGTTGAGTCATATTGGGTTATAGTCGGGCTGTACAGCTGGCGTGGGCAGGATTTGCTTGCAAGCTCCTGTCCCGTCCCCTCGTTGGGCTCCATGGTGGGCGGCTGGCACCGTGGCCGAACAATACACATATTTCATGGCTCCCCCTTCCCAAAAAACTGATCGCCCTCAGAACAGAGTGCGGACCAATGTAACAGCTCAGTACATCCAGAAGTCTAAAAGAACTTTCACCATATTCAATGTTCTCCACAGCAAAGAGACAGATAAAACTTCCCGAACGATATCCCCATTCTTGGTAGCGAAAAGCTTGACCGATGCCCTGGGCACGGGTTACAAGCTAAAAAAAATGCCTAGTGGCAACCTCTTTCTGGAACTTAAAGACAACATACAACTTTCCAAGCTGTCCTCCATATTGTCAGTCGGGGAAACCCCAGTCTCAATAACTCCACACCGTTCCTTGAACAGTGTCCGTGGCGTGATTTCCGAAGCAGACTTTGTCTGCCTCACTGAGGAGGAAATCCTTGAAGGTCTCCGTGACCAGAATGTCACAAATGTGCATCGCATTAAAATAAGGAAAGACGACAAAGAAATCCCGATGAAACATATTGTTCTGACATTCAACTCCAGCACACTTCCAGAGACCATGGAAGCAGGCTGCTTGAAAATAAATGTACATCATTACATACCGAATCCACGAAGGTGCTTCAACTGTCAAAGATATGGACATGGGTCACAGAGCTGCCGTGGCCACAAAACGTGCGCTAAATGCGCCTCAAAAGACCATGCTTCCGAGAACTGTGAAGGAGCAGCACTTCGCTGCACAAACTGCGAAGGTGACCATCCAGCATATTATAGGTCACGTCCTTCCTGGAACGCTGAGAATTAGATCATAACATTGAAAACAAAACAAAACATCACTTTCAGGGAAGTGAGAACTCTACCACGCAAAGAACACCTTCACGTTCTCCACAAGAACAAACATTGCTGACGTGGTGCGCAGGGGCGGTGCACCACGCAGCACTCCGGCATCTGCCCAGGCCACCTTCACGGAGCCTGTGGCAGGGTCATCCACACCCCAGGCAGGGACAGCGAAGGCTGCCCTGCCATCTCCAAAGCAGGGAGTACCGGCCCACGAGTCGGCACCCCGCAGGACTTCCCCCCGCTGGGGGAGGCCCGACACCAACGCATCCGCGGCTTTGCGGTCCTCCAGCACCTCTGGTGAGGTGATGGATACAACTCCCACTCCGCCCGCTTTGCAGCGGCGGACCGGCTCTCTCGAGCGAAGAAAAGACAGAACCCCAGTAACGGGCCCAGAACAGTAAATTCCTTCTGTTCCATTCCCACCCAAAAAAAAACACATGACATTTGTGGTTCAATAGAACTGTAGAGAAATGTTGAGGAACTACAGTGATCTAACACATATTCTAGGGTCAGTGATGCCTCTAGCTTTGTCTTCAGGAGACCAATCTTGGTCCACAACATGCAAATATCTTAAAACATAAAACTTTTAGGCGTGATCGCGAGCATGCAAATAGACTCTCGGGAGGCGTCGCAATCGTCATTCAAAGCAGCGTCCTGGCTCAAGAAATCAAACTGAAAGCTAAATTTGAGGCGGTTGCGGTTAGCGTCATCAGCTACAAAACCATAACAATATGTTCTGTATATCTTCCCCCATACATCACATTAACATGCCAAGATCTAGAAGGCCCGATCGATGAACTGCCGGAGCCATTTCTGGTAGTTGGCGATTTTAACGCTCACTCTCCGTTTCGGGGCAGCGAACGCTGTGACTGTAGAGGCCAAACAATCGAAGATTTTATACTTTCGAATAATGTCTGTCTTTTAAATACGGGAAAAGCCACATATTCCTGCCCAAGCTCAGCAAAAGTGAGCTCTCTCGATTTAGCTTTCGCATCACCATTACTTTTTAACGATTTTAAATGGGATGTTTTAAATGACCCCATAGGCAGCGATCACTTACCTACTGTCATCAGGCTCTCATCATCTACTCCAATCATCCCCACAAGACCACGGCACTGGAAAATTCACCTCGCCGACTGGTCACTTTTCACAAAAAGTGCCACTCTGGAAAATGAATTTTGTGACCACCTCAGCACAGATGAAATTAATGAGAAGTTTACTGAATGTATAATATCGGCTGCAACACTCGCTATACCACAAACAACAGGACTTGCACAAAAGAAACATAAAGTGTGGTGTACACAAGAATGCACATTAGCAAAAAAAAAAAATCTCTGCCTCTCCCGTAACCGAGAGTAGAGTAAGCATGAAATGTTTACGGGCCTAATGTCATCTCGGTGGACACCCGAACCGCACCGTACAGGAAGTGAGGAACGCCACCACCCGTTCAGCGCGATGCCTTGCCATTTGAACGCAAGGTTTTTTGAGGAAAGGAAATGGCGCAGTAATTCTCTGCCATCTCGGTGGACACCCGAACGGCACCGTAATGGAAGGGAGGAACGCCACCACCCGTTCGGCGCGATGCCTTGCCCTTTGAACGCAGCGCTTCTCCCCCGGGCCCCTGTGCGCCTGCGCGGCTTTGCTTCGATGCGCGAAGCCCCTAAGAGATCACGTATGACAACGAAGTGTATCGTGGCATTTATGTGCTTTTTGCACGCGTTATTAGAAATCGGAAATTATAATTCCGTGCATTATCAAACGCACAGCGATATCTTGATAAGCATTGAGAAGGCACTGGCAGCAGTTATTTTTTTGACTCCTTTGGAGACCAACCGGCGCTTGCATGCCGGTCGCGTAGGAGGGCTTACAGAGTCTCGTTAAATCTCGTTAAGTCTCGTACGGTGCCCGGATGTTCTCGTTTCAGAGCCCGGATGACTGGAATTCAGTGCCCGGATGACTGGAATTCAGTGCCCGGATGAGTGGATTTTAATGCCCGGATGAGTGGATTTCAGTGCCCGGATGATGGCTCTCGGTCTCGGCGTGACGTCACCACACTGCCGACAACGGGGGCTAAAAGAATTTCATGCTTAAAAAAATCTCTGCCTCTCCCGTAACCGAGAGTAGAGTAAGCATGAAATGTTTACGGGCCTAATGTCATCTCGGTGGACACCCGAACCGCACCGTACAGGAAGGGAGGAACGCCACCACCCGTTCAGCGCGATGCCTTGCCATTTGAACGCAAGGTTTTTCGAGGAAAGGAAATGGCGGAGTAATTCTCTGCCATCTCGGTGGACACCCGAACCGCACCGTAAAGGAAGGGAGGAACGCCACCACCCGTTCGGCGCGATGCCTTGCCCTTTGAACGCAGCGTTTCTCCCCCGGGCCCCTGTCCGCCTGCGCGGCTTTGCTTCGATGCGCGAAGCCCCTAAGAGATCACGTACGACAACCAAGTGTATCGTGGCATTTATGTGCTTTTTGCACGCGTTATTAGAAATCGGAAATTATAATTCCGTGCATTATCAAACGCACAGCGGCTGAAAGCTTGATAAACATTGAGAAGGCACTGGCAGCAATTATTTTTTGTGACTCCTTTGGAGACCAACCGGCGCTTACATGCAGGTCGCGTAGGAGGGCTTACAGAGTCTCGTTAATTCTCGTTAAGTCTCGTACGGTGCCCGGATGTTCTCGTTTCAGAGCCCGGATGACTGGAATTCAGTGCCCGTATGAGTGGATTTCAATGCCCGTATGAGTGGATTTCAATGCCCGTATGAGTGGATTTCAATACCCGGATGAGTGGATTTCAATACCCGGATGAGTGGATTTCAATGCCCGGATGAGTGAATATCAATGCCCGGATGAGTAGATTTCAATGCCCGGATGAGTGGATCTCGGTCTCGGCGTGACGTCACCACACTGCCGACAACGGGGGCTAAAAGCATTTCATGCTTAACAACAAAACAAAGCCTGGAGCGCTCTGCGTCGATATCCCACTGCAGAGGACTTAGTTACCTTTAAGAAGGTAAAAGCCAGAGCGCGGTATGTGCGAAGAAATGCAGAGAAAACCTCTTGGCAGAAATATGTCTCCTCAATAAACAGTTCAATAACATCAAAGAAAATGTGGGAAAATGTTCGTAAATTTACTGGTGACCATACCCCTTTCACACTTCCTCTCTTGACAGCACCCGGGACACAAACATCTTTAGAAGAACAGGCCAACATATTGGGCGAGCATTTTGCTTAGATCTCAAGCTCATCCAACTACACAAACACATTTCAGAAACGCAAAGCAATAGCTGAAAAACAAAAATTCCCAACCAGAGCAGGTATACGTGAGGATTACAACTAGCCTCTCACACTGCAAGAATTAAATAAGGTATTATCTTCTGGAAAAAAGACAGCACCAGGACCAGACAACGTGCATTACGCTATGCTTGCCCATCTCTCCGAGGCTGCCGTAGAGGCACTGTTAAAATTCTTTAATAAAATCTGGATAACTGGAAATATACCTGACCAATGGAAAAAAGCAGTCATGATACATTTTCTCAAACCCGGATAACCACCAAGTCCTAGCAGTTACAGACCAATAGCCCTCACCAGCTGCATTGCTAAATCTTTTGAAAGTTTAATAAACATTAGACTGACCTTTGTACTCGAATCTCGGCAGCTATTAGATACACACCAATGTGGGTTTAAAAAAGCATGCGCGACCACAAATCATCTTGTCCGCCTAGAAAACACCATCCAGGAGGCATTCATCCACAGCAGCACTGTATTGGGGTCTTCTTCGACCTGGAGAAGGCCTACGATACCACGTGGAAGTTCAACATCCTGCCGCGGATACCTAGCAGAGCTAGGTATCCGCGGCACGGATACCTAGCAGATCCACGGATACCTAGCAGAGCTAGGTATCCGTGGCAGGATGTTGAACTGCTTGAACGACTTCCTGGCTAACCGCACATTCCGAGTCCGCCTAGGAGCAACTCTCTCCATGATTTTCACCCAAGAGAACGGCATACCCCAGGGGTGCGTTCTAAGCACGACACTCTTCATAGTAAAAATGAATTGACAACTTGCAGAATAACGAGCGCCTTCTACAATTTTCCAACCGAAAACTCTCGTTCGCAGACGGCAATCTCGCATTCTTGTTCGAAAAGGGAGAGGGGAGGCCACCATCTCTATGAGAGGGAAGTTGTTGAAAGGACACAATAGACCAGGGGCGCGAAAGCGAGGCGCGGGTCGAGACAGGTGCTCGTCAACGGAATGCCTCATTGTAACCTTTCGACAACAACCCTTTACGCTGTATCTCGAAAGCAGGTGGTGACCAGCGGGGCTTCAGGTCCACGCAGATTTGGGGGCCAGGCCCGCATATCTTTTCCAAGAAGGATACAGTGGAGGGCTGCTGACAAACCTCCCCTCACGCTAACCCCCTCGGGCAGCAGGGCAGGAAGTGAAAACGTGCCTGTGCATGAGAGTTTTTGGTTGGAAAATATCTTCCTGTAAGTCAGCTTTCCTGCAATTTTGCAAGTTGTCCATTCCTTAGCTAAAGCAATACCCAAGTCCATAATGTATTCAGTTTATGTAGATGACCTACAAATAGCATGCACGTCCTCCAGCATATCAACTTGTGAGAGACAAATACAAATCACAATAAATAAACTAGGTGCTTGGGCAGACAGAAATGGATTTAAATTTTCTCCTCAAAAAACAGTAGCTGTTCTTTTTTCATTGCGACGTGGCCTACAGGTCGATCCCAATTTATACCTGAATCACACTGCGCTATACCAATTAAACAAGAACACAAATTTTTAGGCGTAACTTTCGACAAGAAGCTCACATTTCTATCACACATTAACAACCTCAAAAAGAAAGCTTCTCAAGACGCTGGTTCGATCCCGGTCGCGGCGGTTGAATTTCTTTGGAGGAGAAATTCTAGAGGCCCGTGTACTGTGCGATGTCAGTGCACGTTAAAGAACCCCAGGTGGTCGAAATTTCCGGAGCCCTCCACTACGGCGTCTCCCATAGCCTCAGTCGCTTTGGGACGTTAAACCCCGTAAACCACACCAAACCTAATGGCACATGCCACAAATCTAACTTAAAATCCTGGAATTAGTTCAGACCTGAGCTGCTTGTTTTATTCTCTCAGGCTATTTCTGAAGCTCCACTGTAACAGCACTAAAGGTGAATCTTCAAATTTCTGCATGTCTTGCAGAAACTGCACATTTTTTTAACCGTTTATCGTCACATAACCAAAAATCTGTTCTAACTCATTGTCACAAAGTGCGCGCATGCCTTATCTTTCTTTTTTCTTCTCCGACCAAATTGGCCACGGCTGGCCACGGCGCCGGTAGTATGCGGGCATGTCGCGACGCAGCGGCGATGACTTTGCCTCCCCCCCGCGTGGGCGTTGACTCCTCGCGACGCTGGGGGGTCAAGACTACGCCGCCCCCCTCCTCAGGATTATCGCCGGGAAGCGAGTGCTTTCGCGAGGGGGGGACGGGAAGCGGCCGGTGAATGCCCTAGCACCCGTCCCAACCTTGGGAAGTTAACATCGCTCCTCGTTAGGACCATACCTTTCCTTCGCATCCCCTTCAGTTTCTTCATGTTTCTTCTCCCCCCTTCTCAACATCTGTAAATCGTTGGTGCACGGGGCCGAGAGGATTCGTTTGCTTTTATTTGTTTTTTTTTTGTGGTTTGTCACGTGAACACGGTGGCGGGAAAATCACGACCGAGTTAGTTGGTTTAGAGATTTCGGTGCGTGCCGACGTGTGTGGGGTCAGCCAGGGAAGTGCTCGGCAAGCGAGGCTAGGCGGTGTCTGACGCGTAGAGCGCGGCGACGGCGGCCCCGAAAGACGCGTGGAAGACGCGTAACCCGGGGCCCAAGTTCGCCCGTATCCGCACCCCCCCCCCCCCCCCCCCCCATCAGCACCGCGCGCTTCCGCAGCCCGACGCTCCCTGCGACCGGACCTTGCCACTACGCAGCTAAGCCACCGATTCTCACCACTCGCTTTGCTCTTTTCTTTGTTCTGTCGCTGTTCTCGTCCTATTCTTTTGTATATTGCTTTAATCGTGTAACTTTGTTGTATAGTTCTCGCCCTGTTGTTTTCCTTCTTATTGTCAATAGTTGCTTGTGTTCTGATCCTGTGTTTATTCGCGTCGCGCCTGTGTATTTTCGTAATATTGCTTGGTTTGTTTTGTAGCCGTTTGTTCTTGTTCTTACCCAAGTAAAAGGGTTGCTGAGGAAACTTGCCTCTACGCCTCATGCCTCCGGTCAACGGCTAATCAGGCGTGGCCCCTATCGCCGGTCAGCAGTCTAACCTCATCTTCCGCACGCGGGGTGGAGAGGTTTGTCGCTCCTCCCCCTCCGAATTTACGGAGAGTGCAGTGGTGGGCAGGTTGGCCCGATTAATTATAATTTCGGCGCCAATCAAACATCAAGCCGCCCACCATATCGTGACAACTGGCGTCCGCGACAGGACTTGCTGACCACGATTGCCCTTGACCGCGAGGCATAGCGTTAAAGTGAGATAGCGCGTGCTGTCCCAGCTAAGAGCATGTGTACGCTGGATGACTTAGAGAGCATCATCAGGCGAGGAAAGGCTCTGGGCCTCGAGGGACCTAGCCTTCGGGAATATTTCTTCAAGGAGCGGAAGGCGCAAGATGAGCGTCTACGCGACCGTCGTCGCGAGGAGGATGAGCGCCGTCGTCTTGAGGACGAAAAGGATAAAGCGCGCTCCGCTCGTCGGCTAGAGCTCTTGAAAGGTGAGGAGCAGCGGCTTCGCGAGGAGTATGAGCGCCGTCGTCAGGAGGACGAGCTAAAGAAAAAACGCTCAGCGCGCAGGATGCTGGAGCTGCAGAGAGAACTTGAGGATATCCGAGCACGAAGCAAGGCTATGAGGAGCGAAGGCTCTGATGCCGCTTCAAAAGAAAGCGAGGTAACTCGTGAGGCAGCACGGAAGGTGCTTGATGCCGGCGAACGAGATTACCGGCACGGCGACTGCAGGGCGGTAGCAGAAGTGGCATCGGCAGCAGATCAGGTGCGTTTGCCGACGCCTCCCGAGCATGGGGAGCTCACGTTCAAAGGGGGTGAACTTTGTATCGTCAACGGACGAAGTGGTGAGCTCGGCCATGCAATCGGGGTAGAGGTGAGTTCGGAAACGCCTGAAGCGAACACGCTGAAAGAGCTGTTCAGCCGAATGCCGGCACCGCCCTCAGACGGCACATTGGAGGCAACAGTGTCGCCTGACCTGGAGGACGGGACACTGGGGCACACTTTCGGGAAAAGAGATCCCGTCTACGTCACGGCTCCCGAGCGGCGGACAGTGCAGCGAGCTGTGGAGCGCCCCGAACCTCATGACGATGAGGAAAGAAAAGCAGAGCTCGACGGACCGGTCGAAGTCGAGGAGCATTGCTCGGACTCGTCGGCTGTAGAGCCTGACAGAGAGGATCCTAGGATTGTCTCGGTTCCTGAGAGGCTGAGAGAGCCGCAAGGAGGGGAGTGTGACGACCTTGATGTCGTCGAAGAACCCGAGGCCGAGCTCGACGGAGCGGTCAGAGTCGAGGAGCATTGTTCGGACGCGTCGGCTGTAGAGCCGGACCGGGAGAACGGAGCCCAGTTGTGCCCCGTAGGGGAATCAGCGCATCATCGTGATGCCGCAGTTCCCGCGCGGCTAGAACCGCGACAAGCGGCCGAAACAGGATCGGTCGCTTTGACGGGTCCGTTCTCGGAGCAGCGGCCAGGTGTGCAGATGGATGTACAGTCATACGTGGGGGTAGGGCGAGCCGGTTGCTGCGAGACTGCCGTTTCCGCACAGCCAAGCGCACAACCGGCAAATGACGTACAGTCAGTAACTTCTCGCCAGGGTGGCTATTCCCATGAGCGGTCAGGTTACAATACTCTGGCCGTGTACTGCTCGCCGAAGGAGACGAACAAGCCTAGCAGTAAAGGACAGTACCCGCTTCCTTTTATTGCATCGCAGGAAGGAGGAGAAACCTATGAAGGGTTTCTCAAAGGCGACAGAGAAAAGGCGCGAAACGATCGCATGCGTCTTACAAAGCTATCCCAAAAGCTAGACGACCAGAGACGCGCTCGCGTTAGAGCACTACGGTGGAAGCGTCATATCACCGACGCTCGAGCGATCTTTCGCGATAACTGCCGCACAGTCGAAGTAGGCGGAGGAAAATTTCTGTGTGGAAAGCTCCGCACCAAGAGGTACGGTGAAGTCCCACTCAGTGCCGTGCTAAAGGAAGACAACAGTCCGGCACTCATTGCACTCACCGGAACCTAGGCGATCACGAGCCCCGAAGCTCCTTTCCGCCTAAGTGGTCATTCCTTTTCTTTGTCTTTGTTGTGGATTTTATTTTGTGCTTGGAATGTTTGGCAACGCAAAATGTGCGTATGTTGTGTGCAGTGTTGAACTGTTTCGACTCCAAGTGCAGTGTGGAACAGTCTGCAGTGACTGTGACGTGACTGCGTGAGGTGTGCAGTGCGCGATCTGGCGAGCCGTCGGGGAAAACTGATGAGGCGACGAGATGGTGCGCGCTGGTGTCTGTGAAGTGCGCGTATTTTATCTGTGTTTCCTTCCTCGGCAAGACGCATTTGTGCATGCACGACATTTGTGCATTTGATTTTGAAATGTTATTAAGAATAACATTCTTTTCGTGGGGGTTGTGTCACAAAGTGCGCGCATGCCTTATCTTTCTTTTTTCTTCTCCGACCAAATTGGCGACGGCTGGCCACGGCGCCGGTAGTATGCGGGCATGTCGCGACGCAGCGGCGATGACTTTGCCTCCCCCCCGCGTGGGCGTTGACCCCTCGCGACGCTGGGGGGTCAAGACTACGCCGCCCCCCTCCTCAGGATTATCGCCGGGAAGCGAGTGCTTTCGCGAGGGGGGGACGGGAAGCGGCCGGTGAATGCCCTAGCACCCGTCCCAACCTTGGGAAGTTAACATCGCTCCTCGTTAGGTCCATACCTTTCCTTCGCATCCCCTTCAGTTTCTTCATGTTTCTTCTCCCCCCTTCTCAACATCTGTAAATCGGTGCACGGGGCCGAGAGGATTCGTTTGCTTTTATTTGTTTTTTTTTGTGGTTTGTCACGTGAACACGGTGGCGGGAAAATCACGACCGAGTTAGTTGGTTTAGAGATTTCGGTGCGTGCCGACGTGTGTGGGGTCAGCCAGGGAAGTGCTCGGCAAGCGAGCCTAGGCGCCCAGACAACACAAGTACATCCTCAGGACGTCCTGAGGATTAATTTTTGAGGACATTGTGTTGTCCTGAGGACGTCCTCTTCTAATCCTCAAAAGGTCCTCATTTAGTCCTGTTGTCCAGCCTCAGTATGTCCTCAGGACATCCTCAGATTTCCTCTGGAGGACTTTCTCAGTCTGTTTTCGGGACATCAGACGATGATGCAGCCCAGGGAATGTGGGTCACTGTTTTCTTAATTATTGTAGGCAGTGTGCACAGGGGTTGTGAAACAGCTTTCTTCGTGCTTCTTTTGTCTTGCATTTTAGCAAACAAATTTTGCAAACGTTTCGCATACTCAGCAAGTAACTGGTTCGTTCACCATATTTGTTGGCAGTTACAGGTTATTCTACTTGCAATATTTTCCTACAGCAATGACTATATAACTCTCACAGGAGTTGAAATCTGTCGCCTCAGTGGAATAGCCAATCCAACAAATTGGCCGGAAATTTGCACACTCCAACCCCATCAGAAGCATGCAGTACATGTGACCAGGTTTGCAAACCAAAATAACTGCAGATATGTCCTGAAGGCACACAATATTTTCAGTCAGAATGGTTTCCTACATTACATCTCTATTGTACACAAGTATCTTTTAATAAACCTGAACTTTTTACGAAATGAAAGCCGAGTGCGAGAGATAAAGCTGGTTTCATCTCAGTTCAATACCACAATATTGTCCTGAGATAGGACGTTTGTAGGACATTTGAGAAATTTTCGTCCTCGAGTCGTTCCGCGAAGTACAAACTGAGGACATCCTCATGAGGACATTTTGCTGTGATGCACTCAAAAAGTACTCAGAATGTCCTGTTCGGGATGAGGACGTTTTGACCATTTGAGGACGTCCTCAGGACGTTTGGTGTTGTCTGGGCGGTGTCTGACGCGTAGAGCGCGGCGACGGCGGCCCCGAAAGACGCGTGGAAGACGCGTAACCCGGGGCCCAAGTTCGCCCGTATCCGCACCCCCCCCCCCCCCTCATCAGCACCGCGCGCTTCCGCAGCCCGACGCTCCCTGCGACCGCACCTTATTTCCACTACGCAGCTAAGTCACCGATTCTCGCCACTCGCTTTGCTCTTTTCTTTGTTCTGTCGCTGTTCTCGTCCTATTCTTTTGTATATTGCTTTAATCGTGTAACTTTGTTGTATAGTTCTTATTGTCAATAGTTGCTTGTGTTCTGATCCTGTGTTTATTCGCGTCGCGCCTGTGTATTTTCGCAATATTGCTTGGTTTGTTTTGTAGCCGTTTGTTCTTGTTCTTACCCAAGTAAAAGGGTTGCTGAGGAAACTTGCCTATACGCCTCATGCCTCCGGTCAACCGCTAATCAGGCGTGGCCCCTATCGCCGGTCAGCAGTCTAACCTCATCTTCCGCACGCGGGGTGGAGAGGTTTGTCGCTCCTCCCCCTCCGAATTTACGGAGAGTGCAGTGGTGGGCAGGTTGGCCTGATTAATTATAATTTCGGCGCCAATCAAACATCAAGCCGCCCACCATATCGTGACACTCATGGTTCCTTCTGCACTAGTTGCACAAGCAGTGTTGTGCCTCAGTTAGCTCAGGCCACTGCATTTCAAGTTTTTGTTTTTGCCACAAAGGGCTTGGAATGGCCTTCCAACTCACAGGGCTTACTAACCTCTTGTCCTTTGAGCTAGTCACTGCAGAAATCCATGCAGTAAGTGATGATGTTCATCCACTGAATTAGGTAAATCCCCTAAGGTGAAGATTTGTGATAAGGGAGTAATTACTCAATAGCATCAACTCGAGCGAAGACATAAGGCTACAAAGAAAACCGACAAAGCTTTCTTTTGTAATGGTATGACTTTACTTGGATGTCAGTGGTTAATTACTTAATAGTAAATTACAAACTCATCAAGTTCCTACTTGACGTATCGTGTTAGCTCACAACTCAAGTGTTCTCCTTTAGTACTGTTTAGTTATAATAAATGTTAAAATAAATTGTTCTAAGGAAGTGCTCAGCCACTTGCTCAGCTCAGCAAACCAATACAATGCTATCTTATGTGTAAGAACTTTCCTCACAATCTTTTTCAAGTAATATAGGGGCAGATTTACACAATAGTTTTGTCGGATGGTATAGGGGTCAGGAGGGGTCATGGCACTGTCCTCGTGGCACAACGCTCAACCGTCATGTACTTCCAGGTTTTGCTGTTCACCGTCCTGGGTGGCCTGTCGCCTGCTGACCCTTTCTGTTTTGCCGAGCCACCTCCCGATGAACCGGCTGCCTTTCTGCACCAACTATCAGCGAACTACAGCCTCCCATCAAGCCCGCCGCCACGGCTCCCGCCAAGTCTGGCCAAACCGCTCGCTTTCGGCTGGCCACTGGAGACAGCATCGGCTCGCCCTTTCCAGCCCCCCTATAAGCGCGCTCACTTCAACGCCCCTTCGGGTCACGGCACTGTATTCGTGGCACAACGCTCAACCGTCATGTACTTCCAGGTTAGTTACAATGGTGCTCAGTGTTATCGGGACGGCGACGTTTGTCTTGTAGCGGTGTCGTGGCCCCCCCATTGTTTCAAGCGCTTCCGTGCTGTACTTGGGTACCTTCGGCGTCTCTTGCTACTTGGCGGCAATATCGAAGCTAACCCCGGACCTATGACCAAAGCTCAGAAAAGACAAGCTTGACTATCTGGCGGAGGTAGTTACGCGTATAGACGCTGGTCATGCAAACATTCTCGAATCTGTTAACAAAGTTCTGAGTATTCATATTGCACTTAAAACCGAGATGGAAGCCCTAAGCAAGCGTGTCCAGGAGCTTGAGTCAAAGGTCGAATCGTCGTCAAATGTCCCTGCCACCAGGAATGTTGATCAAGGAATTTGTAAAATGCAGGACAAAATTGACGACCTTGAAAACCGCTCTCGTAGGTCAAACATACTTTTCTTTGGAATCGAGGATTCTGATGAGTGAAAGCTGGGAAGCCTCGGAACGTCTCGTTAGCGACTTTTGTGCCGAGACGCTTGGTGTCACTGCCTCTTCCATCGCTAGAGCTCATCGGCTGGGTCGCTTTTCAACTGACAAATGTCATCCTATAATTGCTAAATTTTATAACGACAAGGATGTAGAGGCAGTCATAAGTATGGGCTTCAAGCTAAAAGGGAAAAGGTTCAGCATTTCGCAGGACTATTCCGAGGCCGTCCGTGTCAAACGTCGCAAGCTACTGCAGTTTTGTAAAACGGTTAAAAAAGAAGGCGACCGTATGCGTCTGGTTTTCAACAAGCTTTTTATCAGTGATGACATGTATGAATGGGACACTGATGCTAATCATGCTGTGTGCGTCTCATGATGCAGTGCGGAATGACATTGCTCACGTAGTCAATCGCTCGGCAGTTCACTACATTCTTCAAGCCAACGTCCACCTGCCCGTGTGAACACTGTGCTTTTTGTACACTAACATCCGAAGTGTTTTGCCGAAGAGCGTTGCGCTGTCATCACTCATTGATTCATGCTCTGCATCACTGGTAGCCCTTACCAAAACGTGCCTTAATGATACCGTTCATGATGACTGCATTTTAGTACAGGGGTCATTCTTTAATTTTTTTAGGGGCCATAGGAACTCTCGTAGGGGAGGCGGCGTCCTTCTCGCTATCAGAAAAGAATTTATTGTTGTTCCAGTCACTGTTACTTCATTTCTCAAGTGCGTTTTAGTGTCAGTGCGGTGCGGGACAACTAACATTATAATTGGTGTTTTTTATCATCCCCCTGACCTAGTGGCTGGTTTTTTGCAAGAATTTTCTCAAATTCTGAGTGAGGAGTGTACGTGTTTTCCCAACAGTAAGTTGATCATCCTCGGCGACTTTAACTTTCCAACCATTAACTTGAACTTATTAGCCGTCCCTCCCAGTAACACTGAAGCTCATGCTTTTCTCCACTCCTGTCTTAATTTTTCTTTAACGCAGCTCGTTCATCTGCCTACGTGATCCTCTACTAGTAATGCTGACATTTTGGATCTTGTGTTGTCATCCGATCCCGACATCTGCTCCGACTTCAATCACCTGAATGGGCTTTCTGACCATGCCATTATAACTGGCAATCTATCTTGCTCTTCCAACAAAAAGAACCTAAGAACAAAACAAATCCGATGCTACAATAAAGGCGACTATGTGACTATTAATAACAAACTGCATCTTTTTCCTCTGGAGTTTCTGGATGATTTCTTATCTCGCTCTGTTGAAGAAAATTGGACACTTTTCAAAGATACCCTCACTGACCTTATCAATAACTTCATCCCTGTAGTTACAATCAAAGAGAATAAATGTGCACCTTGGTTCAACCAACAGCTTCGTTGACTAAATAATAAAAAGAAGCGCCTTTGCAGGCAAGCAGATAAGAACCATCTTTCGAGGGCATGGAAAAAACATAAGGAACGCGACAAGCTTTACCAAATGTCTCTCAAGTCAACCAGGGGGCACTTTTTCTTTAAGGACTTATCATCAATGTTAGCGAATAACCCTCACCGATTCTGGAAAGTGATAAACCCAATTAACAATCCCGATATAATTCTTACTGATAATGATGGGATTCCAGTTCCTGAAGCCCACTGTGTTCAGCTATTTAACGACGCGTTCTCTTCCGTATTCACTAATGAAGATGCCTCGTTAGCACCTTGCTTAATTAATTTTCCTAACATATCAATGTCCGAAATATTAGTTAGTCAAACTGGTATATTATGCCTACTAAATAATCTTAAGATTTCTACCAGTTCTGACCAACATGGCTTCAATCATAAAATACTTAAAAGCATATCGCACTCCATTTGTTCAATAATAACTGCCCTGTTCTCTCAATCATTGTCTTCTGGTCTCATACCTCATGACTGGCATGTTGCCAAAGTAATACCGATCTTCAAAACCGGTGATCGTTCTTCTCCGCTTAATAATAGCCCTATCTCACTAACGAATACTTTCTGCAAACTTCTCAAACACGTCATTCATAGTCAAATGTTTAAGTACTTGGAAAACAACAACATAATTTTAAAATACCAGCACGGTTTTCGCAAGGGCTTCTCTTGTGACACACAACTCGCCAGATTCGTTCATGATTTGCATTCATCCATTGATGCTGGCGAACAAATTGATGCCGTTTTTCTCGATTTTTCAAAAGCTTTCGACCGTGTTCCTCATCATAGGCTTATACTCAAACTAACTCAGTTGAATATTCACCCTACTGTTGTACTTGGATTGCGGACTTCCTCAGTGCTGGACTTCAGTTCACCTCCATTAATACCTACAAATCCACTCACTCTAAAGTCACTTCTGGGGTACCACAGGGGAGCATCCTTGGCCCACTCCTTTTTTTAATATATATTAATGATCTACCCAACTCTGTGACTTCTCAAATTAGGCTCTTTGCCGATGACTGCGTAATATACCGAAATATTTCATCTATCACTGACCAACAATGTTTGCAAACTGACCTTGATGCAGTAACCGCATGGTGCACGGCTTGGCTTATGCCACTTAATACTTCCAAAACTAAGTTTTTGTCTTTCACTCGCAGCGCTCACATTCCCACAACTTATTTTCTAAATAACTCTGTCGAACTTGCTACTACCTATAAGTACCTTGGAGTTCATCTGCAATCTCACTTAACATGGCATAACCACATTAATATTACTCCGCCAACCGCTCAATCGGCCTACTAAAGCACAATTTCAGACAAGCTCCCCCCCACCTGAAGAAACTTGCGTACCTCACACTCATTCGTCCGAAGATTGAATATGCATCAGCCATCTGGGATCCTGAACAAGCCTATCTCATAGCAAACATTGAGTCCTTGCAGAACCATGCTGCGCGTTTTATTTTTTCAGACTACTCACATACTACCAGTGTCACTGCCCTAAAACATCGTGCCGAATTAGAAGACTTGTCTGTCCGCCGCAAATTATCACGACTAGCTCTTTTCCATAAACTGTATCACCATCCATCGCTCCACCACGATTTTTTCCTATACTCATCAGCCTTCTTTCCACGGCTCGACCATCTGCACAAAGTTAAGCGCATCGCGTGTCGTTCATCTGCATTTGCGAAGTCATTCATACCACGCACTATCATAGAGTGGAACGATCTACCAGCACACATAGCCACTGAATCTAACGCCTCCACATTTCTCGATCTCATCCGCAGCGACGTTGGCATCTGAAATATACTGCTGATTGAAATGTATGTGATTTATGGGCAATACGTACACGCTGTGTACGTTCATTTCTGTTATGCCTTATTGTTTTCTCAAACCTATTATTATATTGCTTTCTATTAGCCTGTTTCTTTATCCTCTGCTGCTTAATTATTTTCCCATGTTATATTTAGCCTATTTATTGTTCATTTGCTTGTTCATAATGTTCCTGTTACATGTGACCCCCCCTATGTAATACCCTCGAATGAGGGCCTTTAGGGGTATGTTGAATAAATAAATAAATAAACAGTTCCATTTAGGCTAACTTGCACACTGCACAAGCTAGGTCTAGCCAGCTAAACTCGTGCACTGAAAACCTAAGCATGCATTACTGTGCCTATCTGTGTCAGACTTCCCTTATTGCTTCTCTCTTATTGTCTCTTCAGCTAAGCAAGACATCGACTTCATAACATGGCTTAGTGAGAATGCTGCTAATGCATACTTATGCATGTGACTTTTATATATTCAGGATAGTGTTAACAGGACTGTTGGTTCATCTTAAACACAAAAGCCGTCAACTTCAAGTTGCAGTATAGAGATGCCAGAAACGACAAGCCATCACTGCTTTTCTGTTTTTCTTCGGCCTAACTTCATATTGGTCTTTTTCAAATTTCTGTTGCCTGTCAGTTCCTCAGTTAATTTCTTTCTTTGAAAGAAGACAGGCAATGATATAGGTATATTTTGCTGAACATGTTGATAGTCAGCAACTAATACACTCTAAAATTCAGCATATGTTAAGTGGTATGAACATCAGTTAACAGTTAGCAATGCTCACTTTTGCTTGGTGCCTTGGGAAATGGTCATCATTACATTCAGCCATTCTACATTTTACTGATCTGTGAAAATAACTTTAGACATTGCTTTAAGGCTGTATCAGAGAACATATGCATATATACCTGTCACATAATTAAAGAGCCTATTTGTAATTTCATTTTATTGCACAACATCATAGCTTCCTTAATGGAAATCCAATTCTACAAATTCTGCTTGAGTTGTTAGTGTTTGTTCGGGACAACGAGATATGGCCATCATACCTTGTTTCCCTCACTATACAAGTATTCTTTCTCAGCCTAAGCCGGGAGCCGTGGCAATGTAAACCCTCCAAATTGGTTCTTGCATTTACTCTACCTGTAATCCAGTTTACTGGCTCTGACATCTCATTATATTTATATTAATGAGAATGTCATGCACAGACTTCTATGCAATACGAAGGCACCAACTTTGTTTTGCATTCACAGCGACATTTGAGAATGCTTTGGAGTTGCACAGAGTATATGCCAGCTTGTTTTGTACATAGAAACAATGACATGGCCTTCAGCAGAACTTTCCATACTTGTTTTCAGCACTGCATTCTGTCTTGTGCAACTGCAATATGAGCTCAGGAAGGAATGCTAAACCACAACTTGATGGCCCGCTGTCACTGTGCAGAACAAAGCCATACACTTTTAATAATGGCCTGAAACACATGACAAAAATCAATCACTATTGTTGCAGTGTCACTGTTCTGTGAAATGTGGAACTGCTTTAATTACAACTGATTTTACCTGTTGCAATTAGCTGGAAACATAATTTCTCATGTTCATTAGCATTTGTGTTTGACAGCAGTGTTGGGCTAAATTTTGAATGTTAAATGCATGCACAATTCAGACACACACACACACAACGTAAATATTGAATAGGTAAGAATGTCTTGCTGTAACAGTATAGGGAGCCAAGGAGAAGGCCGTTTACATATTACAGTGACTGTGAAAAATGCTTGGGAAAGGCTGCAAGTGCAATTATTTTTTTTTCTCTGTCAGCAATGCAAAAACACTGCAGTGTGCTATTTTGATAACTGACTAAAAATTTTAAGTATGTAATCTTAACTATTCAAAAAAATGTGATTATACCGATTGTAATTACGGACGGTTGTTAGCAGCCTGTACTGCAGCTTGGCCCGATCGAGAATTCGCAGTAAGAATCACGTCATCGCTGTGAAATCGTCGGGGCAGCGTAACTTTCAGAGCAGGCCGCATTCTGTTATTTTGGGGCAGGAATCACGGGCCTTTGTAAGAACGCAGCGTCGAACGAGGAGGAGTGCTCGATTGCAATGTGACGCGTTTTTTAGTCTCTTGGGTAGAAATGGTCCAAACATGTATCCTATTCGACGACATTGCTTCAGATGAGCAGACTCGCCTTCGATCTTGCAAAGTTTTGTCGTGAATTGGTTCACGGCCATCAGGGTCGTCAGAACCGAGATCCGTGCCGTCCCAGCCCGAATCACAGCTGACCACCATTCTACCTTCGACGAACCGAGATCCGTGCCGTCCCAGCCCGAATCACAGCTGACCACCATTCTACCTTCGACGAAAATCAAAAGCAGCAAAAGAAATGTTGACGCAAGGGATATTGTCTTGAATACGCCGCAATCAATACGGACAATTCCTACCGCAAGATATCTGCGTGTTTCGCTACAAACACATGCCTGTACCGCCGTACGCGATTAGATGGGCGGCACTGCCGGGATCGCCAATCAGAACATTCGAACCATCCGTCTTGTCCGCCAGCAGCAAAGTGGTTGTACAACACTATTCCGCCTCACGCCTGGGCGGAGGCTGAAAGAAAGCAGTCCACTCGCTGGCGGATCTGCCCAAAAAACGATCGTACAATGGCCTTAAGCTTGAATCCGGTGCTGGCACCAGACGTCTTCCTAACCTATAGTTCTCGACGATTTCCGCGTATATTTGCAAAAGTTTTCCTTCGTCCTTGCATTCGTCGATCCCCTGGCAGTCGGTCGGCCGGTTACCCGGAAGTAGAGATCTCGGGCTTACGCTTGGGCCGCCTCCTTACCGGGAACAAATGTGTGTGCTTGGACCCAAATCATGGTGATCTGGCGATCGATTTTGGCAGTGGACAGGATGCGAGCTGTTTCCGATGAAGCCCTGCCCTTTCTGATCTTCTAGATTGCAGTTTTGCTGCCGCTAAGAACCAAACTAGACTTGGTTCTGGAGCAAGCGAGCTCTATTGCAACCTCCTCAGCCGTATCTACCTTTCTACTCTTAATGCAGGCGGCAGCTATTGGTGCACCTTGGCCGTCGACAACCGAGGCGACTGCTGCCCCCGATCTGGCACTTGCTGCATCTACGTAAGCTACCTCTCCTACCCTAAATTTCCCGGCCTTTT
Source organism: Amblyomma mixtum (assembly GCF_055824585.1). Classification (NCBI taxonomy): domain Eukaryota; kingdom Metazoa; phylum Arthropoda; class Arachnida; order Ixodida; family Ixodidae; genus Amblyomma; species Amblyomma mixtum. Next base: position 379,743,395 of record NC_143014.1, on the reverse strand, counting down.
TAGCCACTGCGTCTGGCCTCTTGTCCCGCTTTTGCTCATGGTGTTCTGGGTGTATGTTACAGGGGAGGGGGGAACTACGATATTCTCGCGACACTGTGGCGGTTGGGCGACCTTGTCGCATATACCCCTATCGATTTTTTGGCTGACCCACTCCAGAATGGTCCAGCCCGTACTCATTGTACTCACTCTTTCGAGCTGGGCGATTTGCACCGCCTCGGCGAGTTCAGTCCAACTATTATGCACCCCCCTTTTCCAACAGGCGGTCTGTAGAGATGGAGATAGGTAAGCCCAGCGCCCTCTTGATGCAACAACTAATAAGTGCATTGATGCTATCTTTCTCGTTCACCCTAATATCGAGGAACGACGTGGCGTAGCACATTGTGCTGGTGATATATGCCTGCATCAATTTCAGGAGGCTACATCCTTTGAGGCATCTGCCCCTGAGCGTGACCCTCCTGAAGATACCCGTTACTTGCACAGCGTAGTTGCTGAGCTTCTTGATAGTTCCTTCGTTATACCCATCTTCTTAGATAAAGAGTCCAAGGATCCTGATTTGCTTGACTTTCGGCACGGTTTTGCCCTCAAACTTAATTTCGAAATTTTAGTCGCACATGCACCGGAGTGCTTTCGGATTGTATATGAAGAGTGGATCTTTGCGGGGAACACGCAAGGCCCCTTTTGGCCATGTGGGACACTGCAGTGTCTGCTGCTGCTTGAAGGCGCTCTTGTATCCTGCCGTCACTGCCACTGTTCATTCAAATGTGAATGTGATCCACGTACATGCTAAACTTTAGGCCTTCTATGTCCCTGAGGGCGGCGGGAAGGCCCCTCATCAAGACGTTAAATAGGAAGAGAGTACCGAGCCCTGCAGCATGCCCTTACTTCCTGCAGGTGGACAGTGTTGGATTCTAGGTCCTAAAATTTTAGTTTTGACGTGCTGTTTGATAGGAAATACTTGAGGTAATTATATGTCGTCTTGCCGACCCCTATATCTCCTGAAGCCCCACAAGGATCGCCGCATGCTTAAAATTGTTGAAGGCTTTGGTTAGATCTAAATCTAGAATTGCCTTCGCGTGTTTGGATCTTGAATTTATACTGTTGTGTTGTAAAGGAAGCATCAGGCCTTGCATGCATAAGCCCGGCCGGAACCCTACCATCTCGTGCAGCCAGAGGTCTTTCTGCTGCACGTAGCGCGTCAGTCTGGCCTGCATCGCGCGTTCCATAAGCTTTCCTATGCACGAAGTTAGGGAAATGGGTCTGAGGTGGCCCAATTTGGGAGGGTTGGCCGGTATAGGGATTAGCACCACGTTAGTAGTTTTCTATTGCTGAGGGAGACGGTGGCTAATCCACACCTCCTGCATGTATTTGGTGAGCGCCATTATATACGTGTAGTCCAGATTACTGAATGTTTTGTTCGAAACCCCGTCAGTGCCGCAGGCCGATTACGTCTTTAAACTCAGATTAAACTCAGAATTTCAGCCCTGACCTCAGCCTCCGTGATGGGCACATCGAGAGTCTCGTTCAGAAGGCCCTCCTACTGCGGGAGGGGGAGCGTTCTCGTGTAGCCAGTGTAGGTGTCCACTAATTTTGCCACGAGCTCCACATCCGTCCCTTGAATGCGTGCCTGGCCTTTGCCAGTCTAGTGCCTGATTGTGTTTTTGCATTGTCGAGGTCCAAGGGGTGTCGTAGCATGCCCGTCTTTGAAAGGCTCATGTTCTCTTCCATTTCATCACACCTACTGCACCAGTTTTATTTGGAAAGTTTAATTGCACAATCCTCAATTTCCTTATCATGCCTCGCTATTCTTCACCTCAAATTTCAGCTCCATCTCTGCGTGCGTAGAAGCTTTTGCATGCCCCGTTTAGCTTCTCACATGCGCAGGAGTTTGCTATCGGCGGTCGCTGGCGCGTCATCCTCCAGTACCTAGGTTGTGGTAGTGGGTCTAACATGGTGCATGAGGGCCCCTGCCCATTGGTCAATATTCTGAACATTTCCCCCTACAGCGGAGGTTTCCCCGATTTGCCCGAATTTATCCCATTCAGTTACACTGGGTTTCTTTTCGTGTCTTTACTTGATTGGTTTGGTTTATAGGGTTTAACGTCCCAAAGCGACTCAGGCTATGAGAGACGTAGTGAAGGGCTCCGGAAATTTCGATTACCTGGGGTTCTTTAACGTGTCTTAGTTTGACTGCCCTTATAAGGGTTAATGTGAGGACCTACTGATCACTCTCAAAGTTGAGCTCGGCGTTTCTCCAGCTAATCTCTTCCACGCAAACTGGTTTGATCTACAGCCCAGCAAGCCACAAACCTCCAAGAGATGTCGGGATTAAGTCTAAACGTCAATGTACCGAGGCATAATCTCTGTGATGTCTTATTCACCAATCTTTTTTCGGGGAAAATCTGGAGACATACCCACGACATTATATATGCCTTAACCTAGACTCCTTGTGGATATTACATGCGACATCCTGGGAATGTGAGATATGATTTAAGAATTCCATATTTTTCAATCATTCGATATTTCGTGTTGCCTTACTGCATTTAAAGTTGGAAATTGCTGTTGACTGCAAATAGGTGGCATGACCAGCACTGCCTGTATTTTTGCATGTGTGTTCGTGCTTGCTTCATGGAAACATTACCATGCCTAAATAGAAGAAAAAATATTGGAAGTAGTAAAGGCAAATGCACACCCATCAGAATTCTGACTCAACTGGACGCAGGTGGTTTAAAATGCCAGTCACTTTGGTCAGGATTCGCAATGTTATTTCGTTACTATTCTTACTTTTATACCTTGCGCTGCAGCCAAATCAAGCTATCTCATCCCCGCAGGGAGGCGTCTGCAGCATGCAGACGTTGGTGAGTGGCGACACCACGGGGTTAACCCGAACATCCGCAGGGACATCCCCACAGGGGGATGATGGTGAACAATGCATCACCACGGACCCGAGCATCCGCGCTTAGCCGTGCGTGGCATCGCCGTGTCCGGGGAAAAGGGGATCCTGGTGGTTGAGCCAATGCCGGGCGTTTGGACCCTTAAGGCCCCTCGGCGGAAGCAACACACCACTTTGGCCCCAGCTTCCTGTAGACGGCACCTCCGGCCTGACCCAACCGGAGGAAATCAGCAGTCGCCTTTTCCTGTCCGCCCCTCTATCTTTCACTTTCCTATTTCCTTTCTTACAACTTTCCTGTATCCTCCTCTCTTCTTCGTTTGTTCCTCTTTTTCCTGGCGGCGAGGGTTAACCGTGTGTGACCAACTACCCTGAGTTGAGTCATATTAGGTTATAGTTAAGGTGTACAGCTGGCGTGGGCAGGACTTTCTTTCAAGTTCCTGTCGCGTCCCCTTGTTGGGCTCCATGGTGGGTGGCTGGCACCATGACCGAAAAACCTTAAATTTTTATGGCTCCCCACCTTTCGAAACCTGATCGCTCTCTCAAGAGAGGGCGGAACGAAGCAGAGTACTTTTTTTCCAAAAAGAAACCAACATTCGCCAAATTCCATGTCGTCCACAGTGAAGTGCAAGATAAACAGGCCAGAATTCTATCCCCCTTCATCGTATCGAAATGCTTAACAGAGGCTTTGGGCCCCGGCTACAAAGTATCAAAAATGGCCAGCGGCGATCTATTGCTGGAACTCCGAGATAATGTTCAAACTTCCAAACTCGCAAACATAGTGTGTAAGGGGGAGACACCTGTCTCCATCAGAGCACACCGATCCCTCAACACTGTCCGTGGCGTCATCTCAGAAAATGATTTTCTACATCTTACAGAGAAAGAAATGCTGGAAGGCCTTTCCGATCAAAATGTCATTGATGTGTACCGAATCAAAATCCACAAGGACAACAACGAAATAGATACCAAACACCTGATCCTGACTTTCAACACATGCACATTGCCAGAAACCATCGACGTTGGATACCTCAAAGTAAATGTTAGACACTATATCCCTAACCCCCGAAGATGCTTTAACTGTCAGAGGTTTGGCCACGGCTCACAGAGTTGCCGCGGCCGCAAAACTTGCGCGAAATGTGCATCAAAAGACCACCATTCTGAGGAATGTGACGCAGCTCTACGCTGCGCTAACTGTGAAGGAAACCATGCTGCGTACTCCAGGGCATGTCCGTCCTGGAAGAAAGAGAAAGAAATAATCACCATAAAAACAAAGGAAAATATATCATTTCGAGAAGCAAGAAAGCGATTCGCAGTCACGAACACTTTTTCTTTCACATGAAGAATACAATAGTCTAATTACCCTCCAAGAAATCAATAAAGTACTATCTGCCGGCAAAAAAACTGCTCCAGGACCCGACGAAATACATTATGAAATGCTTGCACATCTTTCCGAGCCAGCCGTGGACGCACTTTTAAGATTCTTCAACACAATTTTCATATCTGGGAAAATACCGGAAGCCTGGAAGAAAGCTATTATTGTACCGCTTCTTAAACCTAGTAAACCCCCAACCTCTCCTAGCAGTTATAGACCCATAGCCCTGACCAGTTGCCTCGCCAAATCCTTCGAAAGTGTCCTAAATATAAGACTAACCTTTGTTCTTCAATCTTGTGAACTTCTTGATATCCATCAGTGTGGATTTAAAAAGGGATGCTGCACTACAGACCACCTAGTCCGCCTTGAAAATACTGTCAGAGAAGCTTTTATACACAAGCAACACTGTCTTAGCGTCTTTTTTGATTTAGAAAAAGCATATGATACTACCTGGAGGTTCGGGATTCTCCAGGACTTAGATGAGCTTGGCATCCGTGGCAGAATACTGAACTCAATTAAAGACTTTTTGACTAACCGTTCATTTAATGCCCGTCTAGGCTCAACCCTTTCAAGGGATTTTATTCAGGAAAATGGAGTGCCTCAAGGGTGTATTTTAAGCACAACCCTTTTTATTGTAAAAATGAATTCTCTTAAGAAAATAATACCAAGGTCCATAACATATTCAGTCTATGTTGACGATCTTCAGATAGCGTGCACATCTTCCAATATATCTACATGTGAAAGACAAGTACAACTTACAATCAACAAACTGGCAACATGGGCAGACAAGAATGGTTTCCAGTTCTCACCACAGAAAACAGTAGCCTTACTTTTTTCACTCAAACGAGGCTTGCACACAGATCCCACATTACACCTAAACCAAACCAAACTGCCTTTAAAAAAGGAACACAAATTTCTAGGCATCACCTTTGATAAAAAGCTTACTTTCCTTCCTCACATAAACGCACTAAAGAAGAAAGCTTCGCTATCACTGAACATTCTTAAATTCCTTTCACGCAAACACTGGAGTTCTGATCGGGTATGCCTTCTACAGATTTATCGCTCTGTAGTACGTTCCGTTTTAGATTATGGCTGCATAGTGTATGGATCAGCACGGCCATCGTACTTGAAGCGACTGGACCCTGTGCACAATATGGGTTTGCTTCTTTCAACTGGTGCTTACAGGACATCACCCATAAAAAGCCTTTACGTGGAAACCAATGAACCACCACTTGCAGACAGACGAACAATGCTTACATGCTCTTACATTTTAAAGATCCGTTCCCAGCCTAAACACATCTGTTACCCACTCGTTACAAAGTGCCCATCCCGAACACTATTTACCAACAAACCTCTAGCAATCAGACCACTTCTTCTCCGCTTTGAAGAGAAATGCCAAGAACTAGACATAATGAACATATTACCTAATATTGCCCGCAAACCTGATCCACTCCCGCCTTGGTACTGCCTACCATCTGTGTGCGACTTCACATTAACACAATTTCGGAAAAAACATACACCACATGAACAGATATTACAAGAATATTTAGCACTCAACGAAAAATACGGAGAATACGAAGCATTTTATACCGATGGATCAAAATCGCCGCACTACGTGGGAAGTGCTGTAGTTCAGAATAATTGGGAAAAAATAGTATGGCTACCTGAGTGTACATCCATTTTTACCGCCGAGTGTTACGCAGTCTTGGTGGCTCTAGAAAAAATAATAAATGAGAACATTCAGAACAGTATCATTTACACTGATTCTCTGAGCATACTAACCTCACTTCACCATAGCAATGCAGTGATGCCACTAATCGGGGATATCATACATAACATAAAGAGCGCCACAATACAGGGACAAGACAAAATTTTGCTGGGTTCCCAGCCACATTGGAATCGCTGGCAATGAGAAAGCAGATGAATATGCTGGAAAAGCTCGGAACAAAGAAATAAAGAAAGTGAACATTCCCTACAAAGATGGCATGAAGTTAGTACAGTTTAAGCTCAGAGATAAATGGCAGTCTGAATGGAATATTGAAGGTAATAATAAGCTCCACTTAGTAAAACCATTTATAGAAGAATGGAAGTCATGCTCCCACCAAGAACGTTTCATCGAAGTTATTTTATGCCGCCTCTGTATTGGACACACACATCTCACACACAACTTCCTACTTACAAAAGAAGACAAACCTGTTTGTGAAAAGTGCGGAGATGATCTAACAATAAACCACATATTATTCTCATGTACAGAACTTGAATCACTAAGGAAAAAACATTTTACTGCCTTTTACAAAGAACACATTCCTTTTCATCCAGCATTGATTTTAGGCGAAGATGCACTTGTCAGTATACCCTGTGTTTTTAGCTTTTTAAGGGAAGCCAGTATTCTTCATCAACTCTAATTTACTCACCCCGTTCTTCACTGCATACAGTTATACACCTCAGCCACTTTCTCAATCATGAGAAGGAGGCTGAGGTCTTTTTCTGAGTTGTTGGGAGCCTCGAAATCCTTGCCGAGCCAAGGATGTCTGCGGAGGTAACCCAACCTTTAAAAGTTTCTCTATCAGACATTTTTAAAATTCTTGTCTTTTATCAGCTAGTTAGTAAAAATAACTTTTAGGCCCTTTACACCAACGTTTTTATCCACTTTGTTTTCAAACTCTGCTCAAGCATATTTTTTCCATACCTTGTTCTTGGCGCATGATAGCCTTAGCTGCTTATGCGCCAATAAACCCAACACAACACAACAAACACAAGCTATCTCAGCTTAAGGTGCAAGGCCACACTAAAAATTTTTTTATAAATCAGCAGCCAGGATTATGATAACCATTTTTTTCGATTAAGCGTGTTTTATTCAACATATCCAACTATTTAAAGTACAAAAATTGGTTCAATTCAATTTTTTGGAATAAATTTTTTTCAAAAATATGCTAAAACTGGTAGTCGTGCTAGCAATGATAACTACTGGTAAGTTGAACTGAGGAAAGCTTTGGCATTTGTGCAGATGAATGTGTGACCTCATCTTTCTTGAGAGTAAACCACCAGCCAATGTCCAAAAATCGCCAGCCAATGTCCATTGCTGGCCAAAAATTTCCCCACTTGACCCTGTCCTGTGCCAGCGGCAGCCTCCCTATCCCAGCAAACCTCCAAACCTCACCTGCCCACCTGACCTGATCCTTTCGGCTGTGCTTGCTATCTCTCTAAATCCAGCCCATTACCCTTAATGACAATCGGTTAGCTGCCTTCACGTTACTTGCACTGCACATGCCTGTTTGTTATTTCGACTAGGATGTTTTTAACTTAAGTTAATAACATCGTAGTTGAAATAAAGCCGGCATGGGTCAAGGAAAAAATGCAATTGTGTTTTGAAGCGATAGCTTCACTACGCCAGCCACTTTGCCTCGTCGAGCGTGGTCGCACCCCGGCTGTATGCCCGTGGCTGCAGTGGACACCCGTCATCCCTTTGTAGAGGAAGGGAGGAAGTGGGAGTGAAAGAAGAAAGAGGGGCCGTAATGAAGAAAATGAATTTGAGGAAAGGAAATTGTGCAGTAACTGTGAATCCACGTCCAGGGATGAAGATGAAGTAGGAATGCCCAGCAAAATGCAGCGGCAAAAGACTGACTTTGCAGTTCGACTCAGCGAGTTCCACTTGGCCAGGTGTAGCTATCGTGTCACTCCAGGTTTAACCGGAGATAAACCACAGTTAATTTTTTTTTTCGTAAAGCGTGCATAATTGTGCAAAGCATGGGTTGCAAGCACCCATGATTTATGTGCTGCATTACAAAAATATAAGGTCTTCATTCCTCTGTCCCTTGAGCATTTTTTCCCGTGACAGTCCGCTGCCATTGTGAACAGAATGCTTTTGCAACATAATGCTCTTTGCATTATGTTAGCATTATCGTAGCATGCTATAGTGGCATGGAAGCCTCTAGGCAAGAGATGACTCAAAGAATAGTAGGATGAGGACATCAACAATTTTTGTAATGCAGAATTTTTCAGTTATTACAGCTGCAGTATTTAAGAGAAATTATTGGTCTATATGTAGTCATATACTCTTTATATAGATGTCTAGACTACGTAGACTGGGCATGCTTACACTATGCACAAATATCTGGTAAATATCGAGCTAGATGTCTGCACAAGGTACTATACCTTGGACTGGACACGAATTTTGGTGTTGTAGGTACGTGGATTTTTGGTAAACGGTACTAAACTGGAGGTCTGGTGGAGGTGTCTAATGTCCAGCGTAAATATCCTGCTGATGTCGATGTGAGGTTATATCGGTTACTGGGCATTTAACCTGCCAGCCTTTCCTCCTCCTCCTCCTCCTCTGCGCTTTTCGTGAAGGTTAGGTCTGGGGTAGTGCCGATGCTCACGCTGTTGCTCACCCTGGTCGGACAGCCCAGGTCTGTTTGCAGGGTGAGGCCCAGTTCGCGAAAGTCTTCCCACAGCTGCCTTCCCTTTGGGTCATGCGTATTGTATCCTCACAGTTGGTGGTCCGCATTAAAGTCCCCTGCAGTTAGCAGGGGATTGGTTCCTGCCACCTTGATCGCTTTGCGAACGAGGGCCCTGAACCTAACCTTGTGCTGATGGGGGTGCTGTGAATCTTTAGCAGGAAAATACAGGCCTCCTCTTTCCTACCCGTGCGAATTTCGATGAGAACTGTCTCAACGTCAGGAGAATTGATTTCGTGTGCAATTGCCGCTGCATTCCTTTTGAAGAATGTAGTAGCCTGAGATTTTTTCCCCGCAGTCACTAGTAAACGCTTGATATGAAAATTTAACCACGCCCTTGCCCGCTTCCTGCAGGGCTATGGCCAAAGGATTCTGAATTTCCTGTTAGAGCTACTGTAGGACGAGCGCTCGCATGCGTGGGAACCCTTGGCAGTTCCACTGCCACAAGGTCGAGTTTTCGCTATTGAAGTTCTGGCCATACTGGGATTGGTCAAATCTTTTTTTCAACTATTGCCTGCCTCTCCGCAGCAGAGGCCGCGTTCATGTGTTTAAGGTGTTCCTGAATCTGATTTAGGACAAGGTGAAAAGTTGGGCTGGTTGGTGCAGGATCTTGTGGCAGGAGCAGTGCACCACGAGACAAAGAAGAGAGTGGCGGGATATGACGCTAACAACCAGATTTTTAATGCACGTTCATCGAATATATACATCTCGCTCATTCAAGAAGGAAAGGACAGAAGTATAAAAAACACAAAAGATGTACACGGGGTAAAAGATTAAAACAAATCACGCAGATAACCAATTTTGCTGTCATGAAGCACTATGGAAGGTATGCTGACGCAAACATTGCTCTTTTGTCGGATGTTCAAGGCTTCTTGAATCTCCCTGTTCCGTTGATAAAAATATGACGTGATGACCATTGTGTTGCTAAGCTGTGGAGCGCATTCATGCTCGCTGCAATGTTTTGCTAATTCACTGCTGATGGCGCCCTTTAGGGATCTTTTGTGTACTTGAAGCGGTTCATTCAAACAGCGCTCTGTTTGGCCAATATAGGTGCGTCCACATGACAAAGGTATTTCATAAACCACACTTTTCACACAATTCACATGTTATGACCGGTGCTTTTCTTGCATTGATTTTTTTCTTTGCTCGCTGTTAACTTTGGTGCACAGGCTTCTTAACTTGTTGGGTGCTGACATAAACACTTTATGCCAGCTCTCAGCATCGTGTCTTGCCTCACTCTTCTTTGTCTAGTGCTGCACTGCTCCCGCCACAAGACCTGTTTTAGGACACCCATAATTTCGGTCATGCTGATCTCGATTCTTTCGAATCTGGCCTGAAACTTGGCATCTAGTCCGTTCTAATGCCACCAGCTTATCCGTCTCCCCACCCCTCCATTTCTGCGGGGGGAAGGGCGGGGGGCTAATTGGTACAGTCCCAATGACCATCTTTTCCTTGACTGTTTTACTGTCTCCGGTGCCGGGGATGGTTTGACCACATTTTAAACCTGGAGGGGGGGGGGGGGGTTGCAGGTTGAGCTGCCCGTTTTGAGAGGAATGCCTGCTGAGGTGGGGGGGACCCTGAATTTGCCTGTAGTCTAGGTTGGTGAAGCTCCTGAGTGATTTCCTTAATGACCTCCTTAAGTTCACCGACTTCCTTCTTTAAATTTTCTATTCCCTTAACCTTCTCATTTTTAGCCTGAGCGGCTCGGCTACCGAAACAGTGCCCACGGGTTCAGTGGGTTCCTGAAGCTGGCCCTGGCTCCGGAACCGGATCGCCTGCTGCCACGGGAGCTTGGACGGCCCCAACTGGTAGTCTGCATTGATCGCGGCAAGTCCCCGCTCCGTGTTCGAAAGTCTCCGCTCTCAGCACGGAAATCCCCACACCGGCCTCAGGAGTCCCGTCATCTCGAATTGCCTTCCGGAGTTCCGTCAGATATTTGCTGCTGCTGTTGCTAGGCAATTTTTCGCTCCCACTGCTGTTTCTTGGTGAGATAGGAAGTCCTGTAGATTTCCCTGCATTTATTGTCACCAAGGAGGTGATTTTTGCCACAGAGCTGACACTTCACTTCCCAAGTATGGCCCGATTCCAGACTCTCCATTCCGCATCTTCGACACTTGACGGTGTCAGGGTCCGAGCAAACATCTTTGTGGTGGCCCAACTGTCCGCATGCGTTCCACACCTCATACTTTTGAAGCGATAGCTTCACTACGCCAGCCACTCTGCCTTGTTGAGCGTGGTCACACCTCGGCCGTACGCCCATGCCTGCAGTGGACACCTGTCTTCCATTTGTTGAGGAAGGGAGGGAGTGAAAAAAGAAACAGGAAATGATGAAGGAAATGAATTTGAGGGAAGGAAATGACACAGTAACTGTCTCACATATCTCTGTAGACACCCGTAATCCACTTGACGACGTCAGAGATTACCCAAGGAAATCATCAGTAGCATTGCATTGCTTAACCACAGCAAAGCCTAAGCGTAGTCATGTCCTGTAGCTCACTAATTAGTGATGCAGTAATTCTCTGTCATCTCAGTGGACACCCTCACCGCACCTTACAGAAAGGGAGGAAGTGGGAGGGAAAGAACAAAGAGGGGCCTTAATAAAGAAACTGAAAATTTTATTTGAGGAAAGGAAAATACGCAGTAACTGTCTTGCATACCTCGGTGGACACCCGTCATCCGTTTGTATAGGGAGGGAGGAAGTGGGAGTGAAAGAAGAAAGAGAAAGAGGGGCCGTAGTGAAGAAAATGAATTTGAGGAAAGGAAGTTATGCAGTAACTGTGAATCCACGTCCAGGGATGAAGATGGAGTAGAATGCTCAGCCAAACAACGAATGCCCAGCAAAACGCAGCGGCGAAAGACTGACTTTGCAGTTCGACTCAGCGAGTTCCACTCGGCCAGCTGTAGCTATCGTGTCACTCCAGGTTTGACCAGAGCTAAACTACAGCCAATTTTTTTTATGTATAGTACGCACCTTTGCCATGCAAGCGAGTTTCACCCACAGGAAGTTGTGGAGGTGGATCCTATGTATCGGCAAAGAATTGCATCGAGGAGTTCCTGTTTTGAACCCTCACATTTACGACCAAATTTCTGTAAATTTTGTCGCTGTGTTAACTTTCTACCATCTGGATTCAGGAGATGATGAAGGAGGCTCCATGTTTTGGCGAGCGGGATGTTGCCCTCCATATGGTCGCATATTGTTCCCCAGTTGTGATTGCAGAGTTGAAATGGATATTCCTCGATCTCTTTGTTATGGCATTTTAGGCGTCTTCTGAGATTGCAATTCCACTTTTGTTTCTTTAATCGCTTTTCCATACTAGCTTTGGCCTCCCATATATGAAGGCAGCTGTCTAGTACTGCATTCGAGTTCTGCATTGCCATTGAGCTAAGATGAAGGACAGTGCACAACAAACGATACGCGTCACTCAGTGGATTGGTAACAGGAGGCATGGCATGAAGGCGCACAATCTCTTTCAGCTAGTACAGGCCATCGTAGTTAGCCATATCTCACGTGCTGCCCACTTCTTCCATCTCAAAGGGGCAGAAAAGGAAAAGACAGATGGAATTATCAGGCAGTGCATGAAGTAAAGCTCTATGGCTGCCTTCCATACATCCACTCACCGCCTCCTAGAGCTAGGCATGCACAATACCCTGGAAAAAATTATGCAAGCGGTAAGAACGTCCCAAATTGAACACAACCGGCAGGGCCATTCTAGACTCCATCTGAGTCAAGACAACAGCACAACCGCCAAAGTCGACAGCTCGAAGAAGTTCAGAGCAATATCGTACCACCACTACCCAGGAATATGGATTCTATTCATCACTCTTTCTGTGCCAGGCCAAACGGACAGAAGAGCGTGAGAAATACTTCAACTCCTGCAAAGACGAGGACGTGGTCTACGTGGGTGCCATGGAGCATGGTAATAATACAATTACCCTCGCAGTCGTGAATAATAACCAACTCCTAAAAATAAGTGCCTCTATATGGGGCGACGGTCAGACCTGTGACGCAGCGGAGGGTGTTAAAAATCATTGGCTCTGGACAGGTCACCATTCGAAACTGAACCTAGCAACATTTAACGCGAGAACCTTATCCCGTGAGGCTAGTTTAGCACTGCTGTTGGAGGAATTAGCGGGCATTAATAGGGATGTCATAGGGCTCAGTGCACAGCTACCATAGTTCTCCATAAAGTCAGCAATAAAATCCCAATAAGGAAAGGTGTCCGGCAGGGAGACACAATCTTCCCTATGCTATTCACTGCCTGTTTACAGGCAGTATTCCGGGGCCTGAAATGGGAACAGTTGGGGATAAGAGTTAATGGAGAATACCTAAGTAATCTGCAATTTGCTGATGACATTGCCTTGCCAAGTCACTCAGGACGTGAACTGCAAAGCATGATCAATGAATTAGACAGGCACAGCAGAACAGTGGGGCTAAAAATTAACATGCAGAAAACCAAAGCAATATTCAACAGTCTAGCAACAGAACAGCAGAATATGTCTATTTAGGGCAGGTAGTGACTGCTGATCCGGATCATGAGAGGGAAATAACTAGACGAATAAGAATGGGATGGAGTGCATATGGCAGGTTCTCTCAGATCATGAATGGCAGTTTACCATTATCCCTCAAGAGAAAAATATACAACAGCTGTATCTTACCGGTACTCACCTATGGGGCAGAAACGTGGAGGCTAACAAAGAGGGTTCAGCTTAAGTTAAGGACAAAGCAGCAAACCATGGAAAGAAAAATGATAGGTGTAACGTTAAGAGATCGGAAGAGGGCGGAGTGGGTGAGGGAACAAACGCGGGTTAATGATATCCTAGTTGAAATCAAGAGGAAGAAGTGGGCTTGAGCAGGGAATGTAATGTGAAGGCAAGATAACCGCTGATCCTTAAGGGTAACGGAGTGGATTCCAAGAGAAGGCAAGCGTAACAGGGGACGGCAGAAAGTTAGGTGGGCAGATTTGATTAAGAAATTTGCAGGAATGCGGTGGCTGCAACTGGCGAAGGACAGGGTTAATTGGAGAGACATGGGAGAGGCCTTTGCCCCGCAGTGGGCGTAGTCAGGTTGATGATGATGATGATACTGTCAACTAACTCAGAGACTGCAGAGGAAGTTGCCGTAGCACTGGCTTGTGTTGGCAGAAAAGCAATGTATATCATCAGTGACTCCATTGTTGCCATACTAGATTTCAGCAGGGGTCGGATTCCCCCCCCCCCCTCCTGACGAGTACAGTTCTAAGCCACCAAGTAATAGACCAAAAAATTACGCTAGTCTGGACGCCAGCACATGCATCCCTGCACGAGTTGGCCCGAGGCTTTTCCTTCCGGGCGGACCTGAGTGAGGTGGTCTTGACAGACAGGGATCGCAGGGTGGGATACAGAGAAATTACGCAGCACTATCATTTTCAACGAGGTAGACTCCTCCTGCAGGCAGGTTCTTAACTGGATACGAAGCCATCAGCTCACGCTGGTTAAGACTTACACATTTCCAAACCCAGCCCTCTGGAGTCTTATGTACCGAGGGCAGTTGTCAGAAAAATGCCCACACTGTGAACTTAGGGCAACCTTGGACCACATATTATTGGAGTGTCCTCATGCCCCTCGGGACGACGACACATAAAGTCGAAAGACTAATGGGAGGCCTCACTACTGAGCTCCGACCCGCAGACAACTACAACTAATCCGACTGGCTGAAGCCACCTCTGAGAACCAAGACCTTTTTGTCATTGTCTAGGCGAGTAGCCCTCTAGCTGCTCTCTTTCTGCTGAACATTGAAAGTTTTCATATCCTATTATTTGCAGCGAGCGCTTCCTGAATGTAGTCAATTCACACCAAAATTCCAAGATCCGGTGGCCGAGGTAGAGTGGATGCGGTCATAATCGACATACCCCATCGACGGCAAGTCCACTCTCATCTAGCAGGCGGAATCACTCAGAGTATGGTTGCCAGTGCATGATGCGAACGTTCAGTGTAAGCTTGAGCAGGAAAGGTAGGAATTTCAGAAACAAGGGTTTTTGGGTTGATCCTTACTTGCGTCCGCCACCCCACTCCCGCATTCCTTCATTCACTCTTCAAAAGCGTGAATTAAAAGTAACACATTACGTGTACAGAAACAAGTTACTGGCTTGGAAAAAGCAAACTGTTTATGTAGGTTACTCAACCTCCACCGTAAACACGGTACTGGAGTTGAAATTATGCAATTAAGAGAACTCATTGCTCTTACTTGATCTGACGTAATTTTCATTGTGCTCATCGTCTTCCTGCACGTTGCTGTGAATGCTTTTACTATTTTTTTCTTTTAAATACAGCTCCTTCATATGCTTGCTCATTAGTGTAGAATTCTTAGCGGCAGCAGCCCAGCGAAGTGTAAGAGAAGGTGGGGGGGGGGGGGGGGCTAAAGCTAAGTAAGACACAGCAGCTTCTACGTTAGCGTAGTCCAGTTGTTTTCAATACCTACAAATAAAAATTCAATGCCAGCCACGCTGTACACCATTGCATTTGTCCTTCTGCCATATATCTGCCGAGCGATTGCCAACGCACTCTTTTCTGCGTAATTTGAAGAATAATTATGGGTACCACAATTCAGTCTACGAATATTACACTACAAATTCTGCTAAACTTTTTCACATTTATCATGTCCACTGTGAAATGCAGATTCACAACCAATGCATTTAGTTGCATGTTTTACTGTAATAATGTTTGACAATCGATAGTCGGATTGCTGCCGCCGCCGCACAAAATTAATGAGGTCACATGACCAGCACGAGGACCGCAACAACATCAGACTCATATCGCAGCATGTGATTAGGCATCGCCACCACTGGTGCCAGTGGTGTGAGTCATGTTTAGGGAGTCTTCATACGATCATGTGATCGTACGAGCCTGGAGAACGTTTGAGTGTATACTGAAAAATAAATTCAACTGAATCGAAATCATCTTAGTTTACAGCCGTGACAACTACTGTCCAGTATGGAGATGCAACATTTTTTTTTTACATGGATTACGTATAGCACCTTTATGGACTCGAAGCTTGTAAGAAAGGAAAGACAAATTGATTGCTTGGAAGGGCACAAAGATTGGCAGGAAAGATGAATACTCCACCTGCTCCTCTGCATTGGGAAAGTGGAAGAGGAGAAGAAAGAGGGCCAGTGACGATGGGGTGAGAACAGAATTGAGAATATGTGCACGCACATTCGTTGGCATCAAAATCGCGAGTCAGCGCCCGTGTCGCTCAAAATTCATGCATGCCCACATAGGCTGCATAGCTTTCCAATTCTGCAGCCAAGCGCGTAGCAATAGATCCTCTGAAGGTGGCCTGTCCTAGGAGAATAAGTGGAAAATGTGAGCTTTACTGTACCCTCCTCAGACTGTTTATCAGCAGCCGTCGTCTGGCAAGAACTTTTATCAATAATTTCATCGGCGTGGGGCGCCTGAATACAGCCAGCAAAGCATGCGCATAGCATGCATCTCCTCGTTATCGGCAGTTTCATTCCATCACAAGAACCTACGGATATGTGAGAAAGGATGTGCTATTAAGGCCATCACAAGACGGGTATTCTGCACTATTCTGCAGCATTTCATACAGACCCAGTCAAAAAAAACCATTGGAACCAATTGGAATTCCAAATGGTTCCAAATGGACTCAACTGGTTCCAATTGGAATCACTGTTCCAATTGGACAGTCCTACTGGATCTGCAAAGGGTTCCAATTGGAATGGAAATTCCAATTGGGCAGTCCAATTGGTTCCAATTGGAATCCTAATTCCCACTGAAGAGTCCATTTGGCCTTGCAACTGGTTCTTCACATCCATATGGACTCCCACTTGCATAACTCTGCAGGCATTGAGTTTAACACAATGAATTCAGTTTAATTTGTTTTTGTCAATTTTGCTAGCGGAGCACTTTTTCTGAAAAGCATATTTTTAACACAGTAATTATTTTAAATAACTTCAAGACCCTTTTGTATACTCCATGAGCCTAGAAGGTATTTAAAACCAGTCAAATTGCTGTGTACTTTTACAACCGCAGTCCCATCACAGCAACTTTGTTCAAAATAATGAACCTTTTTCCTCACAAAGCTGTATACTGTTGACAACAGGCATGTTACCTAATTTTTAAACTCAGTTTGTTATCAAATTTGTAAAGTAACAATGACACACAACCACAGTAATTGCTTTAGGGGCATGCACATATTCAAAAACTTTATTTTTCCATTTCCATATGACACAGTGGTGTCGAAAATATGAATTCACTTAATGATGCTTGACTTCAATACAAAACAAAGCCGCATTTAAAATATACAATGTCGGACACCAGAGCACTTTCGGAAGAAAGTGAAACATGGCACATAATATAAATATTACACATTTGGTTGAATATTAGAAAACACAGTTTCACAACTTTAGTACAACTTTACAAGAAAAACGACAAAGTACAAAAACTGGAACAAGCACACTATTGAAGATTTTCAAAGATTCAAAGCATTCAGCAAAAAAAAGCCTACAACGACGTCAAAGTTACAGTTGCTTTGTATAAACGTATATTTACTTTCCAAGGCAATACCAGGGGCAAATTCAATTAGAGGAAGAGAAGGGGACGGACATCCTAAAGTATGGCTTCCACATAAAATCCGGATTTGCACAAATTATTTTTTGCCATAAAAAGTCTAAGAAATGTGCGATTTAACATCCTCCCACCACACACAGTCTTCTCCAAGAATACGTAATAAATACACCCTGGATGACATAAGCTTAAAGTGAGAGTGAAAATTTGAGATCGGAAACGCAAGAGGCGCCCGTGTGCTGTGCGATGTCAGTGCACGTTAGAGATCCCCAGGTGGTCAAAATGATTCCGGAGACCTCCACTACGGCACCTCTTTATCTCTTTCTTCTCTCACTCCTACCTTCCTCCCTTCCCGTACGGCGCAGTTCAGGTGTCCGCCGAGATATGTGAGACAGACACTGTGCCATTTTCTTTCCCCAAAAACCAATTTACCAATTTATACTGGTGAATAGCGCAGTTTGATGAAATGGCGTGACAGGTCAAAATGGTCTCAGGTATGCACTTACAACACAAGCTGCATTTAAATGCAATCACTTTGAATGCTTGCACAACAAAATATTCACTCCAGTCAGATAGAGAGTCTAAAAAACACATGAAGGCAGTTTCATAAATGTCTTCATCTGAAGTTGAAATCGTTTAAGTACTGAGATCTAGCCAGTGCAGCCAATAGAGGTTTTCGAAGGATAAAAGCCAAAAACTGTGATGGACCGTGGCTGAGGTGCTGTTCTGCAGCTTGAGATTAGTTCTGAGGTTAATTTGGACTTTGGTGGTCACATGTACGGTGGCAAAATTAAAACAATGCCAACATGCTGTACAATGTTACTTCACATTAATGTTTCCCAGATGATGCAAATTAACCAAAACCCGTAGTAGCTAAACGGTTATGGTGCTCGACTAGTGATCCCAAGGATGCAGGTGCCATGGCCATGTTTCAACGGGACCCCGCCGCGGTGGCTCAGTGGTTACGGCGCTCGGCTGCTGTCCCGAAAGACGCGGGTTCGATCCCGGCCACAGTGGCCGAATTTCAATGAAGGCAAAATTCTGGATGCCCGTGTACTGTGCGATGTCAGTGTACGTTAAAAAACCCCAGGTGGTGGAAATTTCCAGAGCCTTTCACTACGGCGTCCCTCATAGCCTGGGTTGCTTTGGGACGTTAAACCCCAATAAACCAAACCTAAGAAAAAGGTAATCGTCTAAAGGGTGTAGGAACTAGGAACAGGTGAAATAAATACACTTCCTATGTTCATGAAGACGCAAATATTGCTGACCGAGGAAAATGGAACAACTTCACGTTTCATGGAGAATGAAACAACTTTAAACAAGTGCCTCATCTCAACAGTGCTATACTTTAACACCTTGCATTTCAGTGGCTGCACAACTGCAAAAGTATGACTGCTGCTGACAATGCGCACAATTATTGCGAAAGTGCCATCTGACAGCTGTACCACTGAGTTGTTTGTTTTTTTATTCCTGGCATAGTCTTCACTAGTAAATATACGGCCACTGTGGCACAAACGAGGATACTCAATACTATCTTCTGCCACAAGCTCCTTGTTAGTTATGCTGCTTGAAGGGACATATGGCCTACCTCGACCAAAGAAGCGCAACCCCCCAGAGATGGGCACACTTTTCTGGGTTGGTGATCTGTCTAGAGAAGCACAGTACTGTATGGCACCTTGATGAGCAGTAATCTTAAGGCACTTCTCCACCACTCCCTCAATCTGCAACACACGGCATATCTGGTGGGGAATGCCATTGGCAGCCTTCACAGCCTCCTTCAAGGTGCCATTTCCCGCCTCAAAAGGAAAAGCAGAGTGAGCCCACAATGGACCCCAGTGTCGCACACTCTTTCCAATATGAAGAAGTTGATGCACGTTATACGTCATGCACTCTTTTCCATAGAGGATCTGAGCGTGGACATAGAAGTCCAAAAGAAGGCTCTCTGCAATAGTAAGGTCAGGAAGTGACACCTTGTGTTCCAGCATGATGTGTACAGCCTCCACCAGACATGCCCAGTGCTGCAAGTACTGACTCTTCAAAATGCCCTCCAGCACAGGAACACTGTAGAAGAGCAACCAATTCTCATACTCCTTCGCCTTCCACCATCTTCTCTCCTTGGTAGGTCTAGGTGTGCGTTTCGCATCTCTGGGAGGTGCAATGGTCATTAGGCGTCTGTCAATTTCAGCCTGAGAGCGACCCAAATAGAATAGAGAGCCTGGCGATTCGAGCCACAAGTCCAGAAACTGCCGCCCCACTCCCAACAGCACGCAGTGCATATAGTCTGGAACAAAACTCCAGACTATGTTAAACTGCTGCATGTTGATGAGTGGGGAGAAAGATTTTACGCCATTAACAGGTCGCCCCTCTACTATTGCCCTTTCCATATCTGCCACCATCTGCTCCTCACTCCTCTCGGGACTGTCTTTATCCTCAACTGGGTATTTTGTTGCTCTCCCAACCCTCTCGCCTTTCTGTAGACACCAATTGCAGCCGTGGTATCCGTTAAACTGAGTTACACCCTGCATGGGGGCTCTGGCCACAGAATCAACAGCACAGCAAATGCAGAAGGCCTTGAAGTTTTGTTTTTTGCCTTTATAATTAAGGTCAAATCCTTCCTGTGATAATTTGTTCATGACCTCCACAAAGGCACCCTGAAAGATGCCCATGTGGGGTTTGTCTTTTCCAAACCAGAGACCTGCCAATACCAAATTTTTCATCCTTTCTGTCGGTGGCAGCTCATTAATAATAAGTTGGATAGGCCAAATTGATGTGCCACTCGACTTGAATACAGGACTGCCATCTGCATTCAGTGTAAAGCTGATTCTGTGGCCAGCTTGACTAGTAGCATCAACAAAGTTGCGATACATACTGCCATCATGAATGTCACACAAGGTGCTATTGGACTTCAGCGGCTTTGTCAAATCAAGAAAGGTGGATTTTTCTAAAATTTTGCATAATTGTGATGGCAGATTTAAAAGGACAAAAAAGGGTGCATCTGCCATGGCAGATGATCCGCATGGCCGACCACATTCGGAGCAGTCCAGGGATATGCCTGGCACAGCTTCACCCACATAAATTGTGCACTGTGGGCAAAAATAATGAAATGTCATGCCTGTCCCACTGCCTTCAAAAAATTTGTTTAGAGAGTACTTTGAATGCGGAAGAACAGGGCGTTCAAAAAAAGCATTGACCATGTCAATGAGACTAAGAAGTGCACTAAATGTCAGCCTTGAGTTAAGTGCATATCTGAGGACCATTAAGAGCATGTCACCTTCCGTCACAGCTAACTTTGTAGACACAATATCTCTGAAGAGACTGCCAAGTGCAGCATCATTTGAGCTGGGGCTCGTGCTCTCACTGTGGGCATGGTGTTCCTGCACACATAGAGAAGGCATCTTACTTATTTGAACACACCGCAGTCTCAGTGAGACCAGGCAGATGGGCAGGTTTGTACAAATATTTTCTGCAACATACTGCAACACAAAAGAAAGTTCTCATGCATTTAAAACAACAATGGTAATGCCAAAACGATATCTAGTGCAGCAGCTGGTTAAGTTTTATTTCGCGATTGTTTTGTTTTTTTTTATGAAGGCGGGGGCCTGAAGCAAAAAAAGCTACCCAAAAACAGCTTCAAAGAATGAAGCCCTTCGCAATAAAATGAGCAGTAGTCACAACAGAATAGCGTTTGCATCAGCACAAGCAAATATAGACAGTACGGTGAAGTAGCAGAACATTCGAAGTCACAAATAAAAATTACACATAAATGCAACAATTCATTTCGCAGCATACAGGCGGGAAAGTTAAGAAAGGCTTATCAGAGGAATGGTAAGAAAAAATGGCAGTATACGGCTTTTTTTTTTTCAGATAAAGGCTTCAACACTGAATATTTGTCCTTACCAGGTTATCATCACGTACGTCATCTGCATCCGGCTCGCAAATGGAACCGGAGTGTACGGCTGAACTGAGTGCGCCTCCCGCCGCAGCGCGTTCACAGTCACTGGTAGCGCTGGAAGCGAATGGCTGTTGGCTGATTTCCTCTTCATCCGTTGTGACGGTTTCTTCGATATCCTCTGGTGGCGACTGCAGCCCACTACCTCTATTGTCTGCCGCAGAAAGTTCCTGTGTAGCAACGTTTAAAGTATCAGTCAGCGGCGTTCAGAAGCGCAATTAAGTGGTGGGCACATACTGTATATACGCTCGAAGTACTTACGCCTTGTTCTTGCTGATGGCTTTTGCGCCAGTAGTGCGTCGACTTCGGCAGCTCGAACTTTGCGCCAGGGTTTAGGTATTCTTTGTAATTACCTCGCTTCTGCCGATTTTGTGGACGCGCCATCACGATTCCGGAGCAGACTCTGCGTGTCGCTTCGCAATGTTTAAATTTGTGCCAGCAATCTCGCAAAAATTTTAATGAGGCGAAAGTGCCAATAAATTCCAGGGACTAAGAAAATCGCGTGCAGACCAACGACCAAACATACTGTCGCACTTCTGCCGCTGGCTTGTCCTTCTCCTGTTACTGGCAGTACCACAGGCAGGTCACATGTGGCGAAGTTGCCTCGGCTACGGGGCTATGACTACAACTCGGTTTGGCTAGTTCGGCCGTATTCACAAAAAAAGTCAGTCCAGCAATCAACGCACTGAAGCCCGAGTACTGAGTAATGGGTTCTAAATCTATGAGATAGAAATAATTTTTTGTAAAATTAGGACCTGCGAATACGCGATGGCGCAATACTTTGGAACTTTGGTATCAGTTGCCTTGCCAAAAGTTTGGGGAGACAAAGAAAAAAAAAGGGAATTTTAGGCTAGGTGGCGCAAACTGCCGCCCGATACAACTGTAGTCAGAATAATCCATCCATCCGTCTATCAATGGCGGGCTGTGGCGGACGCGAGACCGGCGAGATTGAGCGACCGAACTGAGCAGTGGCCACTGAGCAGTCAATCTTTGTGTCACCTCGTGAGCACTCGCAATTCGCTGTTGACACCATGGGCACGCATGCATACGTTCGATACGAGGACGACAAGCGTTGTGCCATTGTCCCTATCGAATACGTGCGAGGATTTAAGTGTAGGGATGACGATGACTACTCTTCAACATTTTATTTAGTGAAATGGATTGAAGAAGATGGAACTGCAGATTATTATCGAGCCCGCATATTGCTGCTTGGAGGTAAGTTCGAACTGTTATTATTCTGCGCCTGCGGCAGTGACCATTCTTCGCGCGTTGCAGAGGAACTGATCACGGACAGTGGTTGCTTAATTACTGCAACACACTCCATTCTAATAAGGTTGCTTGATCGCCCAATGCGAGTCGCAGATATCGCGATATGAATGCATGAGATTCTAAGAAGGTTGCTTGATCGATCAACGCGAGTCCCAGCTACCGCGGTATGAACGCATGAGACGTAAATCGTTAAAATTTCACAAAACGCAGCTGTTAAGGCATATTTCTTTCTGTGGTGGGCCACAAATTAAACTGAGCGAAAAGCAGCCCTGTCAGTGGGAGAACACGTGTTGTAGATAGTCGACCGCGTGGGCAACAATCGCCTGTAAACTTAAGATTAAGGAGCGGCTTTTGTTGCAGCGATGATATTATATTTGTCGTGGCTGCTACCTGGCTGTCAAAAATAAGGACTTGGTAATTAGCGCATTTTTCGCTAGTTAACACGTGCTCGTTTATCATTCCTTTAGCCACAATTTCTTTTGGAATATCCCACGCCTAGAGGCACTCGACGAATAAAAAAAAAATATCAAGCCTGATCATCAAAGGTAGCTCCGCGAACGCAATTTTAAAATATTTTGTAACTTTATAACCATAGTTATAACCATAGTAATCTTATAACCAGGCCACCGCTTCAAAAGCAAAAATTAGAGCGATTTTATTTATTTGATATTGTGATGTCACTGCATCACAAAAAAAGTAAAGCATACATACTCTCTTTCTTTGAGTTTTTTGGAATTCTAGGTTTTAATTTTTATCATAGCAATAATATGCATTTGATGTGTCTACAACTAACAGCCTCCATTTCTGCTGTTTTCTTGGAATACATTTCTGTTGTGCATTTTGGCTTGTTAAAGTGTCTAGAAGACTTATACCGTTTACCTGCAATTTACTGATCTTTGTGTCAATGTTTCAGACTCTGAAGCAGACTTACAAACCAAAGTGAGACAGCGTCGTGTTCGCTTCAAGCGAATTGTTGGCTCCAGTGACAGTGAGGAAGAAGAGCGCGAGGTGGTATGTATGCTCCTCAGTGCACAGAAACTGCCGGGCTCCTAAGAGTGTGTGAGGCTGAGAAATGTCTTTGTATTTCCTTTATTTATAGGAGCCTAAGAAGCAAAAACCCACCAACAAAGAAAACCTTTTAAAAGCTCTTGCAAGAAAAAAGAAGTTAATACCACAGAGATTAGAAACAGAGCAAAATGCTCTGTCAGCTGCACTGGCAGAGGTGAATAGCCTGAAGCAGCGGTTGCAAGAGCAAGACTTGGAAATGAGGAAACTAAGAGACCTTAATGAGAGGCTCCAGGAGAAAGTTATAGGAAGAATGGACGAGCTCGGTATGATGGCTTTTTGATTCCTTAGTATTCTTAGTACTAGTTTTAGCCTGGCAGCGGCATTCAAAGTGGTGTGTATTCGAACCACACTTAAGAGACAGATTATTAATAATGTCATATATCTGCCACCATATCATCTGTATCTTATATTTTATCTGCAGAGCTTATATGCAAGACCATTTATTTCCTGGTGAAAGCCTGAGCAGATTGTGGCTAAACCATAGTTCTACCCGAAAATACACACAGGGTGTAGTTTGCCGGTGCATAAAGCTCGGTGAAACACATGGAAATTAGCTTTATATTATGTGGTCCTTTCAGTAGGTAAATTGAAGCAGTATTTTTACAGAACTGAGAGCGCTACAACAGAGATATTTGTAAAATGTTTTGTGCCAAGAAAAAATTTAACAAAAATCCAAGTTATGTTCATTCATCAAATTCATTGTCAAATATGAACTGTGCCTAGTTTGAACTGCCAGATTTTCTTGTGATGCAAAACTCAAAAACAAAGGGCCGTTTCTGACGTTTATATTTTGTAGTGGAGACATTTATTCGTTTTTGAAATTTTATAGTAAGCTTGTTGTCATATGTGCGTCATTGTGATTAATGTGTATGACTATGTTTTTTAGAATCTTCCTTGAATGCCCAAGCCCTGAAGACTATGTCTTCAGTGCCTGAGGACAAGGTGGACAAGGTGCCTTTACCCCCTGCAATAGAGACCACTGCTTCAACGTCAAATGCAGCCTTTCATCTCCTCCCCAGTCAAGACGATATGGTATACCTGAATGCTTCCTGAAAAGCCCAAAACAATAAGAATGTGCATTTGTTGTGTTTTAAGCATTGGTGCAGATAGCTGCATCTTATATCTTGAATGAGCTGTAATTTCACTTTGCATTGTGCATGCCAAATCAAAGTGCTATTGAATAATTGTCTATGCTTTACATGCTCTTGCAGCCATTGCTAACTTCTGATGTTTTGACACAGGTACATGAAAGTTACCTATGCAAACATTTTAAGTTTCTGCTAAGTATGTTCACCTTTGGAGATCCCTGGCATACTTTTTTATTTCACATTTTGCCAATACATGATGATAAAAACACTGCACGAGGTTGGCGCTTTGACTTAGATGAGGTCAGGGGAAGTTATGAGGATGGGGGATACATAAATACTCCTTTTTAAGCAGGTCGGAAGATACAGGCATGGCAAATGAGCATGTGTAGAATGTACAAGATGTTTTTTTTTTATCTGTGCAGGTGGACATTGGGCGTGGGATCCAGATATCAAACAGTGCCTGGATCAGAATAAAGCAGCTGCCTAAGGACAGCATGTTTGTAAAAGAGCTGCTGGTAGCAATCTGGGGTACGGCAGCACTAAGAAACCGTTCCCTTCAGGGTAATAACATATAGCATTGTTTTCCACCATGATTTTTGAATAGATGAAGCGTTTACAAAGTTATTTATTTTTTCTCCACTGCATTCTGTTACGCCTCTTTTCACAGGCAGACATTGCCCAAAATTTCCGGACCGCCCAAGAAAAAATGCGCTGAGCCCTGTGAAGTTAGCAGTGATGCGTGGTGAGTACAGACTGCTGTTAGGACAGTTTTTTATCTGTTCTTTGCTATGGTTGTGTCAGTGATGTGACCACAAACTTGTAAAGCTTTCTCTGGCATTGTTTCAAATCCTGTTCTTCCCCAAATGAAAGTGTGTGCTTATATAAGAAAAGGCGGTGGATTGTATGGAATTGCAAGGGTTGCAATTTTCTGTGTATACAGCTGCACTCATATTGACATAATTGTGTGTAGTATGGTTTTGACTTCAGTTTTTTTCCCACTTTCTTAAAGTACAGTTGGTAACGTAAGTCAAGACATCAAAAGAATCAGATGCAGAATCAGTACCACAATGTAGGAAGAAACCCACGGGATACCTGATAATGATACTTGCAGGGCACAACGTGCTGAAACTTGCAGACAACTTCACAGCACAAGATATGCAATGAACCCATTCATAAAGGGACTAAAATGTGCTTTTGTGTGAAGGGAAAAAGGGTGCTATTTTGGTTTCCCCAGCTTTTAGCCAAGCTGCAAGCAGCCGTGCATACGATTGAGTAAAATTTGCTACCTGATGAGGTGACAATTTTCTGTGCACTCATGTTAATCATTTTGCCCTCTTTTGTAGAGGAAGGATTTATCATGAGGTAATACAGGAGTTGCTAGCTTCCTTTCTTTATCAATAACTGATAGTGAATATGCTAGAAACCTCTTGTTAACAGTCGAGACTTCGGCTAGGTGGTGAATATCAAGCATAGCAGAAATGGGTGCACGAGGTAGGACAAGAAAGAGACTACACACTATTGTGTAGCGTAATTGTACTATTAGTTGCCCTTTGGCTGTGCTCCAGTTGTGTGTTCTTGCATGCTGCTTCTGTATGGATGTTAGGTTGGCATGTCCATTGAGCACAAGTACTTCTCACCAAATTGCATTCTCCGCTTCATCCAAAAAGGTGGATAAAATTTGACAGCAAACTGGACAAATGCCCATGGGAGATTATGCACAGCACTTTTCAAGATGAACTACCCACTGTTTAATGCTGAAACTCGTTCTGACTTAGGGGACTGCTGAAACTGACAGAACTTAGGAACTTTTTTGGGGTTCCTCATCGATTCATCTTTGTAAACCTATCACTTCCCTTGTTAGACTTCCACTTTCCTGCATATAGAACCTGATACTGGCCACTCTATATTTTGTGCAACATTTATGGCAATAAATTATGCTTTGCCTGCACCATTCCTCTGTGATGTCGGCAATTGTGGTAGTCTACAACAAATTAGGCTTGTGTGCTTTGAGTAAGCTATCCTTGGGAGCCTTTGACCGTTGGTTCCCTCACAGTGTAATATGCATTTGCACCAAAATAGTGCAAACTAATGCACATTGAAGGTGGTTTTCTGGTTAGCCAGGCTCAGTGTTTCAAGACACAATATAAGGA
Source organism: Amblyomma mixtum (assembly GCF_055824585.1). Lineage (NCBI taxonomy): Eukaryota > Metazoa > Arthropoda > Arachnida > Ixodida > Ixodidae > Amblyomma > Amblyomma mixtum. The sequence continues at coordinate 379,716,593 of NC_143014.1, read as the reverse complement.
CAGCATTGTGACAACACTTAATTTAAAATGCGGTTGAAAAAGGTAGAATGAGTGCTTGTGTTCATGGGAGGTGTGAATGTAAGGTTATGTGCAAAGGATAAGCTGCAAGCACAAGTATACTGGAAATATGCAACCAGGTCTCCTTCTGTTTGCATCATGGTTTGGAAATCTACTTAAAACAGTACAGGCAAGATAGGAAGCTTGCATTTCCAAACTTAGTGAATGTCCTCTGATTTCTTTTTGTAAATAATGTACTGCTCCTCTTGATGTCAACAGAATGCTACAGGGAGCGGCTGCAAAGCAACGGCGTACCTGCTCACATGCTCTCCGTGGCTGTGAAGCAGCTAAACCACTTCGTCGTTGAAAAACTGGGCGACATTGAGAAGCTGGCAAGGAGGTACATATAATTTATTTTTTAAATAATTTTTGAATTTCCACATGCATTTCGTTGAGTCTGTGTAGCTGTTCTGGACGATGACTGTGGATGAAGTGGCAGGATTTTTAACTATGTTATGTAATTTTTTTCATTATTGATATTTATGAGCACTTGCACACTCCCTCATTTAAGTTGCGCTACTAAAACTTGGGTACGAAAATTTTTTCACTTTGTTTTGTCATAATTTGGCTTGGGTGGTTTCATTTTGCAGGCAGGAGCAAAAAGAAGAAATGTAGAGATGAAGCAACAGCGAAATGTGGATGCAAAGGCGATGGAGTGTCAGGAGCACAGACCTTTGGGCTAGTTGGTTCATAGCAGACACGTACAAGTGCAAAAAAACACGGACAGAGTAGAGACTTGGACAACACGAGCGCTTACTTTCAACTGAAGGTTTATTGATACACAAGCACAATTATATACACCTTGCTGCATGAGGTCAAACTGATAGCCCTGCCAACATCACGTGGCTGCTCCCAAAAACATTATTTCCTTTTTAGTCAGTGTGACAGATGGTGGGCTGACGCAGGATGGACGGCTTTTCTAATCAAATCTGCCTCTATTATCTCTCTCACATACTGACAACTATGTTTGGCCACAATCTTGCATGGGCTGAAGACAGGTTTACATGGTTTCTTATTCTTTTCAGCGCAATCATGACAATGTTCAGAACGATGCGCTGAAAAGAATAAGAAACCATGTAAACCTGTCTTCAGCCCATGCAAGATTGTGGCCAAACATAGTTGTCAGGATGTGAGAGAGATAATAGAGGCAGATTTGATCAGAAAAGCCGGTCCATCCTGCGTCAGCGCACCATCTGTCACACTGACTAAAAAGGAAATAATGTTTTTGGGAGCAGCCACGTGATGTCGGCAGGGCTGTCAGTTTGACGTCATGCAGCAAGGTGTATATAATTGTGCTTGTGTATCAATAAACATTCAGTTGAAAGTAAGCGCTCGTGTTGTCCAAGTCTCTTCTCTGTCCGTGTTTTTTTGTGCTTGTACGTGTCTGTGATGGAGTGTCTGCTTTTTTTTTGCATCTGCCATGAACAAGATTTGTTCCAAATGAATTTTTGTGTTGTCTCCATTTATTTCAGTATCTGTTGGATTCAGCTAGTCAGGCCAAGTGGAAACAAATTGATTTAGGGGGCAAGATCAGTCAAATGTGGTAGATTGGACCTACTGGTTACAGTTTGTCCAACTAATGGGTGCAATTGGTCTGTCTCTCTGAATTCATGGTACCCAGTGGGCCTGACCTTGAGTATCCATTTGATCTGGCCCACTGCACCCATTATACCCAATGGGCATGACCTGACGAAACCAATTGGTCTGTCCCATGGAACCCGTTGTTCACATTGGGCGTGACCTTTGGATCCAACTGGTTGCTCCCTCTATACCCATTGTATAGAATGGGAATTACCGGTTGTATCCAACTGGTGAGTTGCACTGAACCCATTGTATCCAATAGGCATGACCTGTTAGATCCATTTGGTTTGTCCCTCTGAACCCTTTTCAGTCAATGGGTCTGTCCTGTTGGATCCAATTGGATTGTCCCTCTGAACCGTTTGCAATCAATGGGTCTGTCCAGTTGGATCCAACTGATTTGTCCCTTTGAACCCTTTGTAATCAATGGGTCTGTCCTGTTGGATCCAATTGGATTGCCCCACTGAACCCTTTGCAATCAATGGGTCTGTCCTGTTGGATCCAATTGATTTGTCCCTTTGAACCCTTTGTAATCAATGGGTCTGTCCTGTTGGATCCAATTGGATTGCCCCTTTGAACCCTTTGCAATCAATGGGTCTGTCCTGTTGGATCCAATTGGGAGTCCAAAAACACCATTGGAAATTTCAAATGGTTCCATTTGAAAATTTCCAATTGGTTCCAATGGTTTTTTTTGACTGGGGAACACACCCGTCGCTATGATTAACACTACAGAAGTCATTTCACACAGTATTTCTGCACCCTCCCTCCATTCCTATACAGTCGTAGACTGCGTGTAGGCTCTATAAAACGTGTGAAGAAATATCTGTAGCGGTTCCTTCTTCTGCCGCACATGCGGCACTCATCATATGGCCATGTATCGAGGCACTTGATTAGAGTTTTCCAAACTCTGCACAGTAATTGCGTTTGCAGCTTCACAATTACAAAACACAAATGTATAGCAATTTTAGATATCATCCCGTGTTTGCCACCTGCAATTTGCATAACAGGTAGTCACCGCCTGGTTATGGCCAATCCCCCTTTGTGGTATGGGCTATTTTATGAGGTGAACAACAGCAGCAAGAGACATTTCAGAACACAAGGAAGTCGGTGGGCACTAGTCACAGAAAGCTGGTGGATTTTGCAAAAGCTACTGTACGGGCTTAGTCACTGAAATACAACAAAGTATTTATCGACAATTAAAGTTACATTTACTGCCCCGTCACCGACAGCGTATGTGAGCTCTGTATTGGTGGCGCACTTTCCACAGACAAGACTAGCTTAATAACTTCTAGTGCATCTGCCCCTCCGTCGTCACCGTAGCTAGATGTTAGCAGACATCGGTCGTTCAAATGTAGCTTCTCTTTTCTTTTTTCTAACATTAGGAGCGTTAGCAATAAACATGATTCCCTGTCAACATTGATTTACACCTGTTCAGCTGATGTGGTGATTCTTACAGAAACTTTGCTTTCCGCAAAAAACAACGATAAAGAATTCTTGAATTGCAAACGAAAATATAAATTCTACAAGCGTGATTGGGGAACGCGATTTGGCAGTGGCTTTTTGATAGCAGTCGATAATGACCTTGTTTCCTTCAATGTTTCTGTTCTTTCCCCGCTTGAAATGGTTTGTTTGAACATCTGCCTCAATTATAAAGATATTATTTTCGTCACATGTTATCATCCTCCCAATTCATCTAATGGTTTCTCGTCGGATGTTCACGATGTTCTAAGCAATTGCACACCAAGTTTCCATCATCACCCAGCTTCGTTCAGGGCGACTTTAACTTTAACGTTCCCAACATTAATCGGGACATGCATCTTCCACTTGCAAACTGCAGCTCCTCCAAATGCATTTCCTTTCTTCGCACATGCTCTGACTTAAATCTTTATCAATTAGTTAAAAGTCCAACGCGTGTTACTCAATCTAGCGCCAGTATTCTTGACCTAGTACTTGCCGTACATCCGGACCTCGCTCACTCACTTTCACTTCTGCCTGGTTTGAGTGATCATTCCATTATTCATTTTAATATTATGAACGTTTCACCTCGCCAGGAAGTAAGCAAAAAGTTTACTAGGGACTATGGGAAAGTCGACTATACTTCTATCAACACAGGACTAGCAGATTTTTCAAGCAAATTCTTCAGAGTTTTGAGAGCGTTCAGTGCAAGAAAATTTGCTCACCTTCAAATCGAAAATCATCTAGCTTACTAACCAATTTATTCTTTTATGCAGGATAAAAAAATTCTCTAATACCCCTTCGTTTACAACATCACTCTAGCGATTACTGAACAAAAAAAAACGAATTTTCCCATAAAGTCAAGTTATGTGTGTCTGAAGAAAGATGAGAGGCTTATCATCGCACAGCAGCAGAGTACACTAAAGGGCTTAGAAATGCGAAGCGCACATTTTTTGAACGAACGCTGCTGTCGATGCTTGCCTCAAACCCGTGCAAATTTTGGAATGTTGCTCGCGGTGATAAGTCAGAAATCGAATTACTCGCTTCTGACAAAACTATTGTTCCCAAAGAAAGTTGTTGCCCTTCCTATTGTTTCCCATTTTTATTACCAGACCATGGATCTTATCATAGATTGGACTGGAATAAGCAGATTAATGCATGAAATTAGCTCTTCTTCACCAGGCAAAGATGGTATCAGCCCAAAATTTTTGAAAAACACTGAAGCTTATTCTTCGATACTGTTGTAAAAACTTCTTTCGCAGTCCTTGGAATGTGGTGAACCTCTGGACGACTGGAAAGTGGGGAAGGTGGTTCCTATTTTTAAGTCAGGTGATGTTAAATTCCCCTTCCAATTACAGACCCATCTCATTAACAAGCATTCCTTGCAAACTACTGGAGCATGTTATTTATAGCCATATTATAACTTTCCTTGAGACTAATACCCTTGTTACATGGGCAGAGTTAACCGTGGTTACCAAACTTGACTGTGGTTATCTCAAACCGCGGTTCGCCGTTGTCACACTGCTCGCTACCGTTCTCGGTTTTGGCATCCACTGGCCGGGTGCAACGAACGAAGTGACACAATGATCAGCAGAGTGAAGCAGCATTTGCAAATACCTTACAACGCAGTGTCTAGAGTGTCATCCGACGGTGCCGTCCGGTGGCAGCACTGCCTCCACTGCCATAGTACAAACATCGGCGCACCTCCTGAAAAACCGTCCACGCCAAGGCAATGCCTTTGCGACGGAGCCCTGGCACCAGCATCTGAAAATCATGCTATGCTTTCATGCTGTCGTAAATAATAAGCCCTGGGATAAGGGAATGTCAAAAATGATTCCTCTTCGAGGATCGCTGATCTGTACCACGCTGACTGTAGGAGTAATAACTCCGATACAAGCTAGGGCGTACCAGCTGCCGCTGGTGCACTGTGGCTCACCCGATCTCTTGCATTCTAGCTCCGCTGCTAAGCCGTCACTGAAATTGATCATATATTTTCTTTTAGCATGAGACAATGGGGTAGTCAGTAAGGCAGTGCAATGAGTAGACCATTTACTGTAGCGCTGGTAAATTCAAAAGCGCAGCCCACTGTGGCTTCGATGCGAAACAAGTTAGGCTTAGCAACGACTAGGGAGTAGCGCACTGTCAGAGCGCCATCGTCCGCCGCGCTCGCAAGCGGCACCACCGCAGTCAGCTCGTGAAATCTGGTGCAGCGAGTGTTGCGCTCTTGTCGCCTGCTTTAAAGATGCGGTGCAGGGAGCGGTCCTTTTTCAATATTACAGCGCTACAATGTGCAGCTCGAGCATTGTGGGACGGTGCTGCAGTACACTGTTGCTGCGCCGTCAGACGGCACTCAGAGGCTGCACCAAAGCGCCATCGGACGGCGCTTTGGTGCAGTCTCATTTAATGTGTTGCTCTTGAAACGTGATTTCACGCGAAAAAAGTATGTTGCTGAAGTGCACCAGCTCATACGCTTTTCAAAACTCTGACGCCTACGGGCACTTTGTCCACAGACGCCGCCATGTTCTCGGTTAATGACGCAAACCAAGGTCGCCAAGCTCGGTTCGCGAGAACCGCGGTTAGTCACGTAACTGTGGTTTGGTCTGCCATGTAACATACGCTAACCACGGTTATGATTGACCGTGGTTATGCTAATCGCAGTTAACTCTGCCCATGTAACAAGGGTATAACTCGATTTCAGTGTTCAATAGCACGGTTTCCGAAAGCACTATTCTTGTGAAACTCAGCTCTTAGCCTGCACGAATGACTTGTTTTCCGCCCTTGACTCTTCACTCATTACTGACTGGATTTTCATTGATTTCGCCAAAGCTTTTGGTACGGTTTGCCACAGACTACTACTTCTGAAACTAAGTAAGCTTAATCTTCATCTTAACGTTTTAAGATAGATCGAATGCTTCTTGTCTAACTGCACACCCTTTGTAAATGCGAATGGCCGTAGCTCTGATTCTTGCAGTGTGGACTCTGGGATCCGCAGGGATCAGTGCTGGTAACTTTGATATTTCTTATCTATATAACCCGCCGCGGTAGCTTAGTGGTTATAGCACTCAGCTGCTGACCTGAAAGAGCGGCCGAATTTCGATTGAGGCAAAATTCTAGAGGCCCATGTACTGCGCGATGCTAGTGCATGTTAAAGAACCTCAGGTGGTCGAAATTTCTGGAGCCCTCCACTACGGTGGCCTTCATAGCTGGAGTCACTCTGGGATGTTAAACCCCAATAAACCAATCAGCCAAATCTTATCTATATTAATGACTTGGCTAATAGCATATCTTTCTCCACGAAACTTTTTGCCAGTGATTGTGCTATTGTCAAATAAAAAGCTCTGCTGACCACCTTACCCTCCAATCAGACTTTAATCAGATTTCTTCTTGGTGTAACACTTGGCTAATGAAGTTTAATGTTATTAAGTGCAAGTTAATGAGAATTTACCGTCATGTATCTAATGAGATTTCTTGTGATTATTCACTTAATAAAACTCCGCTAACACAGGTTTCATCTTATATATACCTCGGTGTTCATATATGCAGTAACCTTTCCTCGCAAGCTCAGGTGGACTACATAACAAGTAATGCTAATCGTACACTTGCTTACTTACGTTGGAATTTTTCTATAGTGCCCACAAACTTGAAACTTATACTTTACAAAACACTAGTTCGGACCAAAGCTAGAACATGCGTCATCAGTAAGGGACCCTCAACTTTCCTTACTAATTCTAAAAAAGATCGAATCCATCAAAAACCAGGTGGCGTGTTTCACTTTTTCCAACTATAATCGAAATGCTAGTGTAACCGGAAGGAATCTAGGCCTTCGTGATCTTTCCATTCATCGAAGAATTGCGTGTTTGCCTGTTCCATAAAATCTACCATTATAACCCTCATCTCAGAAACTCGCTACTTCTGCCGGTTTCATATATTTCTTCCCGCAGCGAACATCAGTTCAAAGTTGAAGTGCCAAGCAGTCGCACGAACATTCATTTCGCATCTTTCATCCCAAAGACAGCTAAGGAATGGAATCACTTTCCCACTTCCACTGCATGCATTACAAACTCAAGAGTCATTTAAGAATGTTGTTAGTGATTATATAATCTAATTCTAATATGCCAATATTGTTCTTGTATATTTTTTATTATTACCCACTTCTTTCTCTAATGCTTCGGCCCTGAGAGTAAATAGAGAGTTTTAGCTGAGCGGGTTTGTGCGCTCGCTCCGCTCAGCGAGCTAGCGGGAGCGCTACTGCGCATGCGCGAAGCGCTCAGGCGGGAGCGCGCGAGCGGAACGGCTCCTCCGCCCCGCTCCCGCGCGAGCCAAGCGGAGTCCGGAGCGGGCCGACGAGCGGGCCTCGCGCAAAGCCTTCTGGGCTCGCGCTAGCCGAACCAAACGTAAACATTCAACATGGCGGCCGCCAGCGAGGGTCTTGCCGGATACTTTTTGGCATGGCGAACAGATCGCAGGCGGTGTCGGATAACTTGCGAACGTAAATCGATCACGATCGACGCTCGCACGCGTAGAGGATGAATGCACACGCTAGACAACGCTACAAATGCGTACAAGCGCACGCTGCGAGGGGTGACCTGCGTGGTCTTGGCTTGGCTCTCGCAGTGGCAGACATTTAAATTTGTTTTGTAATACGAAAGCTTCACTGCTAACACCAAATCTCTGTTGTTACCAGAAAGCATACAGCAAACGTAAACAACTATTATTTATTTATTCACGCATATATCAGAGAGGCCTACTTATGATCATTTTCTGGCAAGTCCAGTTACCACCACTAGGAGGCGTAACGAGTCGCCTCGCTTGAGCGGACGGGGAAGACGCAGTGCTAAAACTCTATGCGATGCTCCGCTGTGGCTCCGCTGGGAACTGCGAGCGGAGCGGATAGTAAACCCGCTCAGCTAAAACTCTCTAATATGTATATGCAAGTTCGTTGGCACCACAATCGCGAGTCGACACCCGTGTCGCTCAAAAGGCGTAAAGAATCCCGCATGGGCTGTGCAGCTTTTCAAGTCTGCAGCCAAGTGCCTAGTAAGAGGCCCTACGAAGGTGGCCTGTTCTATATGAATTAGTGGAAAATGTGAGCTTCGCTGCACCCTTCTCAGACTGTTTATCGTCAGCCATCATCTGGAAACAGTTTTGTCAATCATTTCAGCGGTCTGGGGCACCTGAATACAGCCAGCAAAGCATGCGAACAGTGTGCACCTCCTCATTATCGGCAGTTTCGTTCCCTCACATCATAAGAAACTACGGAACGTACAAGAGAGCGTGCGCTATTTAGGCCATCTCAAGATAGGTATTCTGCACTATTCTGCAGTATTTCATGTAGAACACACCTGTCGCTGTGATTAACGCAACAGAAGTCATTTCATGCAGTATGTCTGCCTCATCCCTCCACTTCTATGCAATGATTCCTATAGACAGTTGTAGACTGACTGTAGACTGTGTAAAATGTGTGAAGAAATGTTTGAAACGGTTCCTCCTTCTGCCGCAGGTGCAGCACTGATCATACGGCAATATACCAAGTCACTTGGTTAGACTTCTACACTCTGCACAGTAATTGCGTTTGCAGCTTCACAATTACAAAACATAAATGTATAGCAATTTTAGATCATCCCATGTTTACCACCTGTAATTTGCAGTACAGATCGTCACCACCTGGTTATGGCCAATCCCCTTTGTGGGTATGGGCAATTTTATGAGGCCAACAACAACAGCAGCAGCAGCAAGAGATGTTTCATAACCCGAGGAAGTCGGTGGACACAAAGGGATTACAGACTCGCCAACGGTGCTGACGGTGGGGTCCTGCTCGCCGGTCGAGGACGAAGCATCAGGGAAGGAGAAGAGGGGTTGAAGCCAGCAAAGGTGACTGCACTACTAATTATTCGGCTCACGCTGGGCCGTCACCACCGCAGAACGCTATACGACAGACCCAACGGCAGTGGCAGCGGCAGCAGCGGTGGTCTATGGGTTGTGGGTTGCTTCTGGAAATTCAGGATCCCTTAAGGCTCGCTAAAGAACCCGTGACAGTGTGAGATGACCATAGAGTGCGTGTGCTATGTTCCGACTTGCTGCTGAGTCCGAGGGCAGGGTGCAACTTTGAAGGGGTTGGTGCCACCTCGGGACACCAACTATGGATTTGATTGATGATGATAAATTTTCAAAGGAGATCCACAGTGCTAGCAGCACAGCGCAGGAAAGTGAGAGTGGTGACTACGTAGTAAACTTGCTTAAACAGTTCTCGTGAATATTTAGAGTCAAGTGGGCGCGGCCCGAAAGACCATCTCCTTTCTTACATGGCCACGGTGGTTGTGAGTGATGTTCCGAATTTCAAAAGGTTCGCTCCCAGAACTCGGCCATAGTTCACTTTTAATAAAGTTTTTAATGCAGTACTTCATGGCAGGCATTAAAAATCTGTTTTTGTCACTTCCATATCTGTTTTTCTCACTTCCATGGCCAACGATTCTAGACAATAGCATTTTTGAACAAGAAACACTTCACATGCAATTTTTTCGTATTATGCAAGATTCCATAATTACAATATATCCACCAACCACTTGATGGCGCTTTGAATCTTTCTCTGCTATTAGAATTTTTGCTATCCTCAAAAGCATTCCCTATCGGTTTTGTATGGTTTTTCATTTGTGCTTGGTACTCCAGTGCAAGGCCTCACTCGAGTGCTGGTCGACAACTGCTCCCTGCATCTATGATTTTTTTAAGCACAATTTATTCCTGCATCAGTTCTCTGTATTCTTCTTATAGCGCTAATTTCATAAAAATAATTCCCTTTGTTGTTTTACATTCCTCTACCCAGAATGATGCAATACATTACCGCTACTTGCTGTAATGGTGATGCTGCCTCAAAGCTGCGGGCATGTTAATATCAACGGATTATTGCAGAAGCCCACTATCGTCGATGCGACGATTGTGAACATTAGGCGATTTTGCAAGAGTTCCGTCACCCTTCTGGCCCAAAAGAACTCGGTTGTCCTAAGATAATTGTCTTCAACTCCCAAGCAATCTATGGGGATCGCTAGTGCAGCAGACAAGGAAATTTTTTTCCCTTTAGAACACAGGGAGGCCTCTCCGTGATGCATGGACAATTAAGCAGGGCAATGCGTCACTGTAGTCTTTTTTGGCATAGATCAAGCGTAGCGAAACCAAACATGCTACACGTTGGACTGCACGAATACATTGCAAAGCACACTCTCTCACATCTACGCTTGCATCGAATGCAGATATGCAAGACTGCTTCCTCCTAGCTCTAACGGTCTGGAAGTGGCCAGACACAGTAACAAATTATGGGAGTACTTATCCGTCATTCTGTGGTGGCAATACGTAAGCATTAGGTATCCTCCTTCCAATTCCTCACATCTACTTATTGTTTCTTCATAATTTCTTACATACTTTGGTGTGCATTTCTTTTGCTCATTAATGAAAACTGCTGAGCAACTTTGCTGGGCTCTTTGCTCAGTCATTCTTAGTCATTTTTACTTTTGCTGAGATTTTCTAGACCTTCTTAGTCTTTTGTTCTTCCTGTACTAACCACCTTTCGGCCTCGCCTCTTCTACCCTACAAGTGAAGAGGGGAATGTCTCCCTGAGCTTCCCACTGTGTGACAACCATGGCGGGCGGATGGCAGTTGCACGTGGCCCCACCTGCCATGTTGCACTAGTCAGGACGTCGACTGACACGCTTTTTCATGGTGGGGCTTCAAATGCTAAGGTATTCAAATGCATCAAGCGCTACAAACACCTGCAAGGAACTGAATGTAAGGTTCGGTGTGTATAATTTCACATTGTACTGTCATGGACAAAAGTTCGGGGTATGTGGATTTTTGGGGAAGGAAAAACAACAATCCTGCGCAGGCTCACCAGTATATCAGCTGGTATTATTCCAGTTTATGCAACAGACATGTTGCCACGCGATTCATTGCTGTTACTTGACGTGTTTTGGCTGACTGCGCAGAAATATTTTGCATCGAAACCGCATACTGCAAGCTTTCGGGCATGGTTAAGTAATAAGCACACGCACAACACAAATTTTTGGTCCGCAATATATGTTGCGTTTTACAAACTATAAAAAATACAAAATATGCCACGACTTGTAGACATTCTATACATGGCAGCAAAATACGCCATCGCGATCAATCAATTCCAGGCCAAAAAGCAGTCACTTGGCTCCTAAGTCTCGGAAAAACGCCATGTGGTTGCTGAGTGCCTGCGGCCAACAACTCCAGTCTCAAACGTTGCCACCTGTGGCGGCTCTCCTCTGGTCTCCGGAAGGCTGCCGTGCAACAGCCATTGTCCAACCTGGGGAAGACCCTGCACGGCAAGATTCCAACACATTGCAACACAAACTCACAAACTATAAGATTTGGTTTGGTCCAAGTGTTAATGTGCGAAGCAACACTCATTTCTCTTCCGCACGTTTACCAGCACACGGCTCAAATCACCAGCAGAACATCTGGGAATCTAACACAAGCATTCGATATGAGAACAGGCTCAGTAACATCGCTGGGTTCTGCGCGCTACTGGAGATACTACAAGGGCATCACTGAAGCATGTGCTACAGGTCCGGAATATCCCCAATCTGTAATCTTTCGTGATGTCTCTCCCACAGGAAACACATGATGATCAGCTCAGCTCTGCTAACTTCAGCTAAAGAATCTGTTAAATAGAAAGCCAGCCAGCAAGAATTTCATTTGTCTTACCTGAACTGTGGGGGGCGAGGCTGAGGGGGTGGGGTAGCAATGTGTTGTGGGCCACAATGTGAAATCCATATCAGTTAGAGTACAACTTTCCATTGCCCAACCTCCTGACACCGTAAGCCTCACAAGACCTCCCCAGCTCCTGCTGGCACACGAAAACAGACTGTATTAGAACTGCAACTGAGGTTGAGGCTGAGGTAGTTGCTACAGAAATTGTCAAAAATATATAGACCACCTGGTGTGTTTCTAGCCGGGGCCTCAGGCTTGTTTTGCCTCTTGGGCGTTCTGAATCTTTCGAAGGTGGCGGCAGGACTTGGCCTAAGCGGTCCTGAGCATAAATCTTCAAAAGGTTAACAAGAGCCGCACCACACGGCTGGAAAGGAGACCATTTCAGCTTTCTGTTAAAGCGATAACATTAATGTTTCCATTCTGCAGAAATTCCGGCGGTGGCCTCAGCGCAGTGAGTGAAAAATCCTCGGAGAAGGAGCCTAGATGAGCCACGTTGGTCAAGTGATCTAGAGGCATCACCACAACCTGCCCACCGGATTGAGAGCAAACTGACCACTGTGGCAGGTGGCAGCTCAGTTAATAGAGAGTTTTAGTATAGGGTCACCCTATCGCTTTGGGTCATAGGGGAATAGCAGGATGCTACTGCGCATGCGCAGAACGCTAACGGCCCTTGGGTGTTTCGGTGAGCGGGCGACGCTAACGCAAAATCGACGAAATAGCGTGCACCCCAAAGCCCCTCTACGTTGGGTCAACATGGTGGCGGCCATCGAAGCAGGCCGTCTCGTTTCATCACCGATTTGTCGTTGCTGCTACTCTGTGGCTCACGCTCACGGCAAACTAAAGGTGCCCGAAGGTTTTGCTTTGGCTGAAGTTGGCTGAACAACAAAATTCTAACGATATAACACACCAGATTCTCAGATTGCTTCTGTGTTTACAGAGCTGCTAGGCTTAGCGAGTACATGTCGATTGACGTCAGAAAGCGCGGGAGGTTTGAACTACTGATCTCCACAAACAGGTTTACAACTTTGATCTTCCTATGTGGATAGTCTTGGCTCAGATTGAACATGTCCGCATTATAAAAAAATATTTGCATCATTTTCCGCATTTCCTAATTAGAAATTGGTAACTGCAACAGTTTGCATGTCGTTTTATTTACGCATTGGAAAAATACAGCATATATATTAAGTGATTTGTTCTGAAAGCTTCCCTTTCCCGCCGTTATGTCGCTGCCTTCAAGCAATGCAAAGCGACCATCCACCACCCTATTCTAGACAGAAAACTTGAACCCGTTTCCTTAACGCTGAGGACATGCAGATAGGGTCACCCTATTCACCCTGACCCTATTCTAAAACTCTAATAATTTGTTGCAAGAGATTGCTCGGAAAGAGCAACCTGAGTCTCAAGCCGCACCGACGGCAGCACCTGCCATCACCAGGCAGTGGTGCATAGCTTAACTCCTGCACCACTCTGCCAGGGGTGGCATGAGGGCCCCAAGGGATGGACGAGCGTGAAGTTGAGGATGACCAATTCCGCATATAAGGGCAATGACCAGTTACTGCTATCAGACTTATTACCTGTTAACAACACCGCACTTATCGCAATGAACGCTAAGGTGGCGCTTAAGTGTACCCTCCAGGTTTTTTTTTTATATAATGATTGTACATATCTATAATGAGTTCACTGTAAATGCTGCGACATGACACCAAATAAAGGCGGACACAAGCACAGCGGTGTCAGCGTTGTCTGTGTCCTGTCCTTACAGTCATGATGCATATACATACATATGCGTACTGACCAGTAGGGAACAGCATCGGAATAAACTTCGAAACAAATGCTAATAGGTTTATAGGGTTTAATGCCCCAAAGCGACTCAGGCTATGAACGACGCCATAGAAAATTTCGACCACCTGGGGTTCTCTAACTCTAGGAGGTCATAATTTCTGGAGCCCTTCACTACAGCATCCCTGATAGCCTGAGTCGCTTTGGGATGTTAAATCCTATAAACCGATTTCAATTTGTTGCCAAAGACCAAATGAGACATGTGTGATATAACCGTTATAAGACTACATAATACAACAAACTGAATATGTGCAGATGATATGAACCTTGCTTCACCAGAAGCAGCTAGTGTCCATCGGCAAAACCCCGATCTGGTTGACAGAAGCGTTTGCGGAGACAACACGTCCCACCGGCCACCTTCCAGACCTCACTCCCCAAGCTAGGGAGCTCCCATCTACGCACCGCCACCCTCGGTCAACCTCCTCACCCCCGCCCCCTGCCACCCACCAGAGGTGCCATTCACCACTGAATTCTACTTTCCAGATGCACCACGCACCACCAGCCCTGATACCTCTCCATCCACGAGGCCTCCTTTCCCTAGAAACCCCTGCAACAGCTGAACCAAAATGTGACGGTGAAATCGAAGTTAAGGAAGCAGCGAGTAAATCTGCTGGCCTCCAGAAGCGCTATCCACCAGGCTCTTCCCCGTATCTAGGGGACTGCCCCCCACCCGCCGCCAACCTTCACCCCACCTGCACCTTCCACAAATCCACCCACCATTACCCACTCATATCTGCCCCTATTTGCCCTCCAGAAACCCTCTTATCACATCTGTGAAGCCTCGGAGTAGAGCAAAAGCATTCATTAATGTGAAAACATGAAACTAATAACTAAGGATGAATCTAACTGCTTTCACAGAATTGGCACATCATTTGTCTGAATGTCCCGTAATTTTTGTTTTTTTCCTTTTTGAAACTGTGAGCCAACCGCACAGAACAGAAAACTTGTCACCAGACCCAACAAGAAGACTGCGCACCCAAAGTGCCCCCAGTAGAACAACAGGAGACCTCTTGCATTCAAAAAAGAACAATTAGAGTATAAGGTCAGAAAAAACACAGAAAAACGAAAACACTTCTAAAAGTGGCACGAATATACCACCGCCGAGTGCTCCATTTTCATTTGTTCACTTAGATTATTTTTAAACATTTTGGGAGAAGATCCTGTGTCACTGTTTTTTTTTTGTTCTCTGAGTCAAGCTTCGTATATTTCCTGGCACATGCTAGGGGACATAAATTTGTGCATTTTGTTTCAAGATTCCAAGCAATATTTCACACCGTTGTGTTGTCGAGCTTTCTTAGAGTGCCTTAAATGGATGCTTTCCTAGTTTTCAGCACGGCCATTTTCAATTTTTTCTGTAATGCCACTGCGATACTGTCATTGAGAATTAGTGTCCAAAAAGCACATTCCGTGTGGCGACCCAGAGGGAGCTATCGATGACTTAGGCATTACCAGCTTCTTCTCGCAACCAGCTGGGGGCAGTGAGAAGTCGCAGATCTTCTCCCACGGCCGGCACAACATCTGGAAGCGCGGCTCCAACGCACTGTGGATGCGCGTTTTGAGTTGCAACGGGGCACCCACACACAATGTGTGCAGGCCATTCTTTTCCTCCTGTGGGAAATCAAATTCACTTGCGTTAGACTGCATCTTTTGTTTTTTCATGGCCTGCTATTAAACAAAGCGAAAGTGAAATGAGAGTAAAAAAAACAGTGGAAGTATAAGAACAATATTGAAAATAACTATCCACTGCTCACATCTTTTTACAATATAATCTATAGATAAGAACCATGAGGCTTAAGGAAATTTCAATAAAGCTCGTTGCTCTGATTCTTTTTTCCCCTCCACCTCTTGGTCACTTTATGCATTGCTTACGATAACATGGTAGCTTTGCGTTGTTTTGCTTGTGAAAGTTCAAAAGCACATGGGAAAAAAAGGAAAAGAAAAAAAATCAGAGCGGTCGTCTCCCCCCCCCTTGGGTTATAAGTCGTCGCAGTGCTTTGTTCACGAATGCTGCAAGTGCTGTTGATACCATGCTAATAAGTATGCTTCCTTCCCCTTTCAGCACCCTTCACTCTTCGGGCATGTTTCGCCATTTGGTTTTTGAAGAACATATTAGTGACGCTTTCTGATGATGAGAAATGCAGGCGGCTGGCAGTCAACATTAACATTTGTTTTTACCATAAGAGCTTCATTCGTACACGAGCATTTATTATCTCTAGTACTGAGCAGAACAAGCATGAGGAGAAATTTAAAAAAAAATTATTGGAGAATTGCAGTCTGCTGTATTGCATAAATCAGCATTTCAATATCAGGAACTTATTTGGCAAATCATCGTTGTCACGTTACTCTTATCACGTGACCCTTGGATGGTTTTGGCAACTTTTCAATGAGAGAGAGAAACTACGGATGTTTATATTAGTAAGCTAAAGAGTTTACTAAGCTTTTTCTAAAATAGTTATTGAATTATTTTTCTTTGTAACGTTGCTTTAGAACTGTGGAAAGAGTGCACTGTTGAAATAAGTATTCAATCAAATTACGCCTTTGCTTGTACGTTCAAGGCCCGGAACACTATTTCGCAACGTAATAGCTTTGGAATATTACTTCAAAATGATGAAAAATGCTCCTTTGGCCACAGTAAAAGAACAATAATAAAACAAATTGAAGATATGTCTTTAAATTTATTGCACATATTTACTGCTCTCAAGTTGAATCCAAGCAGCTGTCGTTTGTCGACAATCACCTGGAGTATCATTCTTGTTTGCCATGAAGAAGCCAGATAGGTTGAGCCGGTACTTGGGCACCACGACCACCACGTCCACTCGGCCCACCAGTGTGATGGCTTCCTGAAGTCGCGGCTTCTTGCCGCTGAGGAACAGCAGGAGCGCCGGCGTGGAGGCTAAGCCAAGCTGCGGCATCAATATACCTTCGTGTAGGCATCCATTATGCTGCTTCAAGGTAGCCATCTTCGACAGCTGCATTCAGGCATACCGTAGGAAAATGTTACGTAGTGAATCAGTTTTGTAGAAGTAGGAGCCATGTGTTGTGCATCCATAGCATCTGTATCACCCACTAGCAATTCTGTAGTAGCACGCAGTGCTGCTGTAAAAGAAAATTACAACAATGAATTTAAGTCTCCTTAGGAGCAGAAACGGAAAGGCCTTCCCTTTTCCACTATTTCTCCCTCCCTTTTTCATTTCGTTTACCGTTTTTTCTTATTTTTGTTTTTCTTTATTTAAATTTTACTATTTTTATTTACTTTTTCATTGTTTCTCTTTTTTCAACTTTTCCTCATTGCCTTATCTGTTATTTTCTATCTCAATCGCCTCACTATCACAGACTATCACTAACGCTATAATCATGATTTCTATCACCAACTAACAGTATAGCTGTCATCATAATATCTGTAGTCTTCACTATCTAGTGAATATATCAATTGCTAAGTAACTTTCACTACCATCACTATCTCTAGCAGTAACTGTCACTATCAGTAGCTACCATTGTCACTATCACTATTTTTTACTATCTACTTATCATTCCTAAAATCATTACATGTTGCTGATCAACTTTTACATTTTATTTATTATCATATGGAACTAATGATTGACAGTTTGTGTGGACACGTGCGGACAGCTTCCGTCCACGCCACTTATGAGGCAACAAAGGTTCACGCCCTAAAAATGGCAGATGGTTTAGCATGACAGCGTGGGGTATCGGGCAATAACACCAGTTATGATGAGCACTTATGGTCCTCATGTGCCTTTAACATAAAGGCCTTGAGCCTAAAAAATTTTTGCCTCTGGTGTTTACTAGGAAGGCATTTACCATGAAGGCCTTCACTACAAGGCCTTTACCGTAAAGTCCTTTACAATGAAGGAATTTACCTCGAAGGTATTTATCCAGGTGAAGTCTGCGGCACACTGTATAGGGAGGCTCTTAAGGTGTGCCACGGCGACTAAGTGTCTATGGCATTTAGATATCGGAAACGGATTGTAGGTTGTGTTGGACACGCCTGCAACATTTTGATTGAAAAGCAATGCAGAAACACTCGCTGTTAATGAGCTCAATCGAAGTCCTAGGCATTGTTGCGAAGCCTCCGATCACAGAATGCTCAGCGCGAGTGAATTACTGGCACGTCGTAATTAAATACAATTACTACACACAACGCACTACCGTTAGACGCTATTGCACATATGACGCTCATTTGGTAGCTTCTGCGGGATGAGGCGACATTAAGGAAGAAAGTTTTTCAGCATCAGAGCTCGGCGGCTAAGCCTAGCCAATTACAGAAAGTACCAAAGTCTTCCCGGGCCGCCGGATGTTTTAGAGGCCACATACATTATGATTTAGTTTTGACGGCAATTGCAATAAAATAGGCATGCATTGATCACCTCCAGTCTGTCCAGCGAGGTAGTTGAAAGGCGTTCCTCAGTATGAGCTCAGAACACTAACGTCTGGTAGCAGTGCGGGGCTCAGAACCTCAACACGTGTGCCGTTCTGAGAGCGCTGTCAAGCATAGAGGACGCAATGGTCAAGCGCGCGTCTTCGTCTTTCTCTTCGCCTGTGTTGGGGGAAAAATCTCAGAAACGCCGCTGAAACACCAGAGAATAGTGAAAAATGTAATGTAGTGAAAAAATTTCAGAACCTACGATATTATCCTCCTCACATGACTCCTCAAAAAACTGCTGAAGTGATATATGCACTGGCGGACAGCCGCGCCGCGGCGCTGCGGCGCAACGCCACCTAGGGTTTAAAGATAACAAAGGCCATGTAAACAAATCTGCAGTGGAAGTTAGCAAAAAGCGATTGGAGGATTGGTGGCTGAAAAGCAGAGATGTGGCATAAGGTTAGAATTGTAGGAAACTAGGTAAAGATGATGGCGATTCTTAATGATATGCGAAATTGCTTGGCAGTCTGGCAACACCGCGCCCACAACTTCCGGTTTCCATCTTGGCTCGGTCGAGCTCGTCGAGCTGGTGCATCGTTTGCTATGCGTACTTTCTTCTTGCGAGTGGAATTTCAACAGGCAAGCTTCAGCTGCTGCGTTGTTTTCACAGCTGATCTTTGACCAAATGTAGGTGCTTTCAATAAGCGCCAGCTTACTCCTACCGCGTCCTCAGCTTCGCTTGAAGTCTGGCGCTGATGATCGCAATAATCGGCACTCGAAAGTGGGTTGGAAAGTCGAACCGTGACCGTGTGCTGTTGTCGTTTTAATGCTCGCATTAAAACACCAGTTCAAGCATCACTCATTATCATGGCTATTTTATTCCCAGGTGGACGCGAATTCATCTGGTAGGGTAGCGAGCGGTAATTTTGTGGTGAGTGCGCACGCGTGTTGACAAACTTCTGTGACAGTGCGAACTTTCGTTCACGCCGACGCCAGGAGCTTCGTGCATTGCAGTATAATCACACAAGACCCTCGACCAGCTGCGTAATTAGATTCCTTTACTGTAATGTGCAATGCGCATCCGCAATTTTCAACGTCACCGTTTCAGAGCCCGGCGTCGGTTGATTTTCGCCGCAATTCGTTGAAACCGCGTCCTGCTTAAGACGCAGTCAGTCGACATTAACAAGAGGAAAGTAGGCATGCACATGTAATTCAAAATATTGTAAGCAAAGACGCAGCTTTTTTTTTCAGATAAGCACTGAGCCACCGCGGCGGCTTGATTAGAGAAAGATGCTACAGCTGTAGGTGCATGCACGGACTCGATACGCTGGTCAAGCTGTGTGTGCAGGGGCGAAATTAGCATGTTCGGTTGCTTCCGAAACTTAATTAGCTTACTCCCAAACTTGGACAAATGGCTTTGTTGCGAAGCGAGCTGTTGGAGCTTGCCACAACGATAATAAAATCTGAAGGCCTGAAGCGTTTTCAGAACACTGTTGCACGTACTTTCTAGCTTAGAAATGCGTCCCTCCTTCATAATAAAGTAGCTATATTATTCGCTTTTTTTAGATTTTCGTCGCTGTAGATATCGAAGGTATAGGAATCCTCAAGAAATAAAGCATTCGAACCTCAGTTTTTATACGTAGGGTGTATTGCTTCACAAAGACTCCTTAACGCGCATAACATATGCGTATGGTCCAGAGAGTTTGTTCGCCCTTCTAAAACTAATTGAACACGGGAAAAACTTAACTGAACACGTAGCAAACTAAGGAGTAATCGGCATATGGTTCTTCGAGTGAACTTATTTCGCCACGGCACGAGCGATTGGCCCGCTCAAAAAAATTACCTTCTCTATTACGTTGTTCAGGTATGCGTCTACATATATTCACGCCCCGGAGAGTTGATAAAAGCACGAAATCGGCTTCTAATTTTGATCAGAGACAACAAAGGCTGTGGTCCTCATCTTAATTTAAACGCAAATCACCTCGAGAGATTTGTCAAAAATCAGCGCAGAAAGCGAAAGCTGCGCACTGATCCGCGTGCTGACACGATACCTCGCATGACGTTTTCTGTTACTAAAACTTTGGGACCGAGTGAAAAAATAGAAAAGCGAAAAGCTGGAATGCACCTAGTTGCGGCACGCATCGTAGTGTCTTTTCACAGTGGAGAGGGTAGCGCAACACTGCATCGGCATTTTACTTTTCAAACGAAGCGCAGCCGTTTTAACCCAACACTGGGCAGCGGTTTCGTTTTCTGTACCGTACCAACATGGAGGACTTAGTTCTCGGAGCGCCGAGAGATGGCGCTGCGCATTTCGCTTATCGTCAGCACAGTAAACAAAAAAAATAATAAAGAAAGAAAAGCTGAGCAAGGTGGCAATTGCCACCACCCCGTTTCAAAGGGGGCGCTCCTATCCATCCATCCATCGATCCATCCATCCATCCATCCATCCATCCATCGATCCATCCATCCATCCATCCATCCATCCATCCATCCATCCATCCACCCACCCACCCACCCACCCACCCACCCACCCACCCACCCATCCATCCATCCATCCATCCACCCATCCATCCATCCATCCATCCATCCATCCATCCATCCATCCATCCATCCATCCATGCAAACGCCTTCATTGATGTGCACGTAGCAGACGAACTGCGGTTCTGCAAGCATGTTTTCTTCGCGTGTCGCCTGCCGGTTGGAATAGGCGCGCGTCGGAGATTCGGCCGGAAGCCGCTGGGCGCGATAGCCGCACGTAACTGTCGTAAATAAATGTCGCTTTCGTGGGGCAACTCCGCATACTAGCGTTGCTCAAGCCGGCTGAGAAAACAGGCGCAGCGACGGAAGTTGCTTGCGGGTTTGGTTCCCCTCGAATCTGGGATCGAAGCTCGGATAGTGGGAGATGACAGCAGCGCTTCCGTGAAACCGAAGAGCCGCGTGTAGTTCAGGCACATTCGCGGGAAGAGATCGGTGACCCGGCGCCACTCGCTAGCTGCGGCGCGTCTGATGTGCATGAGCACTTCGGGTATATCTCCGACAAAGGCGCCGATTATGTCTTCTGTGGGAGTTCTCTGCACACAACGTATACAGATGGCCGTACTTCGGAAGGCTTGTCGCCACTCTAGGGCAGTCGTTCTTTTGCTCGAAGGTGGTCGTAGATTGTCACAGCGGCCGCTCAAAACAATGGGCTAGGTGTGCTGGGTAGCTTTTCACCCTTGCAATGAGCGCGCCATGTTGAAAAAATTCGACACGAGAGTACCTGCTAGCTTACACTTGTTAGCCTGCGCTTCGTCGGTGTCGTGTCTTTTCGTGTCTGCATGTGACAACGGTGTGCACGATGCAGAATTAGCGTCCTGCTTCGGTATAGGGACCGACGTTGCCGTGCCAGCTAGTACTACTGTGACGGAAGCGCAGATTCCACAACGTCCACGATATAAGGACGCCGCTTTGGTTGCCACGACTGCACCGAAAAACGGAGTGCATGCGCCAACTGAAAACTCCACCGAAAAATGGAGTGCATGCGGCAAGAATTCATTTCAAGATCAATTAAAGAAAGCGCGAGGTCACATATCATTTCAGTCAACATTTAAGCAAACTTTAGTGGTCGGCCTGCATTTCTTTTGTATGCACTTGGTCCAAAATTTTGCAAGGACAACGAGATCTGAAGCCTTATTATATCAAGGCCAGATATGTTGCAGAGATCGGAACTCAACGGCTTTGCGCAGATACGCAGGCCATATCTATGCAAGGAGCAGCTCAGACGCGCCGCAGCTATCGAGTGACGCCTGGTTACGGTTCTCATCCCCGCGAATGTGCTTGAACTACGTGCGGCTCACTGATTTCGCAGAAGCGCTGCTGTCATCGACCGCTGTCCGAGCTTCCATTCCAGAATCGAGGGGAACGCTGCAAGCGCCGGTTTCGTCGACAGGATCAGGCAGCGATAACAAAAGCACTGCTGTCTAATCGAAGTGGGGTTCGTTTACGACGTAGTTACGTGCGGCTGTCGTGCTCAGCGAATACGGGCCGAATCGCCCCAAGCAACCACCGATATCCTTCGGACGGCCGACAGAGGTCTATTTCGGATGTTCTGTACGTCCGCTGAACATCCGCAAACAGCCGGTAGACGTCCGTCGGCCGTCCGAAAGGTGGCCAAAGGGGCAATTTCCTCCCTGGCGTCCCAGAACCCTCCTCGCAGCGCCGCCCCTCCTCCTCCTGTTTTTCTCCCTTCTCCTCTTTTTTTCTTTCACGGCTGTTGCGCTCTTCGGTCTATTCCTCCGGCGAATCTGCCTCCGCGCCGCGAATCTGCGCGTCTTCTGGACCGCGGCCTGGTCAGCGCGCCTCTCAATGCGCTGACGCATGAACACGTAGGTGGTGGTGGAAACGTTTATTGCCAATGATGTAAATCGTAGGGGCGCCTGGTTTGCCGCAAAAGTTTGCATGATGACAAGAATTGGTCTGGGTATCGGGCATGCAGCAGTATTGGGTATTGAGCAGTCCGGGTTTGTAGTTGTCGCCAATGTGCAGCCTGCGCTATGGTGAGGAACGGAGCGGGGGGCGCGTATTCCATTCGTTTGTCTCGGCAATACGAGAGAATATCACGGAAGGAGACCAGGTAGTGCGCGGGCCGCGGGCGAACGGACCGTCATGTGAATCGCCTTCTTTGCGCGAGGAACGTGCCGGCCACACAAATGGCTCGAAGGGCAACGCGAAAATCGCGAGCCGGACGCCCTAGAAGCTCGCCAGGAGCAGAACAGCTGTGAAAGAAAATACGAGCAGAATCGCTTTATTAAGGCGAAAGCCTTAATAAAGCGATTGTATTAAGGCGAAAGCCTTAATACAAAAATATAAGAAATTAGATCATAAAACACGAAAAATATTAGAGAAAAGGCACATCTAGTGAACGCACGGGTTTCGTGAGTGAAATAAAACAAAGAAAAAATGCAAATATGAAAAGAAACAAAATAATAAAGAAATTAAACTATAAAACATGAAAAATATTAAAGAACACGGACCGCGTGGTCCAGAAGACGCGCAGATTCGCGGCGGCGGAGGTGCGCGGAGGCAGACTCGCCGGAAGAATAGACCGTAGAGCGCAACAGCCGTGAAAGAAAAAAAGAGGAGGAGGAGGGGAGCGGAGGCGCTGCGAGGAGGGTTCTGAGACGCCAGCGAGGAAATTGCCGCCAAATGTATACGGTTCGCCCGCCGACGGACGTCCAGTTGAGTACGTCCACTGGCGGATCTTTCTTGAATATTCGCATATATGGTGCATGCGTGCTTTTTTCACTCCGCGCAATGCAATAAAACCAAAACCAATTTGATGCATAGCACGCATATTTTATTGTGGTTGATGATACATCAGCAGAGCAATGGGTTACATTCGGAAAATTTCTTAAATGTGACTCTTCAAATGTGGCAAGCTTGGGACACACATCCGTAATCTTCCCACCCACAGGATTTCTGAAATAAAAAAGAACGCGGAAAACATCAGTCATGTGAAACAAATGGCACAATGCAGTAGCCCAAGTAAAAACATTGGAACCAATTAATAGAAGTGTTTAATGCTGCAAGTATAACAGACAATGCACTTTAACAAACACCTCAATGAGTATAAGGCAATAACAGCTCTCACTTTTCCACACCATATTTGACAATGTATCTGTTCTTTATTTATTTTCATGGGCCTTAGGGCACTAACCTGCGCGGCACTGTACGCGATTGTGCACAGAAAGCCGCAAAGCTTCCGTTGCGAACCACTGCGAAGTACACGTGCTTCCTATGGTATGCCTTTCGCGCGTTGTCACTCTTTATATAGGCACAGTGAACCTATCGATGCCTTAAAAATTAACAAGATGCGAAAATACTCCGTCCCGCAACTTTGAAGAGGAGTGGGAATTAGTCGCGCGAGTTGAGGGCTACCGCAGCTGTATGATGTAGGCTCCCGAAAGTGTGAGAACAGCACACACTTGTGGAAGCCATCTCCTCGCGCTTACTGCTCCCACTGTCCTGTGAACGAATGTTATATGAGCATGCTGCATTGTCCTAGAAGCAAGTTCCAAGAAGTGTGCTGGATACATACCTTCGTAGGCAATCACATGTGCACTAAGCCTTCTTTAAACCAAGGTCGACGCAGTACGTGATTCCGGTGTTCCAGAAGAGCTTCAGGCGCTTCCCGTATCTTTCGAATTGCTTAAGTTACATACTACTTTCGTCCACAGACCGAACAAAGCCACACATTATAATAACAGAGCTATAAAGCTCTGCGCGACAACACTACGCGACAAATCAACAACAGCTCTACGGAGCCGTACTGATGGATTGGATTGGACTGACCGCAAGTGACATCTATGATGATGGTGATAGCAGAATGCACGGGAGTTTTGATACGACTGGTTTCAATGGGAAGTTTACCTAGCAAAACGGTGGACATGTCGCAGAACTCCACTAATTTGGAGAAGTTATATAATTATAAAACTAGGCATTGAGTTCTTGCAAAATTCTGCAACACCTGCTTCTCCTCTTAGATAAATTTAGCTCGTTGGCGGCTCTTGCACTGCAGGTAGGAGTGGAATCGCACCAATTTGCAAAGATATTCGCGTTAAACCCTCCAACTGATGCAAATAAAACAGTATACATACACGAAAGACGCGAATATTTGTGAAATAAAAAACGTCCATACTCATGGCCTGGGAAAATACTCGGCCTTACATCCTTCGGACGTACACCTCGTCTCTCATGCGGACATACAAAAGTGGACACTGTCCGTACGTCCGGCGGATGTACGGATACGGATATCCGAAATCGGATTGTGTTTCCGATCTCGGCAAAGGACGTTCGGATCTAGCTCGTACGTCCGACGGATATCTGTGGTTGCTTGGGGCCGATGCACGGGAATTACAAACGGCAGTCTGAATGCGATATGTGAACGTTCTGGCAGGTTCCGAAGCCCTGATACGGAAGATGAAGACCGGTACTCAAAGTATAAGGGGGACGAGTGAACGTGAAATGTTCAGGACTGTGGTGGTGCCATATCTGTATAAGGTGTCTCATCACCTCAAGAGAGTTGCAGTCAGGCATGGCGTCCCTCTGGCGTTTTCCGCGCCGAATAAACTGGCAATTGAAGCTGTGCTCCCGCACGTACTACGTGATAGGAGGACTAGTGGCTGCCTAATCAGGCACGGAACATCATACATCCCTTGCGCCACTGCGGTGGTATCCCAATCAACCAGTGTACATTCACAGGACGTCCGAGGTATGTCTTTTACTGGATATACGGATATCCGTGGGAGATCCGCCGACGTCCAACGGCTCTCGCACGGACCTCCGACGGAGGTACAAATATAATTATTTAGACTGCCGACAGATATCCATCTCGGATATCCGCCGGCGGATCTTTTGAGGATATTTGCAGGTAATGCATTCTTCACCATTATGAGGCAAGCCAGAACTACAACATGATGAAGCGCTCGTGTTGTGTCTTCACTCCTACTTTGTCCTCGTTTTTGGCGCTAAACTTCATCATGAATAAGATTCAACTCGCCCAACTTTCCACCTTACTACAGAACTACAACCACCAATCAGTGCACCTCCCAGGGCCACTGGGCTTATTAAAAGCCCGCAGAGATCTGAAATCGGACATACACCTTGCTGTATGTAATCTGCATGAATCTGTAAAGCAATCGACCAAAATGGCAAAGCATATCAGTCGGGATGATTTTATTATGGCATAAATGCTGTCTTCAGTCTTCATGAGGAATTCATCAAGCCGGCCATACACAGCAGCAGGAAGGATACTGTACAGACCATGATGAATTTGTAGACAAGCCGGGGACGTCTTCTGCAGAAAACAGTAAACATTAAGTTCAGAATATGTCATTAAAGCAAGCGAATTTGACAGACACCATTCAGTTGTGTGCAGTAAGTCCACCGTGCCAAGTAAATTAGTCATCTGCCGCTCCGAAAGCATGTTTACATCTTGAACAACTAGTAAGTTGTAAGCAACAGAGGTGAGAATATTTCTTGCAATACAAAATATTTTGCTTTTCCAAAAAAACTGCAAAAACAAATGCCCGACTGCAAAGCTTTGTACCAGTTCATGAAAAATGCGTGTACATTGCAAGCTTGAAGGAATTGGTGAGCGCTATAAAAACACGGAAAAGGGATAAACACACAGGACAACTGTTTAATCTCAGAAGAAACATGACTAAATACACACATTTGACTTCATATCATACACAGAAGAGGGAGGAACACACGCGCTGACAAGAATGAAGGAAAAACAGGTAAAAACTATGCGAGCTTACAACAGCCGAAGATTACTATTCTTGAGGGAGGTTAATTCTGTTCCCCCTAACATCACTGAAGGGGAGCTGACGCATTGCTTATCTGGAGCAACGTGCATTGCAAAATTTTCGATAATTTCTCGTTCCCGTCAGTTTCTAGCCCTACCTATTACTTTGGTGTTTTTTAGCAAGGGTATGCATTTACAGTGTGCGAAATGAGGTGCCAGATTCCCGGACTTTGCAAGTTGTTCACTTGATCTTTCGTGTTCCCGGAGCCTCTTGTTAAGGCATCTTCCCGTTTGCCCTGCGTAAGTTTGTTGGCAGCTGAGGGGAATGCTGTAAATGACGTTTTCGTCACACTTTACATAGGTGTTTTCGTGTTTGGTGTTGCACCCAGGTTTCTTTTTGTGGTCTTCATTCTCGTTGACCTTTTTACACATTCCAATGAGCTTATTGGGAGCTGAAGAAACCACCTGGACTCCGTACTTGTTAGCTGTCCTCCTTATTCTGTGGGAGATATTGTGAACATACGGCATCACGGCAGGGCGTCCCTCGTAGCTCGTTTTCTTAGTTTTGTGGGACCCAGTAACTTTTCTTAGTAAGCTTTCAGCAGTACAGCAAAGTAACTGCTACGGGTAACCGCTCTCCTTCAATCGGGAGACCTGTTGGTCTACGCTGTGAATTATCAGTCATTCCAGAATTGTAAAGCAAGCTGAAGCTACGTCTTGCCTGAAACCAGCTATAAGAAACTCTTGCCCCCACTCGATAATTCAGAGCGTAGACCAACAGGTCTCCCAATTGAAGGAGAGCGGTTATCCGGAGCAGTTACTTTGCGGCATTGCTGAAAGCTTACTAAGAGAAGTTACTGGGTCCCACAAAACTAAGAAAACGAGCTACGAGGGACGCCCTGCCGTGATGCCGTATGTTCACAATATCTCCCACAGAATAAGGAGGACAGCTAACAAGTACGGAGTCCAGGTGGTTTCTTCAGCTCCCAATAAGCTCATTGGAATGTGTAAAAAGGTCAACGAGAATGAAGACCACAAAAAGAAACCTGGGTGCAACACCAAACACGAAAACACCTATGTAAAGTGTGACGAAAACGTCATTTACAGCATTCCCCTCAGCTGCCAACAAACTTACGCAGGGCAAACGGGAAGATGCCTTAACAAGAGGCTCCGGGAACACGAAAGATCAAGTGAACAACTTGCAAAGTCCGGGAATCTGGCACCTCATTTCGCACACTGTAAATGCATACCCTTGCTAAAAAACACCAAAGTAATAGGTAGGGCTAGAAACTGACGGGAACGAGAAATTATCGAAAATTTTGCAATGCACGTTGCTCCAGATAAGCAATGCGTCAGCTCCCCTTCAGTGATGTTAGGGGGAACAGAATTAACCTCCCTCAAGAACAGTAATCTTCGGCTGTTGTAAGCGCGCGTAGTTTTTACCTGTTTTTCCTTCATTCTTGTCGTCAAATGTGTGTATATAGTCATGTTTCTTCTGAGATTAAACAGTAGTTAGAAAGCGCTTCGTCCTGTGCGTTTGTCCCTTTTCAGTGTTTCTATAGCGCTCACCAATTCCTTCAAGTATGTATTTCCAACTCGCCCCAGTAGTAGCTCTTTTGTCTTTTACATTGCAAGACACCACAGCTACTCCCACAGGCAGTCACTTCCATACTGATGGTCAAAAAAATTCAAGTGCAAGAGTAGGGATCCTTACCACATCGTTGCAAGCTAGCTAATGACTTAGGTTGGGCACAAGGTACACTCATAGAGAAAAGTTTGCTGGATGTCGATTTTCTGAAAATATTTATTTTTGCATTGCCTCGCCAGGCAGTAGCTGAAATTTGTTCAATAAGATCGAGTATCCATGTCCCCTCCTGATTCTAGGCTTTTGATTAAATTGCTCTGGCTAACAGCACAGAGAAAATGTTTCACAAAGAACTCTCATACCACAAATTTTTATCCATTATTGTACAAGTACACTGCAGTATAGCTAGATACCCTCCGCTGCACAGAGCAAACAGAAGGAAAGTATCCATTATGTGACAGGGTCAAACTTGCACTGTAGTTCAAACTTACCTGAAGGTTGCTGCTGTAAGCTGCAGGTACTATATAGCTGCTAGCTTAGGTCAGTCACATCCACACTGTATGGACAAGAAAATAAAGTATGAGAGAGCACCTTATACTGCACGTTGTCAACGATGCAGCAAAACACAATCTCTGTCGAAACTACAATGCCCACAGGGTTCACTGATGAATCACGCATCAGGGCACTGACAGCATATTTGATGATCCACAGCTGCACAAGAGTTAAGGAAGAGAGGTCTGGTCACAATCCAGGAACATGTGGCTCTAGGGGTGTCATATATGGTCCTGCTATCTGGCTCAGCATTGAGCCCTGTGGGCATAACATGTTTGGCAAAGTTATACCAAAGCACTGCAAGAGCTCATTGCACTCAGTGATTGGGAAGTAAGTGAAAAATGTGACTGAAGCTCGCAAATTTAACACAACAGTTCAGCTTTCCTAAACAATGCTACTGCACAGTGCAAAGTACTGTGTAGTGAGTGGATGGTTGGAGACTTCCATTTGGCAAGCCTAATAAATAAATTAATAAGCTGTGGAAGTATGCACAACTTTTATATGACACTTTCAACCTACCTGTGCTTTCCACGGCTTGGCATAATTAATGTAGGCACCAATACACTCGGTAGCCGGGCCACATCCACACTGCAAAGGCAACAGAAATGTAAGAAAAACTAAGTCGCGAAGCACTGAAAAACTAACACCGTCCTGGCACTATGCTTTTCGTGCATTCTGTTTTATCGTAATTATGAACCTACGCGCAATTGCCTTAAGATTCACACCATGCAACTACACACCGTCTCAACTTTTTTTCACAAACACGAGAAACACGTTTGCGGCAGCTAATGCATAGTGCTTGCAACTTCCACTCCGTGGCAAACAAGTAGCGCAACAGAGTACAACTGCGTTAATGCGGTTTAGTCATCCCACAGCAACACCCTGAAAGTAATTTTCAAGCACAGTTACTTACCAAAGCAACAAAGCATGTCTCGGCAAGGGGTCAGGCGACACCGAGCTTTTTCACGAGAGCCTCAGAATCAAACGAACGTCTTTTCGAGCGCGTAGATGACACAACACATTTGTAGCACAGCCAAGCAACCACAGAGCGAACAAACCGCACATTGCAGCAAAAGTAAAGGTCGAAAGGAGCACCACGCGACGAAAACCAACGAGACCATCGCGCCACAAATATTGGCTTGGCTGATAGATTGGATTGGGTTGACTTTTAGGCTTACCGCTCTGCCGCGGCCCCTGGTAGGAGTTTATTGGGGTTTGTTTTCATGGAAGGCAGCATGCATGGCTACATGCCCCGGTTACCTCGAAGGAGTGCTGCAGGATAAAAGGGCGTTAATTATGAGCACTGGCGCCAGAAAGCCAAGCGATTCGTTTAATTCTGGTTCTTTAACATCAACACCATAGTTGAGTGATCTTAATCAATCTGAATATTAAACTAGTTGGTGGTAGAAATGTGATTGTGTGAATTTTGGCATTGGCAAAATAGAATTTGTTTTAAAATGTTCGTCTGAGGGAAAACAAATTATATATGTCATGTAAGCTCACATCCCAAGAGGGATGTTTACGGATACTCCTCGGACATCCGCCGGCGGATGTCCGCCAGCCATCCAAAAACGAACGTCCCTCGTACATACACAGAATCTCCGATGCGTATATCCGAATATGAACATACGTAGGCATGCCCTATGGACATCCCAGCCTGGCACTGGAGATTCGGACCTTACTCGGATATACCACGGATATCCGTGGTTGACTGGGATATGCATATGCCTTCCCTCTTTCATGTGGAAAAGCCGCCGCGGTGGCTCAGTGGTTATGGTGCTCGGCTGCTGACCCGAAAGACGTGGGTTCGATCCCGACCGCGGCGGTTGAATTTCTTTGGAGGAGAAATTCTAGAGGCCCGTGTACTGTGCGATGTCAGTGCACGTTAAAGAACCCCAGGTGGTCGAAATTTCCGGAGCCCTCCACTACGGCGTCTCTCATAGCCTTAGTCGCTTTGGGACGTTAAACCCCATAAAACCAAACCATCTTTCATGTGGACAGGTGTACATCGGGCAGACAGCGCGGTGCATAAATGAGCGACTCTGGGAGCATGCGAATAATGTTAAGAACAGCACAGACAAACGGGCATATCTTTTGTCCCACCTTAATTCTTCCCGGAATTGTGCACCGCGATTTGACGAGATTGTGATTCTTGACAAAAGCAAAACTAACACGCTCGGCTAGCCTTGGCAGCCTACCACATAAAGGAAAAAGCAGTAGACTGTATTAGTGATACGTCCGTAGCTCTGTACGCAGCTGAAATCATTTTTTTTTTGCGCTCACTTCTGCGTTAGCGGCACTTGGCATGACAGTTGTGGTTCCAGATGGTGTTTGAGCATGCGTGGTCAGATGTATAAGTATGCGTTCTTGAGAAGAATAAACCAGTTGTTAGTAGCGCCTGTGTCTCTTCGTTGTGGATTGTCCCGTGTTTGCCCAACAATAATCTTAACAGTAACATGTACCAACTAGGCCCAACCTAAGTTTTATTGAATGCTGGCATTAGTTTGTCTGCTACGTACACCTCAATCATGGCGGTCGGCGTTGCCGCAACGCAGCGCCGTGGCTGCGCACATGTTTGTACCAGCTATAGGCGTTAAATCAGTTACTTAGAAAAAAAGGCTGCCGACGATTACGTTACTTAATTCCTAATGCGAAAGTTGAGCGGAGCTCATCAGCTGTTTCCGCTTTACAATTGCAGAAAATGTGTTATTTTGCTCAGATATTCCTTCTTCAAGATACACTCCACTAACAGTCCTTGATTTTCATGCAGGGAGCTCTGTGGCTGGAGAAATAGATGGATATATGCTCGAGTTGTTGCACCAGTGCCTGTTTCTCAGACACGAAGTCTATGTAAGTATCTCGCGAGGTTGTTACGAAGGGCTTCCACTGGTTGCCTCGCTCATGGCTCAGAAATAACTGGCAGAGAATAAACTTTGTACGGTTCGCAGCGGCGAACGGCGGTGGCTGTGCGTTTCGGCTCGGGTATCGAGATCCGCTGTCCCCGATCGGGCACTAAGATTGCCGCCGCACAGGGGGCATTGGAGGAGGATCGAAGAGAGCAATTAAGCTATCGGCGGATCGCGCGAGGCAGCGCGTTGGCGCATAGGAGCATTGCGGGGTGAAGAGATAGTTGCGACTGACTGATGCCACTGAGGCTGCTAGCAAGTCAAATGAACGTGGCTCCGCGTTTCGGCTCGGGATGCACGCACCGCGATCCGCTGATGTCGAGCCGGCGCTTCGGCAGCCAGGTAACACAGCGCGCTAACGCGCGGACGCCGCCACGGAGGAAAAAGGCGGGGGGGGGGGGGGGGGATGCACGGAGTGGCGAACGGCGGCGGCTATATGCGTTTCGGCTTGGGCGTGCGGTAGATGGCGCCATGAGCGCGCGCAGCTAGAGCAGCGCGTTGTCCTAGAGCTGGTACGAGGGACAACCGCGACGCCGCGAAACGCGCGCCAAAGAGCTGCGCTCTGAAAAAAAAAAAACTCTGAACACGGATTATGATGATGATTAAAACTTTATTTTCACCGATGTAGCTGGCCCCCTACGCCCCGCCTCTGGCACACAGGCCTAGGGGACGGAGGTCGGGACTTCCGCAACTGAAGACTGGCAAAAACACATTGGTTCTGCACTGCTTCAGCCATCAGATGTACAGCTCGTTACTGGTCGGCGGGGACCTGGCTCCGCAGCAGGGCCTCCCATGCTTCTCCGCTTACAATATTTTACCCAGGGTCTGGGGCATTCCAAAATTGTGATTGAGGCTGCTCGAGCTCACTCCGAAGGTTTTACATTTATCATGTTTCCTATCATCTACCTGAGTGTGAAACAACCAGAAGGAGCTTGCAAAATTTTCGGCTTCTGTATTCTTTGAGCCTGAATTCAGTGGTGGCACGAGACGCCTTCCTAACCTATAGTTCTCGACGCTTTCTGCTTATCTTTGCAAAAGTTTTCCTTCCTCCATGCGTTCGTCCATCCCCTTGTAGTCTATTGGCCGGTTACCTGAAAGTAGAGATCTCGGGCTAATGCGTGGGCTGCCTCATTACCGGTGATGAATGTGTGTGCTTGGACCGAAATGATGGGGATCTTGCGATCGATTTTGGCTGCAGGCAGCATGCGAGCCGCTTCCGATGAGACCCTGCCCTTTCGGATCTTCTAGGTTGCGGTTTTGCTGCTGCTAGGAATCAAACTAGCCTGTTCTTTTGCCATCTCTTTTGCTGTTCATTTGCTCATTTTGAGCATTGTTCATGTTCTTTTGATCATTAATGAAAACTGCTGAGCAACTTTGCTGTGCTCTTTGCTCAGTCACTCTTAGTGTTTTTACTTTTGCTGAGATTATCTAGTCGTTCTTAGTCCTTATCAATTTTACAATCATTTCTTTTTGTTCTTCCTGCACTAACCACCTTTCGGCCTCACCTCTTCTACCCTGCTAGTGGAGAGGGGAATGTCTCGCCGAGCTTTCCACTGCGTGACAACCATGGCGGGTGGATGGCAGTTGCACGTGGCTCCACCTGCCATGTTGCACTAGTCAAGACGTCAACTGACATGCTTTTTCATGGTGGGGCTTCAAATGCTAAGGTATTCAAATGCATCAAGCGCTACAAACACCTGCAAGGAACTGAATGCAAGGTTCGATGTGTATAATTTCACATTGTACTGTTATGAACAAAAGTTCGGGGTATGCGGATTTTTGGGAAAAAAAAAAAAATTCTGCGCAGCCTCACCAGTATATCAGCTGGTATTATTCCGCATAGGCTTCGCTCGGACCGCTCCATCTGCGCCTCGCGTGTTTTTCTTGTGTGTGCCTGTGTTTCAACGCGCGATGTGAAGCAGGCCAGAGTAGCCAACTGTTTTGGAAAGGCAGGCCTTGAAGTGGCTGGAGATGAATGTCTGGAAGATTTAGATGACGATGAGTGCTTGGACGACACGTTTCGCGACTTGTCCAATTTTCCTGGCGCCGTTCCGTCCGAAGTGACTGTTGAGGACTTTATTAATGGTGACAGCGAAGTTCAAGCGGTAGCCGACCTCACTGATGAGGACATTGTGGACGGAATAGCTGGCGTTCAAGACGCCGATTCCAGCAATGACGAGGGCAACTGTGTTGTCGAAGAAACGCGTCCGTGCACAGCCACTGAACTGGCGTCAGCGTTCAGCCTGATTCGGCGCTGTTGCGGCGACATGGAAGGTACTGGGCTCTCGCACCTGGACAGTCTCGAGAAGATCGAGACCAGTGTTTTGAATTTCGTTTCCTAGAGGAAAAAGCAGCCCAAAATAAAGCGAATTTTTTTCCGCGAAATAAAGCGCTTTCACATTGCGTGCCTATACGATGTGATTCGCGGCTGTTCCAAACGGTAAGCCGCAATTTTTTATGATCCGGAGTGCAGTTTTAGCCTTTATCTCTATATCGAATTTTCGCTATATCGAACTATTTTCTGATCCTTTTCGAATTCGATATATCCGGGTTCGACTGTACCATGTCTTTGGGTTTTCAGTTGCGTGGCTGGCAAAGTCGCTCTCCACTTGGTTTATGGTACCCTCTCTAAATGGTGCGATACATTGCAGTTCTGTGGGATTGCACTGTGCAAAATGAGAAGCTGAAAAATTGGGGTGTGTCCGACTTTCTGCACATTTTGTTTGAAGCCCTGTATTCATGTGTCCCACCAATGCCACCCGACAACCTGAAAAATTTCCTACAGCTGCTGCTTTCCTTTTAGTCAGTGATTACCGCTTTTGCAGCAAACTTTCTTTTGGCTTTATACGGCTCCTATTGAATTTCACAGTACTCCAAGCCGCCAAAAGTGTCATTTATAATGCAGTGGAACTGTGCCGAAACCCAAATACATACAGCCGCAAGCAGTGTAGGGCCAGGCACTGTTCTCGTTGAGAAGCAGCAAGGCCGTGAGAGAGTAATAGCTTACGTCAGCCGCTATTCCGTGATTGAGAAGGAGTGCCTTGGGATAGTATGGGCCATGTCGAAATTCTGCCCGTACTTGTATGGCAAGCTTTTCAAAGTTGTGGCTGATCATCACGTGCTGTGCTGGCTCGCCAACTAGAAGCACCCGTCTTGCCACCTCGCTCGATGGAGCTTACGACTCCAAGAGTTCGTCACCGTTGTTTACAAGTCCGGATGCGAGCACTGTGATGCCGATTGCCCGTAGATGCACCACGAAAAGACGACCTCGATGCGTTCCTAAGACCTATCAGCTCCAACTCTTTTGCAGAGCAGCAGCGCTCAAACCCTAATCTCCAACGCCTCATAGAGTACTTGGAAGGCAAGGTTTCTTCACCCCAACCTCATTCAAGCAAGGACTATCGTTGTTTTGTGTACAGAATGCTGTCTTCGTAAGGAATTGTGCACTGAACAAAGCAGCTTACCCCCTTTTTGTATCTGGAAAACTTCGCGAAGAAATTCTACCCACTTTACACGACAAGCCAACAGCTGGACATCTCGGGTTTTCTCACACCATCCACATCATTCAACACAAGTATTACTGGCTCCAGCTATCTGGCGTTGTTGCACGTTATGTGGAAACCTGCCGAGATTATTAGCAATGCAAGGCTCCTCCCTCCCGACCAGCAGGATTTCTGAACCTTACTAAACCTCCGTCAAGACCTTTCCAACAGATCGGCATGGACCTGCTTGGCCTTTTCTCGAAGTCAAGAAAATGGAGCATTATAGCAACAGACTAGCTGATCCGCTACTCCGAGACAAGAGCACTGCTGAAGGGAAAAGCACCAGAGGTCGTCAAATTTTGCGTAGAATGCATCCCTCTCTGACACAGCGCCCTCAAAGTGCTCATTACGGACAGAGGAACAGCATTCATGGCGGAGCTGACGCAAGCCAACCTGTACTTCTGTCAAACAAGCCACTGGAGGACACCTGCATACCATCTGCAGACCAACGGACATATGGAACGCCGGAACAAAACCATTGCTGACATGCTCGTCATGTATGTCGGGGCTGAACACAAGACTTGGCATATCATCCTGCCTTACATCCTCTTCGTTTACGACACTGCAGTGCGAGAGACCACCCAGATGACACCTTTTAGGCTCATCCATGGCAGGGAGGCCACAACCACGCCCAATGCCATGCTGCCACATGTTGTCAAAGAAGACAAGGTCGGCATCGCCGCCTGCCTACAACGTGCGGAAGTGGCATGACGACTGGTCAGCTTGCACAAAAAGACAAACAGCGCACCAGCACCCAACACTACCATCTACGCCAATGCCATGCGGAATATAAGCCGGGCGACCGTGCATGGCTAGAGATGCCTATTCGCTGCCACAGGCTGAGTTCAAAGCTTTTTGTGCCCCTACTTCAGCTCGTACAAGGTCACTGACTTGGAGAGCTTGACTGTGAAGTAGCCCCCTACAGACCAACAGCAACTCAGCGGTGCCATGCGCACCCAGAAATGTGTGCATAATGCCCTATTATGCCTGCTAAAAATCAGGGGTAACTTTGTTGACCTAAAGTGCGGTGAGGCGAAAGCCTTATGCGCGATGGTGCTGCTTGTGTCACTGATGTGTGGTTAAGATGTTAAGCTTCGCCTCTAAGAGTGGAACGTGACAGCGTCTTGCAACGCTGCCAGGGAGTCCACAGAACTCCATTGTCAGTTCAGCTGTATGCCTTGCTCGTCGGTAAATTGGTTTTGGAGGAAAGAAAATGTATCTGTCTCGCATATCTCGGTGGACACCTGAACCTCGCCGTAATGGGAAGGGAGGAAGATGGGAGTGAATGAAGACGCCGTATTAGCTAGACGCGCCTTTGTTCATTCCAAACCATTGAGCTGGCATGGCCAAGTGGTTAGCATGCTCGTCTCGCACTCCGGAGACCCTGGTTCGATTCCCCAACCGGACCAATTTCCTACTCGGTTTTATTTATCAGGTCTGACTAGAAAGGTTAATTAGGCTAATTAGTTAGTTAATTTAATTAACTAAATTCAATCCCACTTATTTGGAACATCACTTTACCATCCGTTTAATTGGTTGCGTGGTTACTAGCAAAAGTACAATTGGCCCCGTTTGAAATTCGTGCACTCTGACGTCACGAAAAATTCGACCAATTGAAAAGCGTGACATTTCTGTCGACAACTCCTGCTTACAACGATGAGGCAGTAAAAGTCCAAAGCACCAGGTCGATGCTTCTTTACGAGGGAGACAATTTCACAAAGCTTTCCAATCATTGTTTGTTAATTCTTTTAAGCTACCAGCTCGCGCATTTATCGCTCTGTTTGTGATGCAAGATGTGACCAGATTTATTTCGATTGATCACGCCCAGGTGGAGCCGATCCTATGTTGTTTCAGACTGTTGTGGTTCCTTTGCACGCTGTTTCTCGAAAGTTCGCTGCCAGCTTTGAATTGAGCATAGCCGAGAGCGGCGGGCATTCTGTTTGACAGCCGAACACGCTTGTTGGTATGCCGCCGCCAAGTCATTCAGTTCTTTGTGGGCGCAGGTGTTCCCAATAACCAGCTTCTTTTTTGAGGCCCTTTCCGCTGTTTTTCTGACTGCTGTCACCACTACGTGACACTATTCATAACACTGTTTATGGGTTGCTTCTTGTGTTTTTGCTTTTTCTGCTTTCTTGCAATGTTGTTCATCTCTGTCAGTGGCCCTGGTTCAGTGACATACTCCTACCAGATGCCTGAACTTGCAGCATGTGTTGCACTGGGATTTGGCATTCTGGCAGGCTTTCATGTAGTGGCTTCACATCAACAACTCACTGTCTGTTTTACCTGTGCTCCTTTAGCAGTATGAACAGGCCGCACTTCAGCCACGTGCTGTGCTAGGCTTAACATGCTGGAGTCATTATTAGCCATCGCCATTGCAACTAAGAGTTTGACTGCTGCCTTGAATCAGGTGTTTTTAGCTTCAGTAGGGTCTGCATCGAGAAGTAGGTATTGTACCTGGAGCACGTCAAGAAGGCAAACCTTTCTTTTCCTCTGGTATGCTGTTGACATTAAACAGGTGGACATGATAAAAAAAAAGCAATGCTCTGCAAGAAGAACTTTCAACTTCCTGTCAGAATTTTATTTTTATAGCCAGGCATTGAAACACAGAAACTGTTTCCCAAAGTGCCATGGGCACAAGAGGAGGCTTCTCAAATTGGACACTGAGACTGGCTTCTAACACCGCTAAAAAGCAGGGAACTCATAATTGGTCTCATTAATCTGAAAAGCGTAAACACTAAGTTACTAAGTAACTTCAGTGTAATCTATTAGTATCTTCTGGAATAAAAAGAGAAAAGACGTCATATTGTGATCTCTGCACTTAATCAGATCTAGTGCATAGTGGTTTGACTAAAATGTCTAGCATCGCGTCTAGTGACAAAAGTGTGCCACCATAAATTATCTCCATAGCAGTTGAAGAATACTCTTAAAATATGTTGGAATTTTGTTCTAGACGTTTCAGTTACAGCGTGCACAAATGTGTACACCTGTTTCGCATCGGCTTTAGTCACTGCTGCGACATAATGTGCCACAAATGGCTGGAGGTTATATTTTAAACCTGTTGAGATAAGGCACGCACAACCACTTGAAGCCAGGCATGCAATATGAATGTGCAGAAGGCAGTTTTCAAGATGGTCGGCATTACATTTCCCATAAATGCTGGTGTTGCTGTGGAATGTGCGTGTATCTATTCACTTATTTTGCGTGGATGAGCATTTTCAAGAGCCCTAAAATGGCTGAATTTTTTGCTTAATGATTTTTAGACAATTGAGTCAAAAGAAGTACAACTGACATTCTGGAAACACTTTACAGTGATGACATAGAAATTTAACAGTGGACAAAAATCATACAATTAATCACCTGGGAGGGTTGAATTCTCTTCAGTGCTCTCAGGGATGTTCCCTACAAAAATATGAAATCTTGAAAGTTTTATTCCAACAAGAATGCAATTCGTTGCTGAAGTGGCTACAATAGAACATTTTTTATACAGTTATGGTGGTGTTTTGTACATGTACGCACACAATGATTATAAAGGAATAAACTCCATCAGTGAAACCCATGAAATACTGTCTGCTTTGGCATGCACAAATAGCAGGCCTAGAAAGTTGCAGAAGCTGCCAACTTTTGCATGTTTACTGTCCAGCTTGCTGCTCGCCCTGACCAGCCAGCGACGGGTAACTGACATTGTATGTCGAAGCAACAGCTAAGCGCTATAAAGGTAAGGCGAGTGTCCGGCCTGTGATCAAGCCCCATCAAATGTGGTGAAAACCTGTTCAGTCTGCTTCTGGTGCACAGTGCTCATTTTTGAAGCAAATGTGGCACTGCCATACTTTCCCTGTTATGAGGCCTCATTACAAAAGAAAATGTGGAAGACGCTGGCATGGGAAATACCTACTTGTGGATATCCATGTCTGGCTCCTGGCCCCTCTCAATAAGGTCGCCATATGTGACTCTCAGCGCCTCTGTGTCCGAACAGAGAATGATGAAGTACTCATCCTTGCAGATGCAGCCGTCGAACAGGGCTATACACTGCGCGATGTCTCGGCAGCACAGCTGTTCTGCTGCCGTTTGCAGTGGCCGCATGTACACCTGGATGCAGTAGCATTTTCTTGATGTTCACAGTGTAGTGTTTTCCTCCAAACATGTTCACTTTCTGGATTAAAAATGAACGTATGTTATCACAGTGGCTCTATTGGAATGTTTCAGAGTATGAGGGTGGCCACAGCATATCTCATTTTCCAAGTGCTACCTCCGTCCGTCCGCGTACAAGTTCGCGGGGCATGCATACCTATTGAGAATGGCTTAGCAGAATTGACCTGATCGAGCCACTGCATTCCACAAGCATTCGTTTCGATCCCAAGAAAGGACTCAAAGAAAAAAGCCACTCGTTTCACATTTACCAGTGCACATCATCAGCTTGTAGAAGATCACCGGGCGGCGGCGGCGTGGTTGGACGATCAGCGGCGTTAACGTCGCATGGAGGGCTCGATGTCTGGCTAGCGCGGGTCTCGTCGTCGTATCCCTATAGGGAATAACGCGCAGATTGTCACTGCGTCGCATTATCTCGCGCTCAGATAAATTGGGAAAGGCCATTGTTCAGTAGTCCCTTCTGCACTGGTGACGTGACGATGAAGCATGGCTGTGCCAGCTGGGCGTCCACGTGATTGTTGTAAACAAGGGAATGACTCTGTAAGCATGGAAACGACGCTGCCAGTCTTAGCAAGAACGTGTTACAGAGAGCAGGTAACCATGGAGTGAAAACTTCCGCGATGTGCTCTGGCAGGCTGTTTTGATTGGTTGCGCCAGGTGCTGTCATTGGGAGAGCGAAATAGGAGTGGGAAGCCGCACCAAAATAGAGTTGAGGGCAGCGTTTTGTTTGCTTATATTTTGAAATTTCTTCATTGAATAACTTCCGTTCCTGTGCATCGATTCCTGTGATTCTTTTTTGAGTCAGCATCTGTGTGACACAAAGAATCCACCTGAAGTGTGGCCGGTATCCCCCCAAGCAGTGCTTTGCAGCCCCTTTAAAAGTTTCTTTAGAGTCACTCTTACGACTCCAGTTTTGAGCATTGCATCACCTTTAAAACCAAAATACCGTACTGCCACTTGCACGGTGAATAGTAGGTGGTGCTTGTGTGTGCACAGTTACTAGTGTTTAGTCGTTGCAGGACCCCTTACGCTAGGGTTAACAGGTGCCCGTGAATGAGCTTCACTTATGGATGCATGTGAATGATTGTGTTGAACAGCTCGCAATAACCTGCGTAACTTTCCTTGTGGCAAACAGTCCAGCTCCTCTTTATGCACTCAGTTTTCCACAAAAACTTTTGGATAAAGTTGCAATTGATGTTGCCAGGTCTCTTGAGTAAACTGTCATTGACTGTTGGATTAACTACTGCAGCTAGTGTAGTAGAAGGAGATGCTATTGGGAGCCTTTCTTGATGATAACAGCCAAAAAGTTTTTTGCTTTACATATTTTCATAAGAATACTACGCAAACCATGCAGTGGCAGAACACAGCCACAGCTCACTTCGGCAGGATTAGAAGAGTTTCTTCAAGCGTGCGGAATATGGAGTTGGTCCACCTCTGTTTGCTAACCTTCAGGGAATGATTTTCAGTGTGCTTCAACCATGTCCTCGAGTGGTGTGCTTTGGTGGTGGTTCTGGAACATGGCCTCCACACAGCCACTGTAGACTACATGAGTATTTACCAGTCCATTCGTCACAGCGTCACAAAGTTGGACATGACAGCATTCATACTAGGTGTAGCCAAATGAACCTTTTAACACCCAGTGTTGCGAATTCATGACACACCACTTGCACGCCATACACTCATTACTACATGGAGCTTGCATACAAAGTTTGATGACAGCATGGTTTCAGTAGCCAGCGCTTTGTGGTCAGTATATTGGACGTCACTTTAAGGAAACTGCGTGAAGAGAAGGGAAGTGCAAATGAGAGGCTTCCAGGCGTGTTTAAGAATTCCATGTCTCATTTTCTGACATCTGTCGCTGGAAGAATAAGTAGACGTTTGTTGGATGAAAAGTTGTCAACTGTCACAGGGCCTTTAGTAGGTATGAAGGGTTCAATTTGGTCTGCCACACAACTTGGACTAGGCGCACAAAATGGCTCAAATGCTAATCATTCTTAATTGGCAACATACCGATTTCTCAGATTTTAGTGGCAATAACAAAAATTTTGATGTCTGCTTTTGAATGTGGGTCTCCTAGTTAGCATAACCCAGTCATTTAATTCTTCTGCATTACCTAGAGCAATTAAGCTCTGGAATGATCTTCCTGGCAACATCACTTTCACTGATCCTGGAGAGTTTAAAAACCATCTATGTATACATTTATTGCCCTAGTATTGTTCGAAATGTACCACAGTTTCATTGGCTCTTAACGTTGTTTTCTGGTTTACCACTGTTTCTGTTGCCCCTCGTTACCTTTTTATCACATGTTCGTGTTTCGCTCTTTTTTCTTTCTATTTTCGTTTTTGATGTTATTTTAACTCCATTTTGTATCAACTTTGTGTTCCTTTCGTGTATTTGCCTTGTGCCACGTCTGTTGTACTGTTATTATGGTTTATTATTTCCAGATATTCCTTTTTCGATATGCCCCCTCACCCAACGCTCTTTGGGGCCTGTGAGGTACGAATAAATAAATAAATAATGCAAGGTGGCGATTCTTTTCCTTTGATTCCGTCATAATTCAGGCAATAAATGGTTGTTATATTTTGTTACGTATACAGCATTTGGTAGCTTTTTCAGGGCCAAGGACTTGGAAAATACCGCTCAATTAGATTCTTCAGCATCGTGTTACACAAGTGGTGCTATATATTACAATGTTTTGCTTTTAGTTTACTCTGTAGAGTATTCGTCGTTATATTTGTCAATGCCCATTGGTAGATGAGTGATATGTATTGACGGGGCAAACTACTGAGGTGGCTTTTCATGATTAGTGCTGTTTGCAAGGTGCCATACTCTTACCATGCTGCATTTCAGTTTGGTGCAGGCGCCACTATCCAAGGAGGACCAGGTGTGGGT
Organism: Amblyomma mixtum; assembly: GCF_055824585.1. NCBI lineage: Eukaryota > Metazoa > Arthropoda > Arachnida > Ixodida > Ixodidae > Amblyomma > Amblyomma mixtum. The sequence goes on along the minus strand of NC_143014.1, from coordinate 379,674,649 downwards.
CTGCAGCGTCTGCATGTACCGGAACACCGTGGAAGCTGTCAAGTGTCTCGTGTGATGTTCGCAACGGAACATCCACCAAGTGGGTGAATCTTACGCCGTTGCTCATCCATCTCTCTTCATTGGTTCGCTTGTTTCAGTCATTCTCATGCTCCTGAGGGGGTTGCGGAGAGAAAATAATGCACTCATACGAGAAAGGGTGAGAGAAAAATTGGCTAAATATGGCAACATGACAAAGTGGTGGCGTAAGTGTTTAAGGAACAGAGCAGAATCGGGAAAGTCGAATTAAAAGGGCATTGAGGGCAACTCCAAACAGTTATTGTTATTAGTAAAAATTGATTCTTTGGGTCTTTCTGGCTGTGTTGCCGTTTGTGTGGCAACAAAAGACGCATTTATTGGCGAGATGATTGGATTATAAATCTTCCCACTAGTTGATTACTCTTGACGCCCCTACCGAAAAGAATGGGTTGCCACCATTTTGGACTGAATGGTGGTGTGGCTTAGCCTTTGGGATCAGTGCCCAGAAATCAGTGTAGATGCATGCAATTTACTTGCGAAAACAGCTGGTAGTGGCAGAACCTGTATTTCATTTTTGAACTATTCCAGCCAATTAGAGCTCTGTTAGTGAGAGTGATCTCTCTGTGATTAAAACACGGTACCCCATCGATACAGTCCAACTACTTCTAGCTGCCACGGTGGCTCAGTGGTTATGGCACTTGGCTACACACCCAAAAGTCGTGTTCGATCCCGGTCCCGACGGTCTTTCGATGGAGGTGAATTTCTAAATGCCCGTGTACTGTACAATGTCAGTGCACGTTAAAGAACCACAGGTGGTCGAAATTTCCGGAGCCCTTCACTACGGCGTACCTCATAGCCTAAGTCACTTTGGGACGCTTCAGGGTCTAAACACTGAAAGCAGTATGACGGATCTAAAAATTACTCTGGAAGAGAAACTTAACTATCTTATGTTTAACAGTCTGGGAAGAAAACAGCAGTTTACTGTGATGTCCCAGCTGCCGTAGAGAAGAAATGGGCTTAAGCAGGGCCTGCGATGTAGAGCGAAGATAAACGATGGCCCCTTAGGGTAGCGGTGTGGATTCTACAAAAAGGCAGGCATAACAGGGGTGGCAGAGAACGAGAGGGGGGAACTAGGTTAAGCAAGTTTTCGGGGATAAGGTGGCCGCAGCTTGCACAAGACTAGGTTTGTTGGTGGGATATGGGAGGGGCCTTCGTCCTGCAGTGGACATAGGCTACTGACGACGATGATGATGTTGATGCTATGCAGGAAGCCACGCCTGAACGCGCAGCTGGTGGCTCAGCAACTGGGTCCCAGCAGTGGCCGCCGGGGCTCGAGCAGCCGCCGGGGCTCTAGCGGTCCCGGGGTGGCTCCGCTCCCACGGCACAGCCCAGCCCCGCCTGAAGAATGTCGACCGCTCCTCGGGTGAGCAGCGGGGCAGTGACTGTCAATAACGTCACAGTCATCATCACCGAATTCCAGCCAAAGCGGCTCTCGGATGTCTCCTCTTCCACTGATGGGGCTCACTCGGATGGGCACATCGAGGGACGCTACTAGGGAGCCCCCATCAGGTCAGGAAAACTTCTTTTCAAAATTCTTAGAGTTTTGATCGTGCAGTTGCATTTGTTTATTTATTTATTTTATTTATTTATTTACTCTCAGGGCTGAAGCACTACAGAGAGGAGTGGGTGATACACAACAAAAACAACAGGTAACGCAGCACTACAATGGTTGGTTTGGTTTATGGGGTTTAACGTCCCATAGCGACTAAGGCTATGAGAGACGCCGTAGTGAAGGGCTCCGGAAATTTCGACCACCTGGGGTTCTTTAACGTGCACTGACATCGCACAGTACACGGGCCTCTAGAATTTCTCCTCCAAAGAAATTCCAGCCGCCGCGGCCGGGATCGAACCCGTGTCTTTCGGGTCAGCAGCCGAGCACCATAACCGCTGAGCCACCGCGGCGGCCTCCTTATCTGGTGATAGCATGCAGTCACAACCCAAACTGATCACTACCACTTTAGCTTATCCCATGATCACATGCGCAGAGGAAGTTGGGTTCACCTCAATTCACCTGAATTCGAACCACCACTACAATGTAAAATCAATTACAGCATTTTTAAACAAGTCGGCGTTTGTAATGGAGGCGATGGAAGCGGGAAGGTGGTTCCATTCCTTGGCAGTCTTGGGGATAAAAGAGGCGAAGTGTAAGTTGGTGCGAGTGCTGGGTACGCCAACTTTGAACTGGCGGCCGCTGCGGGATGAAATGTAAGACGGTGGTACAAGCAACGTATCTCTGAGATGATGGTTTGAATGGTAGATTTTGTGGAATAGGCATAGACGGGAAATTCTTTGACGAATTGAAAGATCCGGTAAGTTTAAATTTGCTTTCATTTGAGTTACACTTGCAGTTCTATGATAGAGAAAATGAAACGGACAGCCCGATTTTGAATGGCTTCTATTTTCAGAATTAGTCAGTTAAGAGGAGGGTCCCATACAGACGACGCATATTCAAGTTTTGGCCTGACTAGTGTTTTGTACAGTATAAGTTTCAAGTTAGTGGGCGCCATAGAAAAGTTGCGACGTAGCTAACCGAGAGTATGGTTAGCGTTACTTGTGACATAGTCCACGTGAGCTTGCCAGGAAAGGTTACTGCAAATATGCACACCAAGGTACTTGTATGTGGAAATGTGGGTTAAAGGAGTATCACATAGTGAATAATCACAGGAAACTTGCTGTGTGGAATGTTGCTGTGTTGCAGAGTACAGAATGTGCAGGAAAAGAAACTTGTTCCTCGAAATTGCCAGCAAAATTTGGTGCTGAGCTAGTTGGTTGAACACACTTTTCAAGTGAAGTAGCACAGACAGACGACTAAAAAAAAAAAATTATGCAGCATAGAACAACGCTTGAAACAGAGCATCGAAACAGGTGCTCGTGACGCTTCTTTTTTCGTTATCCTGTGGCTCTCTGTGTTTGCGCTACTAAGTCGAAATTCTGAAGAGCCAAATGTGATGTTTCAACCATGTACCATTGTCAATATCTACAGCTTGCAATGTATGGAAAGGGCAGTAGCTGTCGTGGACGTGAAAACTGTGTACAAAAACTGCAAACGGGTTGCGGGCGGCTTATTTCTCACTGGAGGCCACTTCTCCTGCTTTTATGGTGCGAAACAGGAAAGCATGCTTACGGAGGTGGTAATGTTGAAGTGACATAGATAATGGCCACCAGTCTCATGTGCGTGGGGCCCATGGTTTGATCCTGGTGCTGCTGCAATTCTCCATCAGCAAAACAAAAAGAAAACAATGCGAATTTTGAGGAAGTTAACGAACCAGGCTTGGGGGTTTTACTTGTTCCTGGCGAACAGAGCTGAGAACCAGTGATGTTATGCTATTAAATGTTCAACCACACTAGAAAGGCTCACTGAGGGAACAAGAAAATGTGTCCTCATACGAAAACAGGAATTAACTACTCTGGTGTAGTACATGGCCACCACCTCCTACCAAAATGCACCAATTAACCCCTGGCATTCAGAATCTCTGGATCTGTGCAGGCTGCCTTTGGAAGCCAAACCTGGCAACATTTGACACTAAAATGTCACTGAATGAGGCTATTTTAGCAGAGCAGTTGAAGGAGCTGGTGGGCATTAATTGAGGTGTCATCAAATTTAGTAAGATTATGGATATAGATGATTGAGACATATGCAACGTTAGTACACACGTACTCTGCTATCACAGTTTGCCAGATTGGTGACAACTAGGTGTGGGATTCAGAGTCAAGGGTATAGCTGGCAACATCTAAGAATTCTTGAGCAATAATGAGATGATGGCAGTTATAATTACCAGATTTACTCTCGTAATTTGTGCACTCCCAACTTTTTACCCTGATTTTTGCAAAAAAAAATTCTTTACACGCAGCTAGCGGGATAGTAGACCTCTTTTAATCTCCACACTGTCTGTCAAGCCAAAATCTGAAACTACAGAAACGTTGGCAGTTCGGATTGCCACTTATTGGGCTAGTCAGTCAGGGCGTATGTGAGTGTGGAATGCAGGGAAGTGGGCCATTTTGTCAGTTTTGATCTCCATTCATCTCTCATTGATTACCTCGTGACTGCATTGTTATGCGTCTGTTGCTTTGAGCTACACCATCCTATAGGAAACTGTAAACGTCCATTTTCTTGCCCTCTTTGGCTGCCCAGGGAAGACAGAGTCAGCCTACACGTGGAAATATACGGTAATAGTAGCTGCCAAAAACTAAGTACGGCGTCAGGTGCTGCTGCACGTACAAAATGAGGTAGTGAGAACCTGCAGTTACTGCAACTAGACGACTGCACAGCTCTGAAGTTGGATCGCGCACACTTGCACCAGCAATCCCGAGGAGCTCATTGGTCACGCTTTCAAGAAACGGGGGATATCAGATGCGCTCGATGATACTGAAGACTAATCGTCATGATCACTAAAGTGCGAAATGCAGTGTCAAAAAAGGATTTCAGTGAGCCTTCCTCACTTGCTTTATACGTGGATGAAAATGAACTACGTCTCTACCACAGTTCCCGTGCCTTTGACAGCCACAAAAAGCTGAAGCTGGTGATGCCAATATGGATAGTGGGAGCTCAGGGCAGAGAAAAAAGTCGACGATGATGGCGATGACCCACGGTCTTGGGCGCCATCCGTGGGTGGCACCTGGAAGCTCCTGTGCGCATGCATTTCGAAGGCTATTTCTGTGTGGGTCGGGGAAGTTTGGGTACGCGTGCGACCCTTACATGGGTCTTTTTTTTTAATATTTCCTTCGGGAAAACAGGGTGCATTTTTTGCCGCCGTAGTGGCTAAGTAGTTGTGGCGCTCGGCTGCTGGCCTGAAAGACGCAGGTTCAATCCCGGCCACGGTGGTCAAATTTTGATGGAGGCGAAATACTAGAGGCCCGTGTACTGTGTGATGTCAGTGCACGTTAAAGATCCCCAGGTGGTCTAAATTTCCGGAACCCTTCACTATGGCATTCCTCATAGCCTGAGTCGCTTTGGAACATTAAATCCCCATAAACCATAAACCTTAGATGCGTTTATATGGTATAAACGGGTTTTCACGATAATTTACGGATTACAAATACCTTCCGCAAACAGGAGAACCGGAAGTGGACATGGAAGAGCCCAGGTTGGGAAATTTATTTATTTTATTTTATTTATTCAAGTTACCCCTAAAGGCCCTCCAGAAGAGGGTATTACATAGGGGGGTACAATCATAAGTAATCGCGATACATTTTAACAAATAAGTGTAACAAAAACGTTAATTAAAACATAAGGCATCACGCAAAGAAAAAAGAACACTAACAAAAACAGCAAACTTTTACACATTTCCGTCACAGTGAAGAAGCTCTTGAGATTTTTTATTGTCAGTTTCTGTGGCGATGACTGATGGCAAACTATTCCATTCAGTGATGGTACGGAGAATGAATGAATTGGCATAAGACAATGAATGACAGTTTACGCGTTTGACTTTGAAAGAATGATCACGGCGTGGAAAGATAGCATCAGGTGACTGAAACAAATCACTGCAAAGGGATGGGTGGTGATAAAGCTTATGGAAAAGGGTTAAGCGAGCAAGTTTACGGCGATATGACAAATCTTCCAGTTCGGCACGTTTTTTTAATGCTGAAACGCTTGTGAAGGGTGAGTAGTCTGAAAATATGATACGAACAGCACGGTTTTGCAAGGATTCAATGTTAGTGATAACGTAGGCTTGAACAGGGTCCCAAATGGCCACAGCATATTCGATTTTAGGGCATATTAGAGTTATATAAGCAAGTTTTTTAACGTGTATAAGGGCTTATCTGAGGTTACGTTTATGAAAACCAAGTGAGCGGTTGGCAGATGCTAGGGTGAGGTCGATATGGTGATGCCATGTTAGGTCAAACTGAAGGTGCACCCCAAGGTACTTGTATGTTGATGTTAGTTCCACGGTATTGTCATTTAGAATATAAGTGGTTAGAATGCAAGCTGAACGGCGAGTGAAAGATATTAGTTTAGTTTTAGAAACGTTTAATGTCATTAACCATGATGAGCACCAAGAGGTTACTGCGTTCAGGTCAGATTGTAGGGATTGGCGGTCACTGTCTGTAGTAATGTTACGGTAAATTACGGAGTCATGAGCGAAAAGGCGAACTCTAGATGTTACACAGGCAGGTAAATCATTAATATAGATTAGAAAAAGCAAAGGCCCTAACACGCTTCCTTGTGGTACCCCAGATGTCACATTAGCAGAGGAAGAGTTAGAATTATTAACAGAGGTAAACTGAGTTCTAGATGTTAGAAAGTCCTTAATCTAAGCGAGCACGTTAGGGTGTATGTTAAGCTGTGCTAGTTTCAGTAGAAGTCTTTGATGAGGAACCCAATCGAAAGCTTTTGAGTAATCCAGGAACACTGCGTCGACCTGAACGCCCGCGTCAAGGGATAATTGTAAGTCAATAATAAAGCCAGCTAATTGAGTATCACAAGAAAATCCCTTGCGAAAACCGTGCTGATAATTGAAAATAATGGTATGATCTTTGAGATAGCTGATGACTTGGCTGTGAATGATATGTTCAAGGAGTTTGCAAACAGTGCTGGTTAACGAGATGGGTCGATAGTTTAATGGAGAGGAATGCTCACCTGATTTAAATATAGGTATTACTTTGGCTACCCGCCAGTCATTAGGGATTAATCCGTGTGATAATGATTGCGAAAACAAACAGGACAACACAGCGCTAATGCGTTGGGATGTGTTCTTCAGCAACTTATTGTTGAAGCCGAGGTGATCCGAACTATTAGTTATTTTAAGATTGTTTAATAAAGCTAAAACACCCGTTTCATAATAACTATTTCAGGCATGAAAATATCTTGGATTATATCTAAGTCAGGGAATGAGCTAATGTCTTCTTTGGTGAATACTAATGAGAAGGCGTCGTTGAAAACCTGAGCACATTCAGACTCTTTAATTATGACGCCGTAGCTGTCGGAAAGCAAAATGTCGGATTGAAAGCCAGGATTGATGATGCGCCAGAATTGGCGAGGGTTGTTGGTTAGCAGAGATGACAGGTCATGATTGAAAAAATGACGTCGAGTGGATTTCAGTAGTGACTGGTAGTCCTTGTCGCATTTCTTGTACTTTTCCCACACGCTTAGAACACCATTTTTTACTGCCTGCCGGTAAAATCGCTTTTTCTTGTTATTCGCACGTCGCAACTTCTGAGTAAACCATGGTGCACTGCTGCTACATCTAATGGTCATTAAAGGAACGAAGTCATCAATAAGTTATTTATTTTATTTATTTATAAAATACTGCCAACTGCCTCTTGGCAGTCAAAGCAGGAGTGGATACATTGTTCTTGAACAATTGCTAAGGTGAGTTTAACAGCGGCAAAGAAAGAAAACATGCTATTGACAATCAGCCATGAAGGAATGTGCACAATCAAAAACACACAAAAAAAGAAAGAAGGAAGGAAAGAAGAAAGAAGTTTATTGAAAGTACTCTTGAATAAATCCCAGTTTTGCTGAACAGTGCGCAATAAATATTGAATAATGAACTGGGCGAAAAAGATTTCTGATGCGGAGTTTATTTTTTCATAGTTAGCTCTGTTGTAACGTCTGATTTGTTTAACAGTCGTTTTCTTTTCGTTAAAAGAACCAGAAATGCGTTCTGTTATTACGTCATGATCTGAAATGCCATCTAAATGAATAATGTCTGAACAAATATCGGGATTATTTGTTAATATTAAGTCTATAATGTTGGCAGTACTTGATGTGCGACGCGTGGGATTGGTAATGAGTTGCGATAGTGAAAAATCAAGACATGATTGAAGAAACATGTTAGCTTCAGTTTAACTCGCTGTGATGGATTGTGTGAACCAGTTTATACTAGGGAAGTTAAAGTCTCCGAATATGAGTAAAATACAGTTAGGGAAACGCGTTCATATTTCACACAGAATTCGATGAAATTCAGAAGAAAAGCCATTATTCATGTTAGGAGGACGGTAAAGAACACCAATAATTATATCAATGAAACAACACTTAAAAGAAACCCATGTACACTCAAGAAAAGAACTAATCATGAGAGGCACAGTTGCCAAATCATCCCTTATCGCCAAGAGTACACCACCTCCTCTCTGGTACGGTCTGTCGCAACGAAAGATGTTAAAATGTGTCTGGCTGACAAAAATCGAATCATCAGGAATAACATCACTGAGCCATGTTTCGGTTAGCGCTACTAATGATGCGGAGCATGAGTCGATTAGCGAAGATATTCCAACATCTTTCGATAAAACACTTCTGATGTTAGCGTAAAGGAAAGAAATGGTTTTGGGAGTATTACGTGACGAACTTTGAGAAGAAAGGAAAGCTGGGATCTGATTTGAGTAAGTGACAGAAGAACGTCATTCTTCTTGCGTGGGGTGCTGGGAAACACATACTACATGATCAGCCTCAGTGTCCCATTCATAGGCATCGTTATTAATGTGAAGCTTGTTAAATGCGAGAAGAATGTGGTCACCTTCCTTTTTCACGGACTTTGCGTACTGCCAGAGATGACGGCACTTTTGTCGGACGGCCTCAGAATAATCGCGACAGATACTGAAGTCTGTGCCCTTGAGCTTTGAACCGTTACTTAGTAAGGATTCAACGTCTGTATCATTGTAGAATTTCGCAATGATTGGTCTCTTCTTACTTGGCGAAGAACGGCCCAGACGATGCGCTCTCACAATCGAGGTTGACAAGACATCAAGTTTGCTGGAGCAAAAATCATTCACGAGCTGCTCTGAAGTATCCCACGTTTCAATCTTGGATGCCATAAAAAAAGAACATTCGACCGTCTAGACCGGTTTTCTAAATCGTCAATTTTGTCTTGCATTTTAGACAATTCTAAATTCGGGCTGAATGGGGACTGAGCAGCTGGTGCCAATTCTATTTTAGATTCTAGTTCAACGACACGCTTTGTTAGTGCATCCAAGTCATTCTTTAGGCTGATATGAATGTTCAGGATCTTATTCAATGATTCCAGAACTGTGGTATGGCTAGTTTCCAGCTGCTGGACCGCAAGAGCCACATTGTCTAGCTTGTCCTCTTGTGCCTCAGTCATGGGCCCAGGGTTAGACTCAACATCGCCACCGAGCAGTAGGACGCGCCAAAGGTACATCAAAGCAGAACGAACACTTTTGAAAGAACTGGGTGGCCACAACACCGCAAAAAGGCAAACATCATCATTTCGGTAACAGGAAGTTTTGTACTGACAAACCTGGAAGAACATTAGCGGTGAGCGTGACATCGTAACTGCTGTGCCGTGGCCCGGTGCATAATCTTTACCTATGCTGACATCATGCGGAATGTGGAGGTGCCTGACAGTGTGAGGTACAGCAGCTATAGGGTGGTTAATGTTAGAGTTACGTTAGGGTTAGAGTTAATCTAGACTTGAATAAGGAATGGTGAGATGTGGTCAGGAAGAAGCACGCCAACAAGAGGCAAGAGGGATTCTTTTATTGTCTGGTCTTCCTGTTGCCATCCTAGCTGCAGCTGGTTTTTCACCATTATGACTGTTGTTAAATGGTGGTCGCAGCAGTGCAAAGACGGTTGCTGTTAGCGCTTTGTAACTGTGTTTCAACTATGCACACAGGTGTTGCCAAACAACGTTGCCAGCCGCTCGTGTGTTCTTCAGCTACTCTCCACCATGTCAAGCCCCCCCCCACCACACAAAGCTTTGGTGGTGCTTCACGTATGAAACTTGCTCCAGTGACTTAGTGCGAGTGACTAATGCTGTAACCTTTTTTGTGTCGTGAAAACTCCTGGGTCATCACCTCAACAAATGGAACAAACAGTGTGTTGGAGTAGTGTTCGAGTTAATGACACACACTGCTGTGCACGTGTCATGCTTCATGTGACCCGCAGTCTGCAAGTGCTTGAAGGGGGTGGTGGTGGTGGTGAAAAACTTTAATCAAAGAGAGCTTGAGGGTTAAAAAAAAAAAACCCTGCTGCATGGTCGGTATCCTTAGTCCGGGACACGCTTGCAGGGACTTGCTGATTGGTATTATGTGCTATCGTTATCTGAAAAGAGGAGGCTGGCATCATCGTGCCCACATTGACCAACTGCCGTTACATTTCTGCATAGACTGGTTTGATGGAGGGCGTGGGGGTCATCGTAGGGCATCGACACATCCTGTCACTGTGAAGCACAGCAGTGGTCAGCACGAAGGTGCATCCTGAGAGCACGTGCAGTGCTGAAGGTTATGGGTCATGCCAAGTGGCGATAGTGCATTCTGTAATTATATTCAGATAAGAGTGGTTTCCCAGTGTTTCCCATCTCTGCGGTGTGTGCACGCTTGACCAGCACTGGCTGAGGGGGATTGCCACGACTCCCAACTGGAAAAATGAGTTCTGTGGGGATCAAGGTGACTGTGTGTGCTGACAGTGCATGACCGTCACTGCATAGCAAGTGTTGAAGCAGTTTTTTCGTACATGGCATCGCCATGCTGTAGCTACCCCAATATGAAAGGCTAGAAAAATGCAGGTATTCGATCCCTCATTATCTACGAGGACTGTCAAGGTCTTATCGATGCTTTTGAACTGGTTTTAAAACTTCTGCCTAACGCTATGTGGAATCTTAGAGTAACTCTGCCACATTGACTGAAATCTGCACTTTTCTATTTGAATGGAGTTTACCTCAATGACCACTGGGTTCTGTCATCCAGTGAGTGCAACACGGGCAAATGCTGTACAAAAGGATAGAGCGTTAGTCTAAATTAGTGTCTTTCTTGTGCAGAAAAGAAACTGTTCTCAACTGCGTAAATGTGTTCCCCTGTTAGCTTGGCTGTGTTGCATAGCTATCTCTCTTTGCAAAGGTTTTGCCATGGGGTCAGCTGGCTGAGCATCTCCTTGCTCTCCACTAATCAGTGCTTGCACCTCTAATCATGGCGAAATCTTTTCCTACATGGAACTTTGGGCAGAAGTTTTATGACCAGTAAAAACAGCTGCCAAAGGACCGTGGCATTTGCTCTTGGTGTGTATGCGATCATTTGGCCTCTCTTAACTTCAGTAGGCTGGCTAGCACTACCGGAAGGTTGGCAGTCACAAAATGCTTGCACTACGTTCGGCCTCTCGCCGGCACCACTTTTGGCAGCTCCAGCTACTTTCCTTACACTGCCCAAGTACTCCACTCTCATACTTCTCATCCTTTCCCTATCCTTTTTCTGTACCGTTTCATCCCATTTTTTTCTTTTTGACTACAGAATGTTAATGCTACCCTTGTTCATCTGCGTCATCCTACCGTTGTTGCGTTTCTTTGAGGCGTGGGTGATTAGTGCCACTTATGACCCCTTCTATCGACTCGCTCTTGTGTGTTGACATTTAATTCTGGCTGTGTAGCTATGCCGCCACTGCTGCGACCACTTCTCGGCTTGGCTTGCTTGATGACAATGCGTATGTTGGGCATGAAATGGCAGCAACTCAGTGGGTTCAAGTAGCTGATAAAGGTGCAATTGACCAGGCAAAATTAGGCATGTCAATGGACCTTGTGCAAACAGAGGTGCTACAGAGATCTCTTTATGTGCCTTGTGTCGGCTGTGTGCGCTGCATAGCTTGCCACTCTCTCGCATCGCAGCATGTGTGGCCCGCTCAAGATGGTGCACTGCAAGAAATAACAGGCTATTTGCCTCACAGTGTCCTTTTCTGGCCATAGGGAAAAAAAAAGCTGTCGTTGAGGTGTTGTGTCGAGGGCCCGCTGCAGTGCAGGAAATTATTTATTGCCTCAGTTCAGGGCGGCCTCTCTAGCTGTACATAGTGCACCAGGGCCCGTACTCTGCACTGCTCTCAATATCGCTCTCAAGTTTGAGAGCGTGACGTCAAAATGACGGCACCGCGAGATGCGAACCGCGGAATCAGCCAATCAGTAGTGGCCAGTGAAGTCCATAGGTCAGATTATCTAGGGACTTTAGCGGTTAGTAGCACAGATCTGCCCGAAAGCATTTATTTGCATGGCAAGGGACCGTAGGCTAACGTCATGCTGTAAAGACGCAGTGAATAAAATGAACAATGTTTTATTTTGCTAGCAAGTTGTGTTTCTAACTCAACAACACCAACTAGAACAAGGATCATTCTTAGATTTGCAATTACGTTTGCTCTTTAGTCAATTTTGCTGCTGCAAGGATGCGCTAATGACGAAAAAACGTAGGCTAGGTGGCGCAAACTGCTGCCCGATTCAAAGGATTCAGCCTTATCCATCCACCCATCCTCCATGCATCCACCCACATATGCATCCATCGTGAACATGGCAGCCAGAAAGAAAAACAGCTGATTCCACGGCTCTGCAGCTTTTTTTACACGTCGTTTACAATCAAGGTGCTGACAGGATGTCTTAAGTGCGCGGAAAAATCGGTTTGAAGGCGGTGATTACCGCGAGCCTGCCAAGATCGACTTGCAAGGTGCGCTCGTCTGGAAAATCGACGAAGACAACTTTAGCCCCTGTTGTCAGTCAGCACCTACTATCGATGACAAAGGTGCTCTAAGGGTGACGTGTGGTTCTGTTTATATTTGTTTAGAAAATACCGGATGACCATGAATCATCACACTGCAGCAACTGCCGATAGACGGGAGCAGGCAGGTGCAGCTGCTGGGAGCGTGCAATCTCAGTGCGGGAAATGAGAGCTGTCAAGCCCAGTTACTGTGGCAACAATCACTCATCTGCCTCGTAACCAAGTGATGCTGCTCACATCGGGCTAAGCACTTGATGTTCCGTTGGGTTGATGTTCAGTTGCTGCGGTATTTTTTTGTGTGCCTGTGCAACATGCAGAAATTGTGATGTTTATGCTCCATTTAATTTGTTTAGAGAGAGAGAGAGAGGCAGCCTTGATTTGGTAAATTTGTTATTGTCATCGAGGGTGAAACGAGCTTGTTCCACCAAGGTCATTTGCTGATCTTCTAACTGGTCAGGGGTCAACCAGGGAATTAGTAGGGTGGTTGTATGGCTTGTGTAAAGGCTAATTGCAACGGGGCGGAAAGTTGAGCCAATTGAGCGTTGGCTGGTAAACAGCAACCTGAATTTTCCACAATGACTGTGTAGAGGCAACGTTCAAGTTTGCATATGATCCAGGGCAGTGATGTAGTGCGGAGGTGATACAGGTAGGACAGTGCAGTAGTGTGCAATATGTTATTGCATTTTGCAGAGCAGGTGGAGTGATCGTGCTGGCATCGCTGGGTTTGGTGAGGCCAGTGTCTGAAGGGTTTTACATACTTCTCATAGCTTCTAACATGCACTTTCTTTCAGCTGAGAAGAACACTTTGATTTTTTTAAATCTTGGTCCCTCGTAGCTGAGGCACGTTGTATATAGGCCCCTCCAATAGAGAAAGGAACAACCAGTTTGTACAAAAGACGAAGCATTAAAGTTGAAAAAGGATATTAAATACCAAGAGGAAAAGTAGCCTGAAAGCAGTTCAAGGTGTACTTGTTGCACACATCCGACAGCATAAGGAGCTTGTCGGGCCATTTGGCAATGTCGCAGTCATCAAGAGCAAGGCTTCATAGCATTGTCCTATCACAAACCAAGCTAGGTGTCAGTTATGGGGTCAATCATCCAGTGCTGAAACTTTCCTATAATGGAGCTGCCTGTATATTCTTCGAGCTGTAGAGCATTGCATTCCCAGTATTGGTATTGCATGTTTTGTTATTATAAAACAACCTCTACTCACACACCATCTCCTCAGTAATGTACCTGTGGTGTTGACACACCTTTGTCTATCAGTGAGGATTTTCTAGTCATTCAGCATTCACTGTGGCCTCTGCACCTTACAATATTCATTATGAATTTTTATACAGCATTCTCCTTGCTGTAGTTAGCTTTTGCCAAAGAGCAAAACCACTAGTTACCTACCATCAAGCTAAAAGCTTATCTTTGCTACACATTTTATAGTGCCAAAATGTTTTCAAGTCCTGAAAATGCGTTATGTACACTGTACCATGCAGTACTTATTGAACAGGCAGCTTCTGTATGAATGAAAACAGGCACTTTGCACTCAAAATTTTTTCTTAATTACACGTGAAAGGTGCAAGCCCTGTCTTCGCCGCCCAGTGTTGGACCACAAAGGGCTCCCCGTTTCGGAAGTCCGTTGTCGCCTGTCACGCGTTAAACTAGAATAACCTGGTGAGCGTGTCCCTGGGTAACTTCTTTGAAGATGCTCATCATCCGATGACAGCGATGAGTCAGTTGCAGCACGGCACTGAGGAACGTTGCGGTCCATCGATAAGTAGTTTGAATGTCTCGGTCTGGCGTCCATCTCGGGCAAACATTCGCGTCTCTCCCCCTGTGGCACGCTCTTGTCATCCTCATCAGAAGACGAAAGGTCGATCACAACAGGAGTCCGCTCCGGATGCGGCTTGACCACTTTCACCACGACGCAGTCCGAGCTGTCGGAGTCGGAGTCAGCGTCCACGACTGTGGCAGTGACCTCTTCTCGCACCACAGCCAGACCACTGGGGCCTGGCTGCGGTGAGTCTTGCTCAACAGCGAGTGGCTCATCACGTGATGTTGATGCTGCTACCTGCACCTGCAGCTGTAGGGTCTGCCTGAATCTGTTGACAGGGTTTCCCTGTGCAAAGGCCAGATGGTGTGGCTTGTACACTGTGTTTTGATCATATGCTGCCATGTCATGCACTGAGGTAGCGTACGAGTAAAACTCGTGGACAAAATGCTCCGTGTGCTCATGCAGCAGAGCCTCCATGCGGCGAGCAAACTCGGGGTGCCTGATGTCAAACTCCATGATGAGCAAGCTGACATAATCCGTGGCGTACATGATGTGGCTTTGATCTTCCTGTATCAAAGCATTTAGCTCACGGTTCAACCAGGGGACCAGACGGTGAGTGCAAGCTGGATTGCCACGATAGAACTCGGGCGACGCTTCTCGATAGTGGGATGCGTGAGGAACGGCCCACAGGCCACGGACATACAGGTCGAGCCTTTCAGCACTGGTGATGGCGCCCCGAGGAAGGTGCCGGTGCTGGTTTCGGTGAGTTGCATTTGAAAGCTGCCGGTCGCGCCTCTCCTGCTCCTGTCGCATTAATTCCTGCCGTCGCTCGACGGTCATCGTGGTCGGGAACCGAAACCTCCGATCATAGGCATCTATCATGGTTGCCGGAGCACGCTGCAGCTCGCTGACAAAACACTGGTCGTAGTCTTCGAGTGAGCGGACACTGTGAATGATACTCTTGAAACGCTGCTTGCACAGAGGGCATTCTGCCTTCACCTTGGCCCACTCGGCGAGGCAGACGAAACAGAAGGTATGGAAGCAGCTGTCTGCGAAGGATTTGTTCTCCAGAGCTCCCAAGCAGATGGCACAGCTGTCTTCGGGAGATGCCGTGTTACGGCTGAATGGTCGCTCTGGAGTCGCATCAGTGGGCCCAAGTTTTGAGCCCGAGGGACTGCTGGTTCCATTCTCTTCACGACTTCCTCCAACACGCTGCCACGGTGGAGAGCATCCGGCAGCCATTGCGAGCTCCGCACACAAGAACCAAGGGCCCTGTTGAAAAGCAAAAAAAAAAGCAGTCATTACTTTGACTTCCTTCCCACCTTGTATGTTCTCACATACCACACAGCTGAAGTCAGCTGATCTGAAGCACAGGTTATGCTGTGTACAGGAACCAGTTCAAGTAAAAATTGTCAGAAAGGCCAACTCAGAAAGGCGTTGCTTTTTTAAGTGGCACTCTGTATCACAGACCATGGCTAAAAAGGCCCACAGTTAAGAAGCCATGCTGACCTCATCTGGTGCACTACAATGCTACGTAAACCATCGCTAAAACTGCCACAGAGATGTAGTTGAGCAGCATTAAAGCCAGCTTTGGTCTGGTGGCTGAGGTCGATAATGAGTGCCTGTTTTGCACAACCACCAAGAAAGCAAAGTTATGGGGACTGCATCCCAAGAAGGCTGAAGAGAATCGCCATCATCATCAGCCTGACTAAGTCCACTGCAAGGCAAAGGCCTCTACCACGTCTCTACAATTAACCCTGTCCTTCGCCAGTTGCGGCCACTGTATCCCCGCAAATTTCTTAATATCATCCGCCCACCTAACCTTCTGCCGCCCCTGCTATGCTTGCCTTCTCTGGGAATTCACTCCGTTACCCTTAAGGACCAGCGGTTATCTTGCCTTCGCATTACATGCCCTGCCCAAGCCCACTTCTTCCTCTTGATTTCAACTTGCGTTTGCTCCCTCACCCATTCCACCCGCTTCCGATCTCTTAACGTTACATCTATCATTTTTCTTTCCATAGCTCACTGCATTGTCCTTAACTTAAGCTGAACTCTCTTTGTTGGCATCAATCTCAGTGAAACATGTACGCATCAGTTAACGCTTGTGTACATGGTTTTTAGCAGTGATACTACTAGAGTACACCCGCAGTATTTTTGTGCACTTTTTGTAAGCCATCAAGAAAGCCAGATTCTAGAATCGTTAAGCGAACAACGAGGTCAGTTCTGTCCATACTTTACACCAGCGTCTTGTGCCTCATCTGGATATTCGCATTTTTGATGAGATCAGCATTAGTGCATATTGTCATAAAATGTACGAATATTTGTTGCTGCACGATTTTTTCATTCCGACAATGATGGAAGCAACAGTCGATTCAAACCGCTCTGTGATGATGATGGCATGATCTTCTTTATCAAAATGAGTGGTCACCTAATCGTCCAGACACCAATACCTCTTCCCAAAACGTTGGTGAGCACCCTGCAGCCACCGACGGCTGCAGAAGCGCATCCGGCTGCTTTATAAAAGACATATAAATGCACAGGAATCTGAACTTCCTGGATATAGCTTTAAATTTTCTTTACATCCCGACAAAAGTCTAGAGCCAGTTTCAATCCTTCCTAGGCACAGCTCTACTGGCAGATGCACTTCCACCTGGGCGGAACTCTAGTGCAAGTTGTAGTTCAGTCTCGACGGAACTCTAGCCACGGCCGAAAAAATGATTGGAGGAGACACTTAAGCTCTGCCTTAAGGATATGATGCAACAGCGTAATGGGCTAATTCCCATACATGCAGGCCATTCCCTACTTCACATTCATGGATTCCTGGGAGTCCTCATACCCATCCCAGTGCAGTGGTGCAGCGGTTAAAGGTGCACTGAAGAGGAATCTGAACTCGTCTTTTTGCCGCAGGAACTCGATCTACACGATCCGAGCGTTCTTATAAACTTCGAATTATTGTCCTGTGCGGCCCATTTCTCTAATTTAAATCAGATTAACGTCCGGCTCCAGCTTTTCTTTTTTTGAATTCCCTGCAGACGGTGGGAGGAGTCGACCAATGCATGGAGTGACTTTCAGGCAGTCGCGTGGCGGCTATGCTTTCGCTTTTATTTTGTTTTGAGGTTTCCGTGAATAAATAGATCTAGTCAGAGACTACACAGCTGCAAATTAGGTCCACGGAAATAAAATACGTGCGCGACTTTTTGCTTTCGCCAATCACTACGTATCACTCCGCCGGTGGCAGAGCGGCAAGCCGCCACGGGACTCGTTGAAAGGTTGGTCAACTCCTCCCACCGTCTGCGGACGCTAATCCGATTTAAATGAGGGAAATCGGCTGCACAGGGCAATAATTCAAAGCTTCTAAGAATGCTCGGAACGTGTAGATCGAGTTCCAGCGGTATAAATGCGAGTTCAGATTCCTCTTCTGTGCACCTTTAAGCGATGTGCCACTGCCCTGCGATGGTAGGTGCTCCCAGCAGGTAGGCCGTGTGTAGCCCAGGTTTCTCTTCCCGATCGACCAATCATTAACTGTCACTTGCTACGGTGGCAGTTTGCTTACTCTCCGGGGAGCAGGTTGTGATGACGGCGCAAGGTCACGTGACCTAGGTGGGCCACCTGCCAGAGCCATGCCCGTGATTTTTCACTCATAACGTCGACGCCGCATTTTCTGCGTAATGGAGCCTTGAACGCTATGGCGTTAAAATGTAACTACGGAAATCAGGTGCCGGACGTCACCTAAGCAGCCCAAAATCGAAGCATACCTGGGCTTGCAAGATAAAATTCCGCTGCCGATTTTAGCCGTGTAAATTTCGAAACTACTACAGCAAAAATAGGTTTGGTTTGGTTTATGGGGTTTAACGTCCCAAAGCGACTCAGACTATGAGGGACGCCGTTGAGAAGGGCTGCGGAAATTTCGTGCAGCTGGGGTTCTTTAATGTGCACTGACATCGCACAGTACACGGGCCTCGAGAACTTCGCCTCCAGCAAAATTCGACCGGCCGGGATCGAATCCGCGTCTTTCGGGACAGCAGCCAAGTGCCATCACCACCGAGCCACCGCGGCGGCCAACTACGGCAAAAACAAACGGCATTACATGAACTTGCCAACTGTGGCAATCTAGTCGCAGTAAAGAAAAAGAATGCAAGTCCGACAACTGCTGGAATGCGATGCAGGAAGCCGATGTCACCAAGTTACATTGCTTTCGCAATTTTCTCGCTCAGTGCATGAAGATCCGCGCAGCAAAGCTATAAGACACGGTCCCTGCGCACGACGTCGACCGCAGAGACCGCGTGAAACTCTAAATAAAACAAAACTTTAAAGTTCCGGGGAAAAACAAGCGTCGCGACTACCGAGAAACGGTGAAAATCTCAGCGTTCACATGTGGTAAAAGCACACGGAAAGTGCGTCACGCACACTGGCGCGCACGCACTAGAAAACCATCTCGGGTCAATGTCGTTGTTCATTACTCGCCCGCAAACAGCCCAAGATCAACAACTCGCGAGCACCTCGTACATGAGCCACATCAGTTGAGCAAAAGCGAACTCAGCTCCACGGCCTGTGGGGGCACGGTCGAACACTTCGTGGTGCCAAAAGAGACCAGCGGTGCACGAATTCGGGAGGTGTATCCACAGGCTGACAACTGCTGCGTTACAGCAGAGCAGGAGTTTTGCGGAACGACAGCGCTGGAAGTAAATGTGAACCCGAACTTACAAGCAGCAGAAAATCGCTGGTATACACCTCCACACGGATACTGTTGGGTTTTATAACTTGTCTATGCTTGTTGGCTCGCCTTGTCTGCTTGCTGGTATAAAAAGCAAGCCAAACGGTCATAATAGCTATGAGAGTATATTTTGTAAATATATTACATTAAGGAAAAACAATTAAAATTAATAATAAAAGCTTTCATTTAATAAATGAGAATTAAATTTTTAATTTGTGCAGTCCAAACGCACAGAGATATAGTAGGATACAACTTAAAAAAAACAGCAGTTGCTAACACTGGGCCGCGGTTCGCGGCGTCTTGTATTACTTCGCTGCCCAATCGCAACTGTAAACAAAATCAGCTCTTTAATGTTTGACTATATCAGACAGTCCATGTATAAGAATTCTAGAGCTCATAATTTTTTTGTTGTGATAAAACTTCTTGTTTACGTAACAAAAAACGTTTAAGCAGCGGACTATGTTTTTGTCGTGGAGGAATACTGTGCGCGGAGGCTGAATGTGGGCGGAGCTTCACTGCAGACTTAAGTTGTATCCGACTATAGCTTATTTCACTGCGTCTTATGGTGTCTTCGGCTGACGGCACTTGTGGAGTTTTCTACGCACTCGTGTGGTGCCCCACGTTCGGCTGGATGCCACTGGTGCAGTGCCGTACATTCGGGTGGGACGAGCACGACTGCCACCGCGCCACCGTGGAGACCGACGGTGGAGCGCGGTGCAATCTCGTCGTGCAGCGCGCGCTAGCAGACGACGCTGTTCACGCTCGTTGGTTGACGCAGAATCGACGAAGAGGAAAAACGGACGAAGCATTACAAGTAGGCACATTTTTTAAAAAAATGTTGAATATTACAGCAGCTGCAATGCATTTATTCGCGCTGCAATCACGCAGCCACCGGCCGGCAAAGCCGTGCCTTCCGTTATGAGGAAATTAAAGGTTTGTCAATATTTTTAGTCTTGCAAGTTCTGCCTTGGCTCTTGCAGCGAACGGCATATGCTGTTCATCCGGCATGCCTGCACTTTATAACATCGAACTATTTGCCAACGTATGCGCAGGTTAAAGGATATCAATAAAGCGACAATGTGGGGCGCTTAGCGGTTTGAGGATCACCTGCTGATATTTTCGAAAGTTACTCTATCTGAAGCTCTAAAGGCGTATGCATCGAAACCGGCAAGCATAACGCCTTGGTGTGGTGTCTTACAAAGTTGCGCCCCCATAATTAATCGAGTATCTCACGAGCAGGCTCGTTGGTCCCGCGTTTCCCGCCGATTCTATCAACGCCTGTTTCAAGCGCGGTACTGCATTGTTCTGAAGACTGCGCTCGTTGGCGTCGGCCGCTCATAGGAATAGCCTCTGAGATATCGAGGATCTCGGAGGCCTCGGTTAAGAGACGGCAGGAAGAGCAACGGCACTCTGCGAGTGTTTCGCACGTTCAGCTGATGTGCAAGGAGACGTGCCACTCGTGTAGTATTTGACATCATTCCTGCGCACCGGCACGGAGGCAGTACGTGTCAGCCGAAGACACCATTAGTAACAAGAAAAGCAAAAACAAAACGAAAGAAAAACATGGCGGCTGGCGTTTTTTAAGCGGCTGAATATGCACTGTCGCGTCGTTTGTAGCGTCGTAGGAGCAGTCTACTGGCATGCTTTCAGCGCCAAGCAGCAGCGCGTGAGCATCTGATTAATGAAAAAACGCGCGTGCACCGTGGTCGTCGCACGCTAAGCTGATCTACGATGACTGACGTCAGGGTCTCCGTGAGGAAGCTCGAGTTCCCCACCGTGGTGTACGAAGCGCTGCGCCAGATCCAGAAACTGCTCGCCAACGAAGGCCGCAGTCCGACATATGCGCACGTCGCGAAGGAAATTGCCGAGGAGTTCGTCTTTCAGGACTACGACCAGCGGCGAATGCCGCAGCAGCATCCGCAGTCCGCGGCGCACATGCGCCGACGTCGGAAGCTGTCGGCGATCCGCGAACTGCAGATCATCGCGAGCAGCTTTCAGTACGCCAAGTCGGACATGTGCCAGAAGGTGTTCTTCATCCTGTTCCCCTCGGCCAACCCGAGCGTCATGGACGTGCGCGTCCCGCTGCTGTCGCGCCTCGTCTCGCTTTCCATCGCGCTCAAGAACCACAACGTCCTCAACTGCGTCGGCTTCTGGATGCACGTGTGTGGCTGCACCTCGGAGCCGTCGCTGCACATCGTGCGCCATGTGGTCGGGGACTACCTCAGCCTCATCCCGAGCTCGGCCGAGATGCTCAAGGAGCTGGCCAACATCTCGCCGCTGTTCTGCGCCTCCCTGGCCACCTCGCTGACGCACATGACGCCGACGAACCCGTCGCGCGAGGTGGTCGACCTGCTCGCCTCCTGGGTCCGGGCGCAGCCGCTGCTCTGTTTCACCCCGATGGAGGCCATCCCGCCCCAGTTGTACACCCAGTGCCTGCAGACATTCATCCCGGGTCTCGTGGCCTGGTGTGATGTAATAACTTCTACAGCTCTAGTAGTTTTATTCTGTCTATGGAGTTAGACGTCCTCATGCTTTGCCGTTTCTTAATCAGATCTTTAGTCTCCTGAGATAGCTTCCTGGTATCTTGTCGAGCCATCCTACAGCCTACTTCTACTGCGCACTCCGTAATGATATCTGTAAGACGATCGTTCATGGTTTCAACATTGCGGTCGAAAAAACAATACGGTGCCTGCAGTACGTAAAAACAGCAGTTAGCAGTCGTGCCAGGACGGCTGCCAGTCCGTTCAGTAGTGTCGACAGCCGGTTCGGTGGCGAAAGCAGTCGAGCCCACTTATAACAGCCGCAGATATAACGAACGCTGGCTTAGTACGAACGAGGGCGGTGCTACTGTCAAAATATATATATTGGGGCAATGGCACAGTGTCTCACATAGAACGAACTGTTGTGGCCTCAACACTGGTTAGAGCGAACGCGAAGCTTTCGAGCCCCCGTAGTTGACCGAGCCGGCGGTGTTTGGCGCGGTTTCGTTTCTGCTGATGACGACGCCGACAATGCGGAGGCATGCACTGACGAAGCTATTGTGCGTGAAGTGCGAGCCCTTCCTGACTGCCCAGAGACCGACGAGGACGATGACGAGGATGCTGCTCTACCGCCGGTTGCTGTGAACGCTTCAACCGCGATCGGTTACATCGCGTCGCTTAAGGAACTCGTGTGCAGCAGAGGCCTTGGCGATGAACATATTACCGCGCTGTAAAAATTACAAACGGCAGTGATGCGATCAGCTTTGAAGAAGCAGACATGCATCACGGACTTTTTTCAAAAATAAAGTTAACTTTCGTCCCGCTTGCTCTTTTTGCCCGTATTATAGGTGGTCCACTTACTAAGAACTTTGGATACAACGAACAAATGCCGCGTGACGATCAAGTTCGTTATAAGTGGGCTCAACTGTATTTCCTGTAGGCCAAGCGGACAATCCCGATCCTCCACCGACCAGCAGATGCCACCCCGCAGTAGGGCCATTAGATGATGGCGATGCGTTTTCTAACACGGCCGGGTATCAGCCTGCGCGTCGTCAGTCGATTCGTACCGTGGGAGCAGGACGGCCAGGAAGTATATGCTAGTGTCTGCAGTACGCAGAAGCAGCGGTTACCAGTCTTGCCGGGACGGCTGCCAGTCTGCTCAGATGTGTCGACAGCCGGTTAGGTGTCGTATTTCTTGTAGGCCAAGCGGACAATCCCGATCCTCCACCGACCAGCAGATGCCCCCCGCTCAGTAGGGCCATTAGATGGTGGCGATGCGTTTTCTAACACGGCCGGGTATCTGCCTGCGCGTCGTCGTCAGTCGATTCGTACCGTGGGAGCAGGACGGCCAGGAAGTATATGCTAGTGTCTGCAGTACGCAGAAGCAGCGGTTACCAGTCTTGCCGGGACGGCTGCCAGTCT
Organism: Amblyomma mixtum; assembly: GCF_055824585.1. Lineage (NCBI taxonomy): Eukaryota > Metazoa > Arthropoda > Arachnida > Ixodida > Ixodidae > Amblyomma > Amblyomma mixtum. The sequence goes on along the minus strand of NC_143014.1, from coordinate 379,651,773 downwards.
GCTCAGATGTGTCGACAGCCGGTTAGGTGTCGTATTTCTTGTAGGCCAAGCGGACAATCCCGATCCTCCACCGACCAGCAGATGCCCCCCGCTCAGTAGGGCCATTAGATGGTGGCGATGCGTTTTCTAACACGGCCGGGTATCTGCCTGCGCGTCGTCGTCAGTCGATTCGTACCGTGGGAGCAGGACGGCCAGGAAGTATATGCTAGTGTCTGCAGTACGCAGAAGCAGCGGTTACCAGTCTTGCCGGGACGGCTGCCAGTCTGCTCAGATGTGTCGACAGCCGGTTAGGTGTCGTATTTCTTGTAGGCCAAGCGGACAATCCCGATCCTCCACCGACCAGCAGATGCCACCCCGCAGTAGGGCCATTAGATGATGGCGATGCGTTTTCTAACACGGCCGGGTATCTGCCTGCGCGTCGTCGTCAGTCGATTCGTACCGTGGGAGCAGGACGGCCAGGAAGTATATGCTAGTGTCTGCAGTACGCAGAAGCAGCGGTTACCAGTCTTGCCGGGACGACTGCCAGTCTGCGCAGATGTGTCGACAGCCGGTTCGGTGGCGTATTTCTTGTAGGCCAAGTGGACAACCCCGATCCTCCAACGACCAGAAGATGCCATCCCGCGGTAGGGCCATTAGATGATGGCGATGCGTTTTCCTACGCGGCCCGGAATGCGCCTGCGCGTCCCGTCGGAGGACAGCTAGGAAGTGTATTCTGGTGCCTGCAGTGCGTTTTTGCATATTGCATATGCTTCCAGAACGTTAAGTAAAGCAGAGCAGGGGTATGCTCACATCGAAAAAGAAGCCTTGGCTGTTGTTTTTGGGCTGAAAAAGTTCCACAAATATCTGTTCGGGCATCGCTTTGAGATTTACTCCGACCATCAGCCTTTGGTAGGCTTGCTCGCTCATGGTAAGCCCGTACCACCCACGAAACACAAAAAGCGCTAATAGACGTCTAAAAAAAGTCTCGGAGGAAAAAGCTTGACGTCTAGAAGAAGTTTCATCTAAGCAGTGTTTTAGACTTAGACGTTTACTAGCCCTCTATTAGCTCTGCTAACGCTACGCTTGTATACGGCTAGGAAACTTCTGAGGTAGAACTTTTCTAGAATTTTTTTTAGACGTTCCTTTTTTTTTCCGAAATGGGTGCCTGTAATATCTTACGCATTTCAAGACTGATTTTTAGTGCTGCCTTTAAACCCTCTAAATCTTTAAAAATGTTACAGTTCATTTTTCTGGTATACACTCAAAAATGAACTCAAAGCTGATTTGCAATGACCCGAACAATAAGCCCACATTACAAGGGATGTATGGCTGTAGTAATGAGCCATAAATGCATGTGCTAGCACACTTTTCAGTCACTGCGTTACTCTTTATTGAATCCAGTGCATACAACCACACAATAAAAGAAAGGGACCAGGAAATTAATGTTAGAAGCCATGGAGGAGGTAGCTTCACTGGTTTGGCTGACATTACGATGGTAAGCACTTGGATGGCAGGAAAGTGTCGAGCAGCAACCAATTGTTAAATCAAACATTCATTTGGCCCCAGGCCTTGTTCACAACAGATGCGCTGATGATGAAGTTGCTGTGATGTGGATGGCAATGAAGAGCTCGCTAGGTGTTCCAAACATCGCTTTTCTTGCAAGGAGGATGCCAACTAGACGGTAACAAGGGGAAGTCAAATCCAGCTCTGTTCAGCAGCCTGCAGAAGTGAAAAATATTAGAGTAACCAAAAGCACAGTCAGTCAGGTGCATGTAGAATGGCCAATGAGGAGTCGGAAGCAAATAAGACCAGAAAATGGCAAGGAGTGACAACACAGGCAATAAAATAAGCTAACCAAAAACATATATGCATATGATGTCATTGCAAGCGGCATTTCAGCAGAGTGCTACGGCTCACCATAAACTCAAGAAGTCAATCACTGTGGAGGCCTTTAACAGAAGCAAAATTCAAACAGCGTGCATGGACACTGAAAGCCAAGCAGTCAATAGCAAGTGCACTGCCTTACTGTGATGAACACTGTACTCATAGAACCTCCTAAGCTGCATCTTGCAAACAGGCTTTCTCTTACCTGCAAGATGTGGCTGAATCAAAAGTGGTTGATGTTTGACATCTTGCACCGTCGCATGAAAACATAGCAGAGATGCTGCTGTCCTGGTAATGCCTGCATCACTTCAGTATACACCAGAGATGTGTTAAATCTTGGACGTTAACTTGACAGCCACACAGGGCACATCTGAAAGATAAGACAAAAGTGCATGTGTATAAGGTTCCTAACACTGCATTGCCAAAGAAGCCCTTTCTAATCTGTATGATGAAGCTCAAACAGTGGGCAAGAGATTACTTACACCACTGCACAAGAAGCATTAGTCCAGGTTCCCACCTCAGAACTGAAACAATCTCCAGGCCAAGTCGTCTGAACAACCAAGTACAAGGTGCTGCTATTAATTTGCGTGAAACTAGACCAGGTCCTTGCTCCTCCGGCCAACAGTTGGAGTTCTAAAGGACAAACAAACAATGGGGCTTGTGGAATGAACATTAGCAAAGAGCCTAGACCTATACAAAGTCAAAGTCAAAGTGTTTATTTAGACAACTCAATGGTACAGTTGCCTAGGGCGCAGACTAAAAGGCAAAAGGATGACTGACAAAGAGTCCACGCCCTTCTTGCTCCCATTCGAGAGCACAAGACATTCAGCGAGTAAAATAGACACAAAAACGAAATGGAAATACAGAAAGGATTGGTTAACAGTGAGCTGCAGTAATTTCATCTTAAACATTTATCTACAGTTGGAGAAGTACTATGAGAGACAACAGAATAAAAAAAAGAAAAAAAAAGTGGTTATGCCTGGAGTGACAACAGATACATGGTGATGCAATTTTTGAAAGCTTTCAATGATTTGCTTTCTTGAATAATGTTTACAGCAGGATGGTGATCGTTTAAAAAACTGGAAATTCTGTAGCTAAGTTTCTGGGCGCCGTAGTTAGTACGTATTTTTTCCTTATTATAACTTATGTGCCGTATGTTGTAGCTGTGTGGTTTCGTGAGATACTTATGACAAAAGGCGGCAGGATCAGAATGCATTTGTTGGTAAGTGGCTAACGCTATCTTTTTGTTTATAACATTCCACAGTGTAAGCAATTGGTGTTTCCAAAACAATGGGGCAGTGTGGCTAAGGTATGGTGCATTATCCATTAGTCGCAGAAATTTCTTTTGTAATAAGTATATGTTTTCTATGCTTGTTTTAGGTGCTGTGCCCCAAACAAGAAGACAATAGTGGAAACGCGAATGTACCAGTGTGTAGTATAGTTGTTTCTTTAGCCACATAGGCAAAAGGTCCTTTAATTTATACATGATACCAATGGACCTAGAGATACCTGTGCGAACTTTTTCAATGTGAGAGGACCAGTCGAGATGTTCGTGAAATATGACGCGAAGAAATTTATGAGATATTGCACGTTCAATAGATTCATCACAAAATTGAATCAGTATTTCTTGTTTAATGCACTTGTTACGTGCGCGGAATATAATGTACTTAGTTTTTTTAGTGTTTAACTGCAGTTCGTTAGTGCAGAGCCATGTGGATAAGTTTTGCAGCCATATATTGGTTTCTACTTGGAGGGCTTCCAGATCTTGTCCGCAGAAGAATACATTGGTATCGTCAGCGTACAGTACTATTTCTGGTGTAGAGGACACGTTAATTACATCATTTATATAAAGAAGAAATAACAGCGGCCCAAGGATTGATCCTTGCGGAACTCCATAATGTATCAGACCTAAGCTGGACTTTGCATTCGGAATGTTCGTGTACTGTTGACGATTTGAGAGGTAATTCTTTATTAATGTGAGAGCCGTTCCTCTAATGCCATATTTATATAACTTGTATAACAATATCGGGTGCTTGATAGAATCGAATGCTTTCCTAAAGTCAAGAAAAACACCTAAGAAATCATGAAGTGAAAGAAAAGGTGTCAGCTGCAAAGTGTGCTTACAAAACTTGAGAAGTTGAGCAGGCAAGGAGGTCCTCTGAAAACCACTGTTGAACAGCCTGTACCCAAAACGAAATGTACACAGTGAAGTAGGGACAACGCCAGCTGTGCACGGTGCAATCGTTTTCCAAAAAATAAAAGCTGCCATGCCTGCAAAGAGCCGTAGTACTTAACTGCACTGTCAAACAGCCTGCACACATACAGACCCAAGCAACCACCGATATCCTTCGGACGGCCGACAGAGGTATGTTTCGGATGTTCTGTACGTCCGCTGAACATCCGCAAACAGCGGGTAGACGTCCATCGGCCGTCCGAAAGGTGGCCAAAGGTATACGGTTCGCCGGCCGACGGACGTCCAGTTGAGTACGTCCATTGGCGGATCTTTCTCGAATATTCGCATATATGGTGCATGCGTGCTTTTTGCACTCCGCGCGATGCAATAAAACCAAAAACAATTTGATGCATAGCATGCATATTTTATTGTGGTTGATGATACATCAGCAGAGCAATGGGTTATATTCGGAAAATTTCTTAATGTGACTCTTCAAATGTGGCAAGCTTGGGACACACACCCGTAGTCTTCCCACCCACAGGATTTCTGAAATAAAAAAGAATGCGGCAAACATCAGTCATGTGAAACATATGGCACAATGCAGCAGCCCAAGTAAAAACATTGGAACCGATTAATAGAAGTGTTTAATGCTGCAAGTATAACAGACAATGCACTTCAACAAACACCTCAATAAGTATAAGGCAATAACAGCTGTCACTTTTCCACACCATATTTGACAATGTATCTGTTCTTTACTTATTCTCATGGGCCTTAGGGCACTAACCTGCGCAGCACTTTACGCGACTGTGCACAGAAAGCCGCAAAGCTTCCGTTGCGAACCACTGCGAAGTACACGTGCTTCCTATGGTCTGCCTTTCGCGAGTTGTCGCTCTTTATATAGGCACAGTGAACCTAGCGATGCCTTAAAAATTAACAAGATGCGAAAATACTCCGTCCCGCATCTTTGAAGAGGAGTGGGAATTAGCCGCGCGAGTTGAGGGCTCCCGCAGCTGAGTGATGTAGGCTCCCGAAAGTCTGAGAACAGCACACACTTGTGGAAGCCATCTCCTCGCGCTTACTGCTCCCACTGTCCTGTGAACGAATTTTATATGAGCATGCTGCATTGTCCTAGAAGCAAGTTCAAAAAGTGTACTGGATACATACCTTCGTAGGCAATCACATGTGCACTAAGCCTCCTTTAAACCAAGGTCGACGCATTACGGGATTCCGGTGTTCCAGAAGAGCTTCAGGCGCATCCCGTATCTTTCGAATTGCTTAAGTTACATACTACTTTCATCCACAGACCGAACAAAGCCACACATTATAATAACAGAGCTGTAAAGCTCTGCGCGACAACACTACGCGGCAAATCAACAACAGCGCTACGGAGCCGTACTGATGGATTGGATTGGACTGACCGCGAACTGACATCTATGATGATGGTGATAGCACAATGCACGGGAGTTTTGATTCTTACGAATGGTTTCAATGGCAAGTTTAGCTAGCAAACCGGTGGACATGTCGCACAACTCCACCAATTTGGAGAAGTTTTATAAATATAAAACTAGTCATTGAGTTCTTGCAAAATTCTGCAACACCTGCTTCTCCTCTTAGATAAATTTAGCTCGTTGGCGGCTCTTGCACTGCAGGTAGGAGTGGAATCGCACCAATTTACAAACATCTCGTCAAACCCTCCAACTGATGCAAATAAAATAGTATACATACACGAAAGACGCTAATTTTCTGTGAAATAAAAAACGTCCATACTCATGGCCTGGGAAAATACTCGGCCTTACATCCTTCGGACGTGCACCTCGTCTCTCATGCGGATATACAAAAGTGGACACTGCCCGTACGTCCGGCGGATGTACGAATACGGATATCCAAAATCGGATTGTGTTCGTACGTCCGATGGACGCCCGATCTCGACAAAGGACGTTCGGATCTAGCTCGGACATCCGACGGATATCTGTGGTTGCTTGGGGAGCAGCACCACTGAGTAAACTACCTTTGTGCCGGGGCTCTCAATCGCAATGAAATAAAAGCTTGACGCAGTTAAGATAACCAAAGCCTTTTTAACGCGAGTTTCACTGACGGCAATCACAGCAAGAATTGGAGCACACAGGTGGCCAGATGAGAGTCCTTGGCAAGAATAAAACCTTGCCAGATTGCAAGAGCACAGACTTTAATCAATGTGTAGCAAAAAATTCGCGCCTTATCAAGGTACGCTTAAACAAAGCTGGTTGGTTTGAAGCTTTGTCACGTTCACCTTGTCATCGCCTTGGTAAAGAAAGCAACTCGCATGCGATAGCAGCCTAGCTGTATCCACTTAACAAAAGCTCAAATACATGCAAATGCCCTGTTTTAATACATTCAACGCTGCACTTTGGTATGTAAAACACTGGCTGATACTGTTTTGTGATTTGTAAACCAAAGGTTCAATCAGGCGCGTTAGTGGCTTAGCCGGCAAAGCGGAAACTTTCGCCACAGAAGGTTACTTACTTTTGCGGAAAACGAGGCTCACATCTCAGTGCAACTCTGGTAGTAAACGATACCGCAGAAAAAGGGGAAAATGCAAACTGCAGCGGCGTGAAGTGCCAACCAGCGCGGAAAAAAGTGCGCAGCGAAACGTACTACAACGTGCGCAGCATCGGCTTCGCGCGCGTAGCTATCGCTAGCCTCTGCAACGCCAAATGACCAAATGAAGTACTAAATTTCTAAACGTAAAAATAAACAAATGATCAAAGAACCAAAAAACAAATTGAATCTAATACTTTCATGTAAAACTAAGCACTTGCAGCTTCCACTAAGATTTTTTTCTGCTTTAAACGGTTAAAACCACTTTGGCAAACTATCCTGCATCGCCACCGTGCGGAGCGACACCAAGCAGCAAGCTGCGGCGTGACTCAAGAAAGATTGCCTCCAAGATACGCCGCCACGAAAAGATAGCGCGCGGGTGATCTGCGCGATAAACAGCGGCGAGCGAGCTCGGCGAAGGCGGCGGGAAGGCGGCGAAGGCAGCGTGCGCTGCGCCTGTAAATCCGCATGCTGCCGCCAGCTAGCCGAGGCGTAACAGAGGCGTTCGCAACATGAAGCAAATTTTTTCACTCGCGTAACTACCGTCGGCTTTCAGGGCCATTATATGTTACCTAAATCCAGCCTTACGAGTGGCGGGTTAGCTGCACTCGATGTGGAACGTGATTCGGGCTCCGTAGGAGAAAACGCGCTTTCTGTGTTCGAATACAAAGAGCGGTCTTCGCACCGGCGCGCCTGCTCTTCAAAACGTCAAGCAAGAGAGCCATCTAATTTATGTGCCGTGATTTACAGCATGTTTAATCCACGGTGGCAACTCTTCTGATTACTGGCGCATCTCCTTGACGTGGTCTCAAGTTCCACGTGTTAGAAACAAGTCTAGAAAACATCTGACTACAGATGTTTCAGAGAAGTTTCACAGCAAACGTCTGACTGCAGATGTTTAAGAGACGTCGCAGAGGAAACTTCTGCTTGTCGACATCTATGAGACGTTTGAACACAGCGCAAGACGTTTGTAGTTATTTGAAGCTGTTCTGAGACGTTCGTAGGACGTTTTGTGTTTCGTGGGCAGTGATGACAGCAGCCCGCATGCAACGCTGGGCTTTACTGCTTGCAGCGTACGATTATCGTTGGGTTTACCGCAAAGGTCGAGAGGTTGGAAATGCTGACGGTTTTTCACGGTTACCACTTGCAAATCGCAACGATGTCTCGGATTATGCACATTTCTTTTCAGTTGTTGATGAAGTGCCGTTGTCTGCTGTTGAAATTCAGAAGTGCACTCGAACTGACAGAGTATTGTCGAAAGTGCTGTGTTATACGATGAGTGGCTGGCCGCCGACATGAGCTATCTGTAGATCATCAGTGTGTTACATGGGGAAATCGAGTGATTATACCTCGTGGGTTGCGCAAAAAGGTGTTGCATCTTTTGCACGAAGGACACCCCGGGATGACGCGAATGAAAATGCTCGCCCGTAGCTTTGTGTGGTGGCCTCAGCTCACGGAGGACATTGAGCAGATTGTGAAAAGCTGTGACACGTGTCAGTTAACACAAAATGCTCCGCCACGTATTCCACTGCTAACTTGGGGTTGGCCAACTCGCAGATGGCAAAGAATCCATCTGGACTTTGCTTTTACAGATAACCAATGGCTCCTAGTCCTAGTGAATGTGCATTCCAAGTGGACAGAAGTGTTCGTCATGCCACCCACCTCTACCGAGAAGACGATTGAAAAGCTACGGAGTGTCTTTGCGTCCTACGGCCTGCCGGAAGAAGTAGTTATGGACAATGGTCCACAGTTCTGTGCCAAGAATTTCGCAGACTTTCTCCACAGGAATGGGGTGCGGCATACCAGGACGCCACCGTACCACAACGCATCCCAGTAAACCATAAAACGTACCATAGACATCAGCGAGATATTTACGCTGGACATTAGACACCTCCATTAGACATCCATATTAGTACCGTTTACGAAAAATCTACGTACCTACAACATGAAAATTGGGGTCCAGTTCACGTTGTAGGTACGTACTGCAGACATCACGCTCTACATTTATCAGATATTTGTGAACATGTAAGTACGCCCAGCCTACGTAGCCTAGACGTCTATATAAAGAGAATATGACTATACATAGATCAATATCCAGGTGAAAATTTCTAACTGGTTCCAGTCCTACTGTTTTAAGAGACACATTTCCAGACTGGAACCAGCTGCAATACGAGATGCAGCTGACACCTGTTACAATTCCAGATGGAACGGAGACCTACTGCAGTCCAGCCACAGACTTCCCTATGGAGTCGTCGGGACGTCCAAGCACTCCAGCTAGCTCAAATACAGTTGAGTAAGCGAGTACATGGCCATCATGGGAGCCCATAACACTGCAGATGACTTCCTAGTGCGTCAGTATTTTATTGCGCTCGGCGCTTTCACTGAATCTTCTCGTTGAGCATTATCGTCAGGTTAACAGCTGCGGTGGCATCAATACTCTTTCAGCCGAGCCCAATAGGCCAGGGTTGCTGCAAAAGAAAGCATAATTGTTCACTTTTACAGGTGACAAGAGAATGGCACAGCAACCACAACAAACAAACCCAGTAATTTACGCCACTTTTACCGACGCAAGTCTATGAAGCGTTTAAGGTTGCCCTTGCAGCACTAAAAGGCAGTCGTGCTGAGCGGAGTGTGCTTGCACACGCACTTCGGCACACCATCCGAACGCATGCCCACATTTCGGTAGTAGAGGCCAGTTGCATACATCACCAGCCTTTGTTTCAATACACAGCGAGTTTGGCAAAACAGCCAAACCAGTGAGCGTAAAAATATAACGTGCCGATAAATGCGTTAGAATTTCTTCATTACGAACGCAAAAATAGCATAAAATACAATTCAATGAGTAAACAGACTGAGTACGCACCAAGAAAGGTCACGATCCCAGCCGGTGAAAACGACTTGTAGTCCTAATTCGTACTGACGGGTCCACTTCCCCGAGTAGTAAAAGCAAGCAAACTGTCTTCCTTCAGCTCCATCAAGGAAAGAACGGTTGAACAATCTCGCCAGCAATAATAAGGGAATAATTAATTCTGTGTCGAGGTTCTTCAAACACAATGTTCCCACGGAACACGATTGAAATCGCACACGCCCTGCGCTCTACCACTGCCGCCATGGCTGAACCTAGCCTCGTGCGGATGTGCGAAACTGTCACATATTTTGTATCGTCTCTTTTTTGTACTTAGTAGCAGGCTTTGTGTGGCATGAAAAATAAGTTAATTATTTTTAAATTGTAGCATATTACTTTTTTCACAGCTGCAATCGCAATGCGCAGTTTGCGCTATTATTGATAAAATACGATACGAACTACAACGCGATGGCGGCTTAGACAATTCACCGCACTTTCCCCGCCGCCGCCTGTCCGCAGCATAGAACAGGCATATGGGCAGCGCATGTAGCATGAAGGCAAGATGACCAATAGACCCTTTAGAAAATTCAGTCTGGTAACTCGGCAGGCATCATCATCAGCAACTTTAGTCGGCGCCGGGCGCCATATTTTGGGCACCTTTGGCTGGAAGACGCGCAGCTATAGCGCTCTGCACAGCCTTTGCACTAGTTTCCACCTTGTGGCATGTCTGGTTGCGTTTGTGAAAGCGATGGCGGAAAATTTGCAGTGGTCGAGGGACCTGACTGTCATCCCGGGCGGATTTTCGGAAAGGCTTTTGGACTCCTATTGTCCGGCCGCACCTCTCAGCGAAGCTACAAGCCGGTATTACTGCGATCCGTTGACAGGCGGAAAATTTGCAGTGGTCGAGGGACCTGACTGTCATTCCGGGCGTATTTTCGGAAAGGCTTTTGGACTCCTATCGTCCGGCCGCACCTCTCAGCGAAGCTACAAGCCTGTATCGCTGCGAGCCGTCGACAGTGCGCGTTGCCGTGCCACCTTGCAGGTCGAATCAACTGTCGATAAAGGAGGGTTAACAACACTTGGACCGGACTCGACTACGAGCAGGCGCACTGCAGGGAGAAATGCGTGTGGATCCGGATACGGGCGCTCGATCAGCAGTGCCGGTGCGCTAGCCGTCGGTGCGAAATCAGTCGCGTTGTAGTTGTTCACCATCTAGGCCTAGCGACGACTAGGGCAGTCGGGGACCAGCGCGCAGTTCGTCGCCCGGCGTTGCCGCAGGCGGTGTCGTTGCCGAAAGCTACACTCTAGCAGAGGCATGCTGTCGTTGCTAGAATCTAGCAAGCATCCTTTCTGGTAGCATGGCTGTTTTGTATTTTCTTGTGCGAACGTGAAGTAAGCCGAGCCTGCCGGCCGGCCAGCCTGGATCCCGTCTGCCGGCGTCATAAAAACGAGCTAATGAATGTTCTCGATGTAAATAATAAACCCTAGGATAGGGAAATGAGAAAATATACCATTTTTCTGGGTCATTGGTCAATACCGAGTTGCTGGTAAAAGTGGCAACTGTGGTACGAGCGAATTTGTTGCGAGAACCGCCTCGAAGCTGCCGCTGGCCCGACGCCGGGGTCCGGCTCGACTGGCTCCCGCTAGCTCCGCTGCTGAAGGCGCCGTAGAAATTGACCATACTATTATTTTATTGTGAAATGATGCTGTTGACAGCAAAGCGGAGTGAAGAATAGGCCTTCAATCATAGCGCAGGCGAATTCCGAAGCGCCGGCCTCTGCCGCTTCGATGCGAAGCAGCCTATAGGCCTAGCGACGACCACGGCAGACAGGCAGCCGCAGAGCTCTTCGCCCGGAGCGCCCGCGAGCGGTGCCGTTGCCGAAAGCTCGCAACATCTGCTGGCATGCTTTGTCGCCGCTCGAGTATAGCTGGCAGTCCTTCTGATAACAAGGCGATGCCGTTTTTTCTTGCAATATTTGTACACCAAGCCAAGCAGCACTCAGGCACTGCTGCGCTGCGGCGAAGTGCGACACCGGTTGTGGGCGGAGCTTGGGCAGAGCGGCGCAGCAGTGCTTGCCGCTGCGTGTGTCCCTGCTTGCTGTGGTGTGGCAGTTCGGAAGCGGCGACCGAAGCGTGTTGCCGGACATGTGTCTCCTGCCTTAGCCAGAGTGCATAGGCCCTGACCGAACGAAAACACAAAGCTGCTGCTGCTGCACTCCGCCTATGTCGCCGTCGTTTGCTGCATGCTCGCAACGGAGAGAACGACGGCGCTCCTCGCCGCGCCGCATCGTCGTGCTCTTTTTCGCGCACACGGAACTCTCTCTGAATGGACGTGGATACATGAAAATCCAAAACAAGCGCGTTTGAGCTACGTTTTGATTTTGTGACGCGCCGAAACAGTCGCCAGCATCGGAATGCATGTCCTCGAGTGCGCCGAAGGTGGCACCTTTATTTTTGTGCTCACTATACAGCGGAGCGGCTGCACGGTAGAAGGAACTTTTCGCTGCTCTTTTAATACTTATATCATTTATTTTAATGTGAAAACGAACAGGTCACGGACGAGAAGAAAGAAGCATGCAGCTACTCCGTGCGCTCCGTGCTCTGGAAACACAGCTTGTTACCGTGCGCGTCTCTTCGCCGCGCTGGCTGCAGAAAGGCACACAGCAGCATGCCGGCATCGCGACTATAGCTTGGTGCAGAGAGCCAATGTCAAGGAACATGGCTAGGACACAGAAACAAGAAAATTGAGCTTGTTGTGGCTTCGCCGGGCGCCGTACTTTTCAATCTGGCCCGAGCGCATACCGGCAGGCGTATGCCCAAGTAATGGCGGAGGTACCGCGGTTTGCGCACCACACACCAGATGGCGCTGAATTTTCGAAAGGGTCTATTATCATTAGGGTAACGGGCTGGATTCAGAGAGAATGCAAGCACAGCAGAGAGGATCAGGGCAGGTGGGCAGATGAGGTTCGGAAGTTTGCTGGGCCGCCGCTGACACAGGGTTAACTGGAGAAATTTTTGGCCTGCACTGGACATGATTACAGTGTTGACATGATGATAAAAAGCGGGACTCAAGAAGTTTATTCTCAAGAAATATGAGGTCACACATTCAGCAACACAAATGCCTAAGCTTCCCTCAGCTCAACATTCCAATAGTTATCATTGCTAGCGCGATTAGCAGATTTAAGACATTTTTGAAAAAAAAATAACTCCCAAAAATTGAACTGAACCAATTCTTGTATTTTAAATAGTTGGATAAGTTGAATAAAACATGCTTAATCAGAAAAAATGGTTATTATATAGCCCTGGCTGCTAAATAACAAACAAGTTTTTTAGTGTGTCCTCACTTTTCAGTGTGGTTGAGATAGCTTGCAGGCTGTAGCACAAGGTATAAATTGAATGTAAGAATAGTAATGAAATAACAATGCGAATCCTGACCAAAGTGACTGGCATTTCAAACCAACTGCGTACAGTTGAGTCAGAAACCTGATGCGTGTGCATTCAGATTTGTCTTTACTACTTCCCGTATTTTTCTTCTTTCTAGGCAGGATGTTGCCGTGAAGCGAGCACGAAAAAACACAAAAACACAGGCAGCGCTGGTCATGCCTCCAATTTGTAGTCAACAGCGATTTCACACTTTAAATGCATTAAGGCAACACGAAATATCGAACGATTGAAAAATATGGAATTCTTAAATTATATATCTCGCTTACATACCCAGGACGTGACAAGTAATATCTACGAGAAGTCTAGGTTAAGGCAGATATGATGTCGTGGGTACGTCTGCAGCTTTTCCACGAAAAAAGGTTGGTAGATAAGATGTCTGAGAGATTTTGGTTTGGTACATAGACGTTCAGACTTAATCTGGACATCTATGGGAGGTTTGTGGTTTGCTGGGATCAAATGGAAGCGCAGAGCGGTACGTACAGACCATTAAGCGGGACCTTTTGCGACAGGTTCTCGACGAGAGAAGAACAGGGATCAAGAAAACCTTGCAACATCGGGTTGAACAATTTCTGTTCACGTACCGAAACACACCAACCACAACCACGGGGCTGACACCCGCGGAATTGTTTCTGTCATGGAAGCCGCGCACACGCCTGACGTTTCTTCAACCGAACTTGGAAAAGCGTATGGACGACAGGTTCTACCAGACGAAAGAGAAGGCTAACGAGAGAGGGCGGTCATGGAGATCATTTGAGGAAGGCGACCATGTGCTCGTGCAAGGACTACGTCCTGGGGAATCGAAGTGGTTGCGAGGCGTTGTAGAACAGCGGTGCAGTGCATCCACATACAATGTTAGAATAGGGCAGGAACAGAGGTTTGTGCATGCTGACAACCTACGTCCGTGTTCGTTTCAAAGTGTTCAATCCGGGCCAACTGTGTATCCTTCTGTGCCTAGTTCAGTGCCTGATTCTGTACCGGAAGAGTCGTCTACTAAGATCCCTTCCTTAGATACGTCTGAACCACAGGATTCCTCAGCACCACAGCCTGCCCAAGCATCTACGTTGCGGGGACAGAACGCCAGTTCGCCTGCAAGGTCCACGCTGCCTGCACCACCGCTCCGGGAGCATGCGCCACCTCCGGAAACCCCACCTCTTCGGCGCAGTGCTCGTTCTCGGAAGCCTCCTGATCGTTATACCCCATACAGCTGGTATAAAACAGTTAGGGGGAAAGGGAAGGAAGTGTCATGTGATCTCATTGTGTGCGATTGGTATTTAATGTCACGTGATGCTGTGACGTGTGTGAATGGCAACGCCGAGAGTGGGAGCGTTGCACTTGTTAAGAAGTCAGCGAGTAGATCGCTCGTGCGTGTATCTTAATCTGTACGGCCCAGCATGCCGAATAAACATGTTGCTTAGTCGCTCTGCCTCTGCTTCGCTCGTCGCGACTACAACAGTATATATGGCGCTGCTTCCGATACAGTCACACAATCTACCCGATTGAAAATCGAAGAGCGGTTGCTCACGAAGCGTAAAATTATCCCCAGCCTTCTTGCGGTGACACTGCGCATCCTCGACTTTCCGTAATACCACGAATCTTTGTATACTGTTTGTTTGCGCACGCTCATAGCCGCTGGCACTTGGCTCTTATCTTTTCTTGACGTGACATACTATTGGACTTATCTTAAATGATCCCAGCTCGCGCGACTGTTTCCACGTTGTTCCAGATTGTTGTTGCTTTGGCGCCGTATGCGGATGATTCCTTGCCAGCTTTCAATTAACCGCGGCCCACAACAGCAGGCATTCTGTTCGACGTCCGCATGATGTCACGTAGTGTATGACGGCCGTCCGACAGGCAGGAAGGCAACGAAAAGGGCTTCTAAAGGAAACTCTTTATTGGGCTGACTCGCGTCCGCACAGAACTAAAGAACTCGGTTTCGGCGATAGCAACAAGTGTTCTCGGCGGTCGCCTAACGCAATGTCTGCCGCTTTTGGCCGCTATCAGTTTAAAGCTGGCAAAGAGCCATCGAGATAGAGAACCGGCGTGAAAGTTTGCCTTATCGATTTCAGAACCGTAACAAGACAGTGTAAGCCCGATCACCATCGCGGACGGTTTCAGTGGTCATAAACGATTCCATTTCAATATCGTATTGCTCTCACACCAAAGCAGCCTAACGCCCGAACTCATATTCGACTATAACAGTGAAAACTACGATGCCATTAACTTTAGATTAAAAAACGTCTGCCATTGTTATCTGCCTTCATTTTCCAACCAATCTGTGCATGAAAACTGTCGTCAGCTTACAGAAAAATGGCCTCACTTAATGAACACCTATATCTCCCATATCTTCACGTGAGAACTAACCCAAGCTGTGGTAATATAGAAATCTTCGTAACCTGGTGAATGAGATAAAGTAACTCAACAAAACAGCTAAACGGCTGGGAATACTGATACGTGGCGGCTAGAAGCAGCAGTAGAAACAGCAGAGGTAACCTGCTACGCAAGGAACCCACGGCTTGGAGTAGTCTCTCAGCACACAAGCGCGCACCTCAGACAAACCACTTCGTCGCCCTCCCAGCGTCCGTAGCATGACCCCCCCTCGCGGCAAAAGCACCGTCCCGGTGCGCACTACACAGGCCAGGTAGACGGCGAGTTGTAAGGTTTGAGGCGGGACACATGGACGATGTCGGTGCGGGGTGCAGCGGCCGGGGATGGGGGATGTAGCGGGGTGATCTCGTACGTCACCACGGTCACCGGACGTACGACCCGATAAGGGCCTGTATATCGGGGGAGCAGTTTTTCACAAAGGCCCACACGGCGGGAAGGGACCCAGAGTAACACAAGGGAGCCAGGAGAGTAGATGACTTCACGACGGCGACAGTCATGACGTCGTTTCTGATTGACTTGGGAGGCCGACAGCCGCTCGCGGGCGACAAGATGGGCAGCGTCGGCGCGAGCGATGGCGTCCCGAGCGTAAGGACTCGTGGAGGCGGTGGCGGGCAGTACACTGTCGAAGGGCAGCAAAGGATCGCGGCCGAAGAGAAGGTAAAAAGGGGAGAAACCGGCTGTATCGTGACGCGTAGAATTGTAGGCGAATGTAACAAATGGGAGGCTAATATCCCAGTCGCGGTGATGGTCGGAGACGTACATGGAAATCATGTTGGTGAGGGTACGGTTCAGACGTTCAGTGAGGCCGTTCGTCTGCGGATGGTAGGCCGTGGCGAATTGATGACGGACGGAGCAGGAGCGGAGCAGTTCGGCGACCACTTTGGAAAGAAAGCAGCGGCCGCGATCGGTGAGCAGGTGACGGGGAGCACTGTGGTGGAGTATGACGTCGTGAAGGAGAAAGTCAGCGACATCAGTTGCGCAGCTGGTTGGGATCGCTCGAGTAATAGCGTAGCGCGTGGAGTAGTCCGTCGTGACCGCGATCCATCTGTTTCCGATAGCAGACACCGGAAAAGGGCCGAGCAGGTCGAGGCCGACACGGGAAAACGGGTCTACGGGGATGGGAATCGGCTGAAGGTGTCCGGGAGGGAGAACCGAGGGCGTCTTTCGTCGTTGGCACAGCTCGCAAGCGGCCACATAACGGCGGACAGAACGGTATAGACCGGTCCAAAAGAAGCGGCGGCGCACGCTGTCGCAGGTGCGGGAGACTCTGAGATGACCGGCCGTGGGAACGTCATGAAGCTGCCCAAGGACGCTGCTGCGCAGGTGTTGAGGGACCACGAGCAAGAGGTCAGCGCCGTCAGGCCGCATATTGCGCCGGTAGAGGACGTTCTCATGGAGCACAAACGGGACGAGGGAGCATCACAGCGGTTGGCAGTGAGGCGGTCGATGAGGGAACGTAGCGAAGAATCCAAGCACTGTTCTTGCGCAATGTTGCGGAAGGCCGAGATGGATAAGACGCAGGCGTCAGCCTCGCATTCGTTGGAGGAAGACGCATCGACAGGGTAACGGGACAAGCAATCCGCGTCCTGGTGCAAGAGGCCGGACTTGTGGACGACACAAAATGTGTACTCTTGAAGGCGAAGAGCCCAGCGCCCCAGCCGGCCAATAGGGTCTTTGAGCGAAGAAAGCCAGCATAAGGCGTGGTGATCCGTGATAACAGAGAAAGGGTGCCCAAACAAGTAAGGGCGGAATTTTGCGATAGCCCAAACCAGGGCGAGGCATTCCCGCTCGTTGATAGAATAGTTGCGTTCTGACACAGAAAGGAGACGGCTGGCGTACGTAATAACGCGAAGCTTGTTGCGTTGCCGCTGAGCAAGTAGGGCACCAATGCCATGGCCGCTCGCATCGGTCCGAAGTTCCGTAGGGGCTGAAGGATCAAAGTGCGCCAACACAGGTGGAGCAGTGATGGCACTGATAAGGGCTCTGAAGGCGTCAGCTTGGGGGGGGGGGTCCCCAAGAGAACGGGATGTCCTTCTTGAGGAGCGTGGTAAGAGGTCGGGCTATTTCCGCAAAGTTCTGGATGAACCGGCGGAAATAGGAACATAGGCCGAGAAGGCTGCGCACATCACCGGAGGAGCGCGGAGTAGGAAATGAACGCACGGCGCGGACTTTGTCGGAGTCGGGTTGGATCCCAGCAGAATCGACCCAGAGGCCAAGGACCTTGAGCTGACGGCGGCCGAAGGTACATTTCTTCGAGTTCAGCTGAAGACCAGCGCGGCGGAAGACGGCAAGGATGGCTGAAAGTGAAAGGCGATGCAGGTGGCTTTGGAATGTGGACGAAAAAACAATCACGTCATTTAAGTAGCAGAGGCATGTCGTCCACTTAAAGCCGCGCAGGAGGGAGTCCATCATGCGCTCGAAGGTCGCAGGGGCATTGCACAGGCCGTCCGGGGTGACAAAGGCGTTTTTTTTCCCGATCCCGTTCATCGACAGCGATCTGCCAGTACCCTGAGCGAAGATCGATGGAGGAATAGTAGCTGGCGCCGTGCAAGCAGTCGAGAGCGTCGTCAATTCGGGGCAAAGGGTAGACGTCTTTCTTTGTGACGGCATTCACATGGCGGTAATCGACGCAGAATCGCCAGGTTTGATCTTTCTTTTCAACAAGCACGACAGGGGACGCCCAAGGACTACTCGAAGGCTCGATGATGTTGCGGGCCAGCATCTTGTCCACCTCTGCCTGAATAACACGGCGCTCTGCGAGGGAGACCCTATAGGGCCGTCTGTGAATAGGGCGGGCCTCGCCGGTGTCAATGTAGTGGGCGACAACAGAGGTTTGACCCAAGGGACGGTCCCCAAAGTAAAAAATATCACTGTAGGAGGACAAGAGGGTGTGAAGAGCTGTAGAATTAGCAGAGGGCAGATCGGCCGCGATCATCCTGGAAATAGAATCATCACAGGAGGGCTGCGATGTAGGGACATTGGAGACGGCAGTCGTTGGGTCAGGAGCCAGGGCAGAAACTGTGCAATCGGTCAATGGGGACAGATCAGCAAGTGAAATGCCGGTCGGAAGTACCTGAGGGGACAGGCTGAAGTTGAGGACAGGGAGGCAGGTGCAGTTGTTGGTGATGTGGACAATGGTGTGGGGAAAGAGGACGTTACGATTCAGAATCACAGCGGTGATAGGGCAGGCGACGTAGTCTCCATCAGGGGCGGGAGGAGAAGGCGACATAGGGATGTAGACAGCAGCTTGTGGCGGGAGACGAGCAAACTCGGTGGATTGAAGGCGAGGTGAGCTGGTGGAGTCGTCATTGCACAGGGGCAGATCCAATCGGAGAAGGCCTGAGGAACAGTCAATAATAGCTGAATGGGCGGTTAAAAAGTCAAGGTCAAGGATTATATCCTGAGGGCACCTGGTCAGGACGGTGAACAGAACGGGGATATGACGTCCGGGAATGCTGACTCTCGCAGTGCACATTCCAATCAAGGCAGCGGGGCTGCCATCGGTGACGCGAACCGTGGACATGGCGGCAGGCGTTAAAACTTTCTTCAGACGGCGGCGCAAAGAAGAGCTCAGAACAGACACTTGGGCGCCAGTATCAATGAGGGCAAGGACCGGGACACCACTCACGAGAACATTCAAGAGATTACGTTGGGCAGCGGGGGTCAAGAGAGGATTTTCAGGCCGGGTCAATGATGCAGCGTCACCTCCGGGGGCTGCATCGGCTAGTTTTCCGAGAAGTGGCGGGAGGTCGAAGGAGAAGGGCTGCGGCGTGTGGTAGGAGAACGGGAGCGGCGGCCTAATGGGGAAGGTGAGCGGCTGGACCCACGAGCGTGCGGAGCGGGCTCGTCACGGAGCGGATCGGGACGTGGTGTGAAGTGGCGCGGGCCGTAGTCGTTGCGGCGGTCGACGAAGGAGTAGGGGCGAGGTGGCGGGGACCAACGGCTGCGGCAGTGACGGGAGATGTGTCCGACGCGAGAGCAGGTAAAAGAGATCGGCCTGCCATCAGAGGTACGCCATTCGGCAGGATGGCGATATCGGTACCGAGGCGAGTAGCTGCGACTGTAAGTGGCAGCTGCGATCACTGGAGGGTCCGGGCTGGCATGAGCGTTGTCCACGGCGCGAGGAGAAGGGACGGCCATGTTCGCAACCTCCTGGCGAACGACGGCTTGGATGAGGGCCAAGGTGTTGTCCGACAGTGGCAAGGAAGAAACAGCGGGCGTCATCGCCTCCAGTTCGCGGCGCACGATACGGGTTAAGATAGCCGGGTCGGAAGGCTGCCGCAATGTTGGCAGATCATCACAGGAGGAGCTAGCAGCAGTGTTCGGCAGCCGGTCAAAACGGTGAGAAATGCGCCGGTGTTCGGCTTGCTCGAAACGCCGGCACACCTCAAGAACAGAAGCGACCGTGGAACAGTCTTTGCGTAGAAGCAGATTAAAGGCATCGTCGGCAATGCCTTTCAGTATGTGGCCAACTCGATCTACCTCGGACATGTCTTTATCAACCTTACGGCACAAGGCGAGGACGTCTTGTATGTAGGCTATGTATGTCTCGGAGGAAGTTTGGACGCGTGACGCGAGTGCCTTCTTGGCGGCGAGTTGGCGGCCGATGGGTTTTCCGAAGAGGTCGCGGAGCTTCTGCTTACAGATGTCCCATGAGGTCAAGTCATCTTCGTGGGTTTCGAACCACACTCTCGCGGTGCCGGTCAGGTAAAATATCACATTAGCGAGCATCAGCGTTGGGTCCCACCTGTTGTGCGTGCTGACGCGTTCGTAAAGGGCCAGCCAGTCGTCCACATCAACGTCGTCTGTACCACAGAACGTGCCCGGTTCGCGGTGGTGGGCGACGACGACCGCTGGCGGTGTTGACGGAGAGGGAGATGGCTCGGACTCGGTAGACATGTTGGCGAGACGGCGGCCACGGCGGAGAGCCAGCTTGAGGTCGGGGATCGAATTTAGCAACCTCCACCAAATGATACGTGGCGGCTAGAAGCAGCAGTAGAAAGGGGCAGAGGTAACTTGGTACGCAAGGAACCGACGGCTTGGAGTAGTATCTCAGCTGTTGTTGTTGTTGTCCTCTAAATAATGGCACGTACCCACTGCGGGGGATTGGCCAAGACACAGGCGGCGACTGATAGGTGCTCAGAATGTTAAACAAGAAAATAATGATGGATTAAAAATAATAATAATAATTGAATTTAGGAAATAAATGAAAGAAATTCAGATGTGTAATTGAAATAAGCTAAACAATTACTGTGAGATCGGTGACTGAAATTGAGAGCGGGGCTAAAAGTTCCATGTTTCGGAAAGCTTGCGGCGCAGAGAAATATTGATCATGAGAAAGAACAGAGCTTAAGACGGCAGCCGTTTAGTGTCTGTAAGGAAGTTTTGCATGGCGGAGAGCACATTCCAGTTACTGTGCCCAAGGGAGCAAGCCCCAAGAGACAGAGCAAGCCCAGCTGACAGACTTAGACCTAGCTGTCGTAACGGATGCTCCAGCAGGCGGCTCCGTAAAGAGGAGAAACGGCGGCAGGTCAGCAAAAAATGATCTATCGTTCCATGTTCTCTGCCGAACGGGCACAATGGGGAGACCGCCAGACCAGATATGTAAAGGTAGAAGTTTAAGTGAGGCACGCGACAACGTAGACGCGTGAAGAAAACCTCAAGCTTGCGTGATCGCCATCCTTTACAGCTCCATGGGTAAAGGAGATGCCGGAATTCGGGAGAGGAGGTCAGAGCTGATTCTGCGAATTCTTTCAAGAGCAGATACCTGCGAAATCTGGCCGCAGTAATATATGCGCTGGGTGGAAGCACAGATACGACTGGGCCTTGAAGAGATGCCTTCGCCAGGGTATCAGCAACCTCATTCATATAGATTCCCCTGTGCCCAGGCACCCAGACCAACCGTAACGAACACACGTGGGGAGGAATCAAGCATTTGAATAAGTGTAGAGCCTGAGATGTTGTAGGCGCGATTAGAGAGGAACACAACGATAATGAATCCGTCATAATTATGACAGAAGACAAAGAGCTGTTTAATTTGCGCAAAGCCAAGACTACTGCTAAAAATTCGGCCAAATAAATAGGGGTGTAATCGGGAAGGCGGAGTGAGAATGACCAGTCAAGAGAGATGGAGAAAATGCCAACACCGGCCTTTTCTTCACACTGTGAGGCATCTTTCGCTATGAGCATATGAGATTTAAAACGCAGCAAGTAATCCTGTAACAAACCGCTCAGTAAATGAAAAGACATTAACTTTGCATGTTTAGGAAAGATGTCATCGAAGACAATGTTAATAGATGAAGAATTGGCGCATAGCGGAAGGATGTCCGAAATGTGGGCGTTTAAGGGGTCAAGGAGGGATTGCACAAAGCAAATCTGAGGGGTGCGGAAACGAGACCAGTTTCGTTGAAAAATGGCCGAGGCTGACGAAGGAAGATCAAATTGGCGGCATGAAGAGACGAATCACACATTTTTACAAACGTTTTCACCATTAAGAGCCGAAATCTTGAAGGCAATGATGGAATACGCGCTTCCAGGTACAAAACGGAATTCGCCACAAATTTTGGAAGGCCCAAACAGAGGCGCAACGCCTCCCGCTCCAAGAGAATCAAGGGGCGAAGTTTATACGCTGGCGCACCAGAGAATAAAGCACAGCCGAACTATAAGACTGGACGGATGTGCATTCTATAAATCATAAGAAGCGAGTGCCTTCTCATGCCAGAACGAACATTGCTCAGCCTGCGCAGCATACCGACTGCTCGGACTCCTTTCGCAGTGATCTGCTCGATATGGGCCCGCCAGGAAAGAGAAGGATCATAAATTACTCCGAGTTATTTGATACTCTGCACTTGAGGAATTACATGGTCCTGATAAACAATAGAGATATTAAGTGGATGAGAGAGCGGGAAAACCAATAAAGCACATTTATTGACATTAAGGGACAGATTAATGACCCCTACCCATTGGTCCAGTACATTCAAGTAAGACTGTAAGGACTGGTACAAAGAGGAAATGTCGTTCTCTGAAGCAAAAAAGGCGATGTCATCAGCATACACATAGGTGGACACCTTGGTATTGCACGGAATACTGCTGAGTAAGATGTTGAAAAGTACAGGGGAGAGGACCGCCCCTTGGGGCACTCCTCTCGCTTGTCGAAACCTGCTTGATGAAACACCGTTCTGGAAGCAGTAAAATTCCCTGAGAGCAAGAAATTCAACAACCCAAGCCACAAAGTATCTCGGATGTCCTACTGCCTGTAGTCTTTGCAAAAGCGTCCTGTGCTCAACGCTGTCATAAGCCTTAGAAACATCTAAAGTAACAAGCGCTGCGTATTGGTTTCGGCGACGAGCTAACTGTATGCGGCTCTCCAGATCAGTATGGGCACACCATATAGAGCATCCTGGCCTGAAACCTATCTGCCAAGGGTTCAAAAACCCAGTCTCTGAAATAACGGACATTATTCTACCCTGCAACACCCTCTCAATTAACTTTACGAGATACGAAGTTAAAGAAATTGGCCTTATATTGTCTAACACATGCATCTCCCTGCTTTTTAAGCAACGGGGTAATCTTTGCTAGACGCCACTCATTTGGAATCCATGACCCCTTAAGAGAGTAATTTATAAGTGCCAGTAAGTCGGTGGGAGATTCCTCGAACAAAATTTTAATCATAGAAGAAGTCACACCATCAGGGCCAGGGTCCGCGGGTGGAAGGCGGGAGACAGTGCTCGAGAGCTCAGCGAGGGTGACCTCCTCGAAATCGTCCAAAGTGGCCAGAAATCTCGGAGGAGAAGGAAGAAGAGCCGTAAACCGACGCTCAAGGCCTCTGCCTATTTCTAGAGACTGAGCAAGTTCAGTCGGAGACTGAACTAGGGAGACAGCGTTCATGGTGGTCGAGATTAGTTTCCTTGATTTTAAGTAATTAAATAAAGCACGCCTATTACCTGATTTCGAAAGGAATTCGTAGCGTTCAGTATCGTACAACTCCTTTGCACGAGATACGGTGCGCTTAAACGTAGCTGCAATGAACTTGTAATCGATCCAGTTTTTAGGACACTGATTATGGAGAAGTTTCTTCCAAGCTGCCTTTCGGCGCCTATAATCTCGAGTGCACTCGGCGTTCCACCAAAGGCATGGCGATGTTCCCTTATGCGCC
Organism: Amblyomma mixtum; assembly: GCF_055824585.1. Lineage (NCBI taxonomy): Eukaryota > Metazoa > Arthropoda > Arachnida > Ixodida > Ixodidae > Amblyomma > Amblyomma mixtum. The sequence continues at coordinate 379,628,331 of NC_143014.1, read as the reverse complement.
TGGACCAAGAACTCCGACTTTTTACGAGCTCCATCCAAAATTGAACAAAGGCGGATGACCTTATCTCCACTGCTGGAATGAGAGAATTCCTGAAGGTCTGATTTGAGGACATTTTTAAAACTGTCGTAATTTATGAATGTGCGCCGTGTGCTGTTAGGAGAGGTCAACTGGCACATAACTTGAAAACTGATCGGAAGGTGATCACTATTAGAGGCACAGTCAACGGGCGCCGAAGAGGACACAGTTATTCCGGGCGAAGAAAATGACAGGTCTAACGCTGAGCGAGACTGACCACGGACAAATGTGGGGAGGCCCGAATTTAAACAGGTGAGGTTATTTACACAAGCCCAGTCCCATAAGAGCGTACCGCAGCGATCTGTTCGAAACCCCCACGAAACATGATGCGAGTTGAAGTCTCCAACAATTAAAACTTGTTTCCTGCAACTAGATAAAAACGAGTCAAGAGGCCGAATGTCATGTACACCTGTTGGAAAATATACATTAGCCAGAGTAAGTGGCTGATATCCAGGAATAGCCAGATCAAGTGCCTGAATTTCGCACTGCCTGTCCATATATTGAAATGACACAGTTGCCCTGTGGCAAAATTTTGTGGATACGAACAATAGCAAGCCACCACCTCTTGAGGGCCCATCTAGCCTGAAAGAACGATAATTTTGTAAATTGTACCTAAAGTCTTTAGTGAGCCACGTTTCCTGAAGAGCAATTAAATCTGGGCTTAATTTACTGATTAAACAAACTAAATCTGTTGAAGCGGAAAGAATTGACCGGCAGTTCCACTGCAACACCTTCAACGACCCTATGTCGCCGAAAGTGCCGCAGCGGAGACCTCCTGATCCAAAATACTACCTTTGGGTGTAGATCTAGGGTGATTCTTTTTTGTCTTAGACTGAGAGCAAGACGGACCAGCAACACCTAACGGAGACGCACTACGCTTTTGAGCACGCATCTCAGTCTCCATGTCAACACACTCTTCAGATGAGATTTCTGTCGCACTGTGATGCGGATAACTGGCGGGAGGAAGAGACGAAGGCTGTGATTGAGTCTGACTCGGTGGATTGGAAGCCACGGGCATAGAAGGTTGGGGAGGTGCAACCAACGGAGAAGGGATTGATCCAAAAAGAGGAGCAGTGGAAGCTTGCAACAAAGCGGACATCTGGGATGCCATAACCTGCGAAATACACGCGGACAGATTTTCGACTATTCGATCCATGGCACTCGCCATTGCTTTCTCCACCGCCGCAGCAGTCGCCTGCGACAAGGAAGAATCCACAACGGTTGCATGCCGCGCTGCCACACTTGCATAGCCAGATGTCCTATCTTTGATGACTGCCACTGCCTCACGTCTTGAGAACCTGCGCTTGTCAATCAACTCTAGCACTTGGACTTCGTCAGCCCGCGCTGGGCAGTCGGAATGGCTTGCTGAGTGACCACCACAACACAAACAGCATTTCTCGTGTTGAGAAGAACACCCAGCGGGGTCGTGGCTTTTTCCACACCCACAGCAACGAAAACTCGATTTGCAGGCCTTGGCACTATGGCCAAACCTCCAACAATTACGGCACTGAAGGGGCCGAGACGAAAATTGGTCCACACGGAAAACCAAAGGCCACACCTTAACTTCAGAAGGACAGGTCAGCCCCGCAAATGTAGCAATAACTGTCTCCGTCGGTATCTTCGTTCCGTCCACCACACGACTACATCGGTGAATGGCGATCACGCCAGCCGAAGTGAGCTTATCTAGTGTCTCAGACGCGCTTAGCCGTGGGTCTACACCACGGACTAACCCTTTCGAACACGCCAGATGAGGAGGTATGAACGCGCTCACCGGGTGATTGGCAAACGAAGAACACTTGAGGAGGTCAGCCACGCATGCCTGGTCTGGCGATCTGCAAACTATCCCGCCACGGCCGAACTGCCGGACGTCAGTGATCCTCATGTAATGAGGGGTGGTCGATTTAAGAGCTGCCTGTACAGCCTCGGGGTTATTCAGCTTGATGGAGCCCCCATCCGCGGGGACGAAAGCAACCGGAATGCTGCTTACTCCGCCACGGAAGAAACAATCAAGAGGCAGCTCATCTGGGGAGAGACAAGCTGACCAGGGGCAGTTCCCCTGGCCTGGAGAGTTTGTGGACATCAGCCCACGCTCCCTCGTTCAGTCACCCTGGAAAATAGGAAAAAACACAAGAAATCAAGCAGAAATTCGAGAAATAACGCAGCACCGTCTGGTACTTAGCCGCAACCCCAAGGGCAATCGCGCACCTCAGCGTCGTCTTCGTTACAAACCACTTCGTCGTCCTCCCAGCGTCCGTAGCAATACCATCATCACGGGCAGAGCACCAATACGCTAATAAGGAGTATTGTACAGCCCTCTGAAATGCATTGTATATGGTCATGTCACATGATGTTTAATTACTCCTCAAACAAAATAAAAAAAATGGAAAGCGATTTTACTTTGTTAATCCTCTGTGCGCTTTTCGTTGACTGATGAGGCTGGCGATACCATCGCGCACGACGAACGCCCTCATACTTTCAATAGCTCTTTCACAAATATGTTCGCGAAGGAAGGCTATTCCAGTATTTCATTGGCTCCAGATTATGAGTTTGTCTTCAGGAGCCTCATAGATATTACTATCGATGGCATTGCAGCGTTAATTGATAACGTAAGAATAGCAAATTCATTTGATGTCAATGGCATTATCTCAAAAATTTTGAAAATTTCCACATATCCACAGGTGAGATACCATACGAGTTGAAAGTTGGACTACTTATTCCAATTTTTCAATCCGGACAACAACATAACGTTCCCGCTTCGTTCTTGTGAATGCTCCTTCTTGTGAATGCTCCTTCTTGTGAATGCTCTCTGCTGTTCTTTTTTTCTGCAACCATGCCCCAACTCGCCTAACCAGCTACGCTTCTTCAGGAACGTTGTTAACTATCACCCAATATCGCTGACATGTATAACACGCAAATTTCTCAAAAACATGTTGCATCTGACACGGTACTGCATTTAGAAAGAAAATGTGTTTTTTTAAACAACACAGGTTCACGATGGGGCTATCATGTGATGCACTACTACTGGAGTTTACTAACTAGCTGCTTCACGGAATGGATAGAAATCTTCAAACTGACTGCATGTTCCTCAAACCTGATAGATCCTTTGATTGTGTTGCAGACTGTAGTCTAACAGCAAAATTATGATCTTTGCGTTTGGCTCGTTAACAATTCCTTGGACAAGAAACTTTTTATCATTTCGTAAACAGTTCACTTCTGTTGATAATTGTTAATCCTCTTTAAATGCCGCAACATCTCACGTACCACAAGGCAGTGCAATACGCCCATTGTTGTTTCTAATTACATCAATGATCTATCATTAAACATGACCGAGACCATCAGATTGTCGTATACGACTGCATTGTTTATCGCAATATCCGCTCTGTTAACAGCTATATCGCTCTTTAGTAAGATCTCGAAAGCATTAGTAACAGGTGTTCATCATGGCAAATGTACTTTAACACTGATAACTGCCGATTAATTACATTTAATCGCAAACCATGCGATTACCGATTTACTCATTCGCTTGTTAACAATCAACGCACCCTCACGTTATCGCGTAAGTACATCGGTGTTCATTTCTTACCTAATCTCTCGTAGCCAACCCAAATAAAAAAAGTGACTGTGAAAGCTAACCGTACATTAGAACATCCAAAACACATCCTGAGAGGCGCACCCACTTCCACTCACCAACTCGCTTATCAAACCATTTGTTCGCCCTCAACTTGAACACGCATCTTGCATCTGGTCGTCTCATCAAGAATACTGAAATCATTCCCTTGAGTGCATACAAAATCGTGCAGTTAGTTGTATTTCTCCAAACTGCTGCCGACATTCCAGCATAACTGACATTACCTTAGCGCCTAATTGCCTCTTCCATGAAATTGCTTACAGCCACCATTTTCTCACCCTACCTCTTAAACAACCGAGTCCCACATCACACCGATTGCATAATCACCTTAGTTTCAAACGCCTTTCCGCAGCTCCACCGCATTCAACAATCAGCCCTGCCACGTTGCTCTCGTTTCAGGCCCCGTTCATCATCAGCATCATCACCCTGACTGCGCTCACTGCAGGGCAAAGGCCTCTCCCATGTCTCTCCAATTAACCCTGTCTTTTGCCAGCTGCAGCAATCGGATCCCCCCAAACTTCTTAATCTCCTCCGCCCACCTAACTTTCTGCCGCACCCTGCTACGCTTCCCTTCTCTTCGGATCCATTTCGTTACCCTTAAGGACCAGCGGTTATTTTGCCTTCGCGTTACATGCCCTACAGCCCAGCCCATTTCTTCCTCCTGCCGAAAACGTTTGGTGCATTTTGTTCTGAAGTCTTTCCTCCTCGTTCCATTTTTAAATCGGTTGATTTATATACTACCGTAGAACGACGTTCGATTTGCTTCCGTTCCCACCCCAGCTCCTGATGTTATCCCGCTCACATATTACCATTGGATTTTCACTGCATACGCTCTTACCATGATCTCGGTTGCGCGATTGCTACGTAGAATAGGCATTTCATTGTTTGTTTCGTATGTTCTTTCACTGGCTCTTGGGATTCATTGCGCAGTTCAGGAATTTTTGTCAACGCTTCTTTATTCGCGCTATTTATATGTTGCACTGTGCATTGCATATTGTGTACTGAATACTGGTGACTTCTTGCCATTATCTTGCCCATCCTTAATACTTTTGTTGCATCTGCGACAAATAGCAGAGGGCAGTACTGTCAGGCATCAAACAATATTCCTTTCAATTTTAATTTTCCAAATAATGAAAAATAGACCATTCGCAGTGGTACCGTCTTTACCTGAGAGCACTTCTCGACCTTGTTTAAATAATCTGCGTCATGTGCTTTCAGGTACGCTGTCTTTTTTTTTCTGTAGCAGCTTCTGCTTAGAAAAACTTCAGTCGCTAGATAGCGCTTGTGTGGCGCCTTTAGCCCGTCTATGCTAAGCTAAGAAATTTATTTTTACAGCTTCTCTGACCACCTTGCGCCATACGGCAGCGTTTCTACAAGCAATAAAAATTAAGAAGCCAATGAAACCTAAACAATAACAAAATATGGGGGCATGTGGTTGTGAGGATGACATCAGAATGTCGCAATCCGCTCGGCTTGCTGGCACGGCTGAGATGTACAAACCCACGTGCACGCCGACACATCGTCGTTTGACGTCATCAGGCGTACACAGTGGCAGTGAACGAACAGCGTTCTGCACACAGTCTGGCGCTCCCCCTCTCAAGGATCCGTCTGACGAAAGCCGCCAGGCAGATGCCGATTGGTGGACTTGCGTTGACAACAGCGAGTCGGCCAATGGAACTGCGAAGGGACACTTCTCTCTGCTTGAAAGACAGTGAAAGGGAGGGATAGTTGGAGGAAGAGAAGAAACGGGCGTGTGGAGGCCCCCCCCCCCCCCCCCCCCCCCTCCCCCCGTTTCTTGCGTCTCTATCAGCCTGCCATCTTCTTTCCGTATCCTCGGACGTGCTTGACGACGAGGAGCCATGCATTCGGCCGGCTCCGTGAAACCTGATGCGGCTGCTTTTGAGAACCGGCGGCTGACGGAGACGTTTACACGGCTGTTGTAGCGGGTCGGCCGAGGCGGCGGCCTCTTCAATCATTCCGCGTCCCGTGCCACGGCGGTGGCGTTTCACGTGGACACCCACGCAATCCAGCGTTGCCGCCGGCAACCCATGGGGTAGACCCGGGAAGCGAGCTCGTTCTTTCGCACGCTTTTCGAAACTCGTGTGCTGAGTCACGTCGCCCTTTATCCGCTCGCATGCGGTACGCTTATTTGTTGTTTTGTACAGTACTTCGAAAGGTTACCACTGACGCGTGTGGGCGCAGCCGCCAGCACCTGTCTCGCCGCCTCCGTAAATGCAGCGAAACTCCGGCGCCTATGCACACCCTCAATCCCCGTATCCTCGTCGAGGTTATATTCAGGCGGCGAAGCTAGTTGCCTCGGTTGGGCCTACACGTATTATTAAGGCGAAAGCCTGTAATGGTTCATACTCGCGGCCATGACTCTGTCCATCCGTCCGTCCATTACATAAAACATTTGTCATTTGGGGCGTTTACAACAGATGACACCACCCATCGAAGCGTGCTAGCCACTATGCAACGCAGACTTCCTGCCAACGTATATGCAGTTCTCCTTGCCCCGCAACGCTCTCCGGAGTCCTTAAGCTAGACAATGAACCTATTCATTGTCTAGCGTAAGGACTCTGGAGAGCGTTGCGGGGAAGGCTTTCGCCTCATCGCACTTTAGATCACCAAAGTGCCCCCTCGATGTTAACTCGTCGAGTACTATACAGGCTAGTATGTTCAGTGTGAAATGGTAAAACTAGCATATTTCTGTTGCCAACTTCGCCACTTGGCACTTTTAGCAAAGATAATGAAGCACTGCATGAACTCAGCGTCTCGTCTGCGCATATATCTCTTAATAATAAATACTGCGAAAACAAAAGCTGTGGTCTTCCGTAAAAAGTTGTAGATGAATCGCCGGGTCGGAGCTCAGTAGTAAGGTCTCCCATTGGTCATTCGTGTTTATACCTCGTCCCTCCCGGGAGGCATGAGGACATTCCCATAGTATGTGGTCCAAGGTGGCCCTAAGTTCGCAGTTTTCGCATTTGTCTGAAAATTGCCCTGGGTACATAAGACTCCAGAGGGCCGGGTTTGGAAATGTGCAATTTTGTAACCGGCGCCAGTTGATGGCTTGGGATCTGGACAAGGAGCTATCCGCTGGAGGAAGTCTAGCTCGTTGTAAACGATAGTGCTGCGTAATTTCTGTGTAGGTCACCATGCGATCCCTGTCTGTAAAGACCACCTCGCTCGGGTCCGCCCGGAAGGAAAAGCCTCGGGCGAACTCGTGGGCCGTCTCATTACCAGGCAGGGATGCATGTGCTGGTGTCCAGACTAGTGTAATTTTCCGGTCTATTACATGACGGCTTAGAATTGTATTCGTTAGAGGGGAGACCCGGCCCCTGCTGAAATTTAGTATGGCAACTTTGGAGTCACTGATGATGTACATCGCTTTTGTGCCCACACAAGCCAGTGCTATGGCAGCTTCCTCGGCAGTCTCTGGGTTACCCGAGAGGATGGAGGCACTAATTTTGAGGAGTTGTTTCTTATTGACGACCGCGGCGGTCATCGTTTTCTTACGATACTCAGCGGCATCCACGTAGACCACGTCCTCGTCTTTGTAGGAGCGGAAGCGTTTCTCTAGCGCCTCTGCCCGTTTAACCCGGCGCACTGAGTGATGAATAGGATGCATATTCCTGGGTAATGGAGGTACAACTATATTGTCCTGAATTTCTCCGAGCATGTCAACTTTGGCGGTTGTTCTGTTATCTCGGCTCATCTGACTGGCCGAAGCCGTCGCCGGGAGTCAAGACCTTTCGGCCATCGTCTAGGCGGGTAGCCCTCTGGCTACCCTCGGTCTGTTGGACATTAAAAGTTTTCCTATCCTATCCTATCCGTACAAAGATCTGCCGCGAATCTTTGTACTGTTTGTTTGTTCATTCTTAAAAGCTGCCGCATGCGGCTTTATCGCTTTGTTTGTGATGCAAGACACGACTAGATTTATCTCGATTAACTACATCGAGGCAAAGCCCTTTTAACGTCGTTCCGGACTGTTGTGGTGACTTTACACGCCGCATCTCAAAACTTTAAAATGTGCACGGCCTAGAGCGGTGGGCATTCTGTTCGACGACCGCCGAGCACGCTTGTTGCTTTCGCCGCCGCCGAGTCATTAATTCCACTGTGGAAGCAGAGCAGCCCAATAAACAGTTTTCTTTTAGAAGTTCTTGCTGTCTTCATTACTGCCTGGTCTGCCGTCACCACTATAAGTGAGATCTGGTGGAGGTGCTAACGGATGTCCTTGTCGCCCTCACCCTCTGGGAGCCGCCAAAGCAGCCCGAACCGTCTCGAAGACCACGAGAAAGCCACAGATGCAGTCCCAACCTAAGACGAAGTGCGAAGCAGCCGCTGTCTCCAGGGGCGTTCACCTGAATAGGGACTACTACCGGACCGCACGCGAGAAAAGGACTACTCAATTCCGACTTCAACCATGGCTACTCCATCCCCCATTGTTTTGCACCAGCCCCGACTGGCACTTACGTTCAACGGTTCACCGGGGAGGATCCTAAAAAATTGCTGGAACAGTTTGTCCGTGTCGCCGTATTCAACAGTTGGGATGACCAGACTAAAGTAAGCCACATTTTCTTCGCCCTGGAAGGACAAGCGAGAATTTGGTCCGAAAACCACGAAGCTTCTCTGACGACATGGGAACCATTCAAGCGAGAGTTCCTCAAGACCGGATACCCTTTGTCTCGGGGAAAAGAAAAAAGGGCTCCCACTATCGCACCTGCTGGCCACTTAGACGGGGCGCTGGAAGACAGCCCGGCGCGACTGCAAAGCGGGCTACCAAGGAGTACCGCGAAGTGATGCGGGTTTATGCCGTGAAATGTTGACATCGGAATTTGTCTCCAAAGAGAAGGCTGACCCCGCGTACCCTTCCGCGTAGCTTGCCTGTGCATTGATGAGAAACACGCGCGACCAGCTGCACACTGTAGTGCCGGAGCTCCCATTTCGCTGGCTGGCCCCCCTGGAAACAAGCGCTGCGCGCTCGCCGACGCTCAAAGCAGGCCCAGACTCTCTCGGGCATGTCGCGACGTGCAGCGTGACTCATCCAGCCAGGCCGGCGCCGACACGGACCCTTCTTACTCTCCTCCTCTCCGTCGGTGCGAATTCCTCCGACGCTCGCCGGCTCTCGACCATTGGTCTAAGTTGAACGGTGGCCAGTGATTGGAGGATTTGAACGGCTGGCTGCCGTAACCGTTACCAGCGGCTTTAAAAGCGGAGCAGCGCTGAACCCGAGCAGCAGACGGGCAGCAGAAGAGCCATCACGCCGGAGCTACGCTCGCCGCCGGGGCCGCCCTTCTTCTGTGTGCCTGCCCGTGGTGCTCTTGACTCTTGTATCATGTAAAAGCCCTTGTACATACTGTACATAAAGTTCATTTGACTCACCGTCGCCTCGACCGTTTCCTGGCTCGGACTCCCAGTCCCAACAGTGGTGACAGCGGTGGGATGCCCAAGTCCCAACAACACCTTGGGAATGTCACTCGTGGAGATTCCTGTCTGCACGACGACGATGGCACCTTCCTCTCAAACTCAACACGTGGTGGGGGCGTGTTCCCTGGGGAGAGTGCGTGATTACCTTCCACAATGAATTTGGACACGCCTTCCTCTGCAGACACCGTCTCCATCTAGGGATTTTTGGTGAGAGATCCCTTATAAAACCTGGCGCCGAGGACGGTCAAGGAGGCCCTCACATTAGTAGCTTGCTCTCATCGAGACTCTTCGACTGAGGAGCATTCTCAGTTGCTGTACGTGTGCATAATGTAAATAGTTGTATAAAGTTTTCGTTGCCTTCCTCCTAACCCAGACTCCTATCATCCTCGTCCAATCATCGGTCCGGCCACGTAGAAGACATGAAGCGGCTTTTTCGACGTGTCGATCCTGACATGACGGAAAAGAAGAAGATGGAGCTTTTGATGTGGGCTGCTGGAGAGGCACTTTTCGGTGGTCTGATCCGCAATCCACCGAAGGCCATCGCTGAATTCTTCAGTAAAGCGGCACGCTGAGAAAATCTTGGAAGCCCGAGCCCGCCATTTCCCTTGACAGCTCCAAGTGACCTCGACAACTTTCTCGGATGGCACGGCATTCGGAGGCAACTTGCGGGATGTCATCCGTAAAATTGTACGAGAAGAGCTGTGTCGCCTGTTACCATCTCCCAGCCAGTCTCAAGTAGCGACCCTTGGGGAAATCGTCCGCATAGAAGTGCAGCATGCGCTTGGCTCCCCTTCAACGTCGCCTCCAACTGAAGCTCCAGGTATGATCTACGCTCTTCGACTTGAACCAGCTGATCCCTAACGCTGCCCCCCTGTCCCCGCCCGCCCAGCCTAGAAACGGCGCTTAAGTCCCAGGGAATGCGACACACCGAGGAGATCCGACAACCGCCCGCTGTGCTTCCATTGCGGTGAAGCCGGCCGTATTCTTCGTCACTGCCCGTACAGCCGTATCGTTATTCGTGGTTTTCCCATTGACGCACCCCGACCAAGCTTCGGCCAACACCTTCAAGAAATCGACGACCACCTGCGTCGAGAGGAGTATGTGCCTAACCAACTTTGTCGCTCACCTTCGCTGCCAGCCACGCGCTTCGCGTCGCCATACCGCAGCCACGTAACGGCTCTTCGCGGTATGTCTCCGAGCCTCCGCAGGGGATACTAATGAAAGCAACCTTTGGAGGTGAGGTTAATGGCGAGCGAAACGACGAAGATACTCCACCGGCCACGTCGTATGAAGATACCGCACCCTAAAAGCCGACGCCGCACCCAAACGGCAGCTCGACCACGACCCAATCCAACGGCAAAATTACGCCGCCTCAAAAAAAAAAAAACATCCGAACACACGCCGTACACATGCTTAACGAAGCTGTGATCCTACACCGAGGACGACATGCAACTCAAGAACCAGGACATCTGACTTGGAAGTCGCTATCGACGGCCGGAAAGTTACCGCTCTAGTCGACACAGGAGCCGATTACTCGGTGATGAATTGAACATTCGCTGCGCAGCTGAGGAAAGTCACGACTACTTGGGAGGACCCACAAATTCGCACCGCAGCAGCCCACCTCATTACGCCATTGGGACGATTGACTGTCAGTGACTGTCAAGGACATAAATGACTGTTTAAGTCATCTGTCAAAGGACTGTCGAAGGACATAGATATCCGCGACCTTTGTAGTGTTGCAGATGTTCGCGTGACGTCATATTGGGCATGGATTTTCTAATTGAACATCAGGCGATCATCTACCTTCGATCCAGGCTCATAACGCTTTCGACGGATGAAGCCAACCCCTCGATGACTACCATGAAGCAGTATGTTGCCCTGAGTGTCCTGGATAAAACCTTATCAAGCGTCATGGTCACCGTAGGTGCCACGGGTGCCAAGAACATGGAAGCCATCATCAAGGGGAGCAGGGAGTTGCTTTTAGAGCGAGGAATCGGCATCACAAGAGGCATTGCATATTTCTGCGGTGGAACGACGATTCCTTTCTTCGACGAACTATCCGGCATTCTCGACGCTCCACCCTCTCAGATCCGCAATCCGCATCGAAGTTACAGGGAGTGCTTCTCGTCATCGCCGAAGGTCCAACAAACGCTGATTACCAGGCACCTCATTTTAACCAACTAGCACGCCCGACCTCTCCGCCACAGCCCCTACTGTTCGTCGCAGCCAGAACGACAAGCCATCCGGGACCAAGTGGAAGGAATGCTTCGCGACCACGTTATCAAGCCATCGAAGAGCCCCTGAGCGGCACCGGTTGTTCTAGTGACGAAGAAAGAAGACGCTCTTCGATTCTGCCTTGATTACCGCCGCTTGAACAACATAACGAAGAAGGACGTCTACCCTCTCCCCCGCATATTGGACCGGCTCTGCAACGCCAAATATTTCCCATCGATGGAATTCAAGAGCAGCTACTGGCAAATCGAGGTAATGAAAGAGATAGCGAGAAGACCGCATTCGTCCCTCCAGATGGCCTCTTCGAGTTCAAGGTGATGCCATATGGTCTCTGTTCTGCGCCAGCGACGTATCAGCGAGTGATGGACACAGTGCTGCCAGGACTGCAGTGGCAAATTTGTCAGGCCTTTTTAATGACTCCATTGTCTTCGCCTCGACCTGTGAAAAACCCCTAAAAAGGCCTCGAACAGTACAAGAGGCCATGTCACCCGGTCTAACTTTGAAAGCAGAGAAGTACCATTTCGCCTATGAACAGCTGCTGCTTCTAGGCCGCATCGTTAGCAAGTAGGGATTACGCCCAGACCCGCACAAAACAAATGCTATCGCACTGTTTCGACCGCCCGTCGATAAGAAAGCTGCGCGCCGATTCATCGTACTGCGCGTGTATTACCGACGATTTGTCAAGAAGTTCTCGCGCATCGCCCAGCCTCTGACCCACTACCAAAGGCATATGTGTGATTCAAATGGCAAGCACCGTAAGGGGAATCCTTCGAGGGACTTCAGAGCCGTTTACAGTCCTCCAGTCGTTTACTGTCCCCACTGATCCTCGCGCACTTTTATGAAAACGCCGAGACTGAAATTCATACCGACGTAAGTAGGGGGGGCTTAGGTGCTGTCCTCGTTCAGAAAACTGACGGAGTGGAGAAGCTCATCGCGCACGCTAGCCGTTCCCTGTCCAAAGTCGAAGCCAATTATTAGACAACTAAGAAGGAGTGCCTTGCCATCATCTGGGCTACGTCGAAATTCCGCCCCTACCAGTACGGACGACCGTTCAAGGTGGTCAGCGATCACCACGCACTGTGCTGGCTCGACAGTTTGAAGGATCTCGCCGCCGCGCTCGGTGGAGCCTGCGCCTGCAGGAGTTTGACATCACCGTCGTCTACAAGTCCGGACGCAAGGACTCTCACACCCACTGCCTGTCACGAGCCCCTGTAGATGCACCGCCGCCGGACGACAAACAGGACGCCTTCCTGGGACCCATCACCTCCAGCTCTTTTTCGCAACAGCAACGCTCGGACCCCAACCTAAAATGCCACATCGAGTACTTGAAAACCAAGGTTTCTTCACACCCCGCCTCGTTAAAGTGAGGATTGTCTTCGTTCTGTTTACAGAATGATGTCCTCGTAAAGAAGAACTTTGCAGCGAACAAAACAGCCTACCTTCTTGTTGTACCTGCAAGTCTGTGCGGAGAAGTTCTCCAGGGTTCACACGATGAGCCGACAGCTGGACATCTCGGGGTTTCTCGCACCCTCCGCCGAGTTCAAGACAAGTATTATTGGCCCCGAGTGTCTGCTGATGTCGCACATTATGTGAAATCCTGCCGAGATTATCAGCGACGAAAGACCCCTCCAACCCGACCAGCAGGATTTCTGAATCCCATTGAACCCCCCTCAAGACCCTTTCAGCAGATCCGCATGGACTTGCTTGGGCCGTTGACCGAAGTCAACATCTGGAAATAAGTGGATCCTTATAGCGACTGGCTACCTGACCCGCTACGCCGAGGCAAAATCCCTACCGAACCTAACAGCAGCAGAAGTCGCCAAATTTTTGGTGGAGAACATTCTTCTGCGACACGGCGCCCCCGATGTGCTCATCACGGACAGAGGAACAGCATTCACGGCGGAGCTGCCTCAAGCCATCCTGCACAGCCAAACCAGCCATCGGAGGACAACTGCATACCATCCGCAGACCAACGGACGGACTGACTGACGGACGGACGGACGGACGGACGGACGGACGGATGGATGGATGGATGGATGGATGGTAGATGGATATATGGATGGATGGATGGTAGATGGATATATGGATGGATGGATGGACGGACGGACGGACGGACTGACGGACGGATGGATGGACGGACGGACGGAAGGATGGAAAAGGCTCACGAACATTTTAAATCGGAGGCCTTTAAAGCATTTTTCGGCCCAATGCGTTCAATGACTGCAGTAACCCAAAGGATCTCGAAGGTGAAGTAATGGCGGAATTTCTGGAATTATTCCGCGGCTTAAGATGCATAAAGAATTGGAGCAAAATGATGCTCAAGGAAGGTTCCCAGGTATTCACCAAAGCGGCACATGCTACGAGAGCCACACACGAGAACCCGGCCGCATGGAGTCCTGCGGCACCATCCGGAAAAGAGAGGAACAGACAGGACTGGGTGAGTCCACTAGTCATAGTACAGAAGAAAGACGGTCACATCAGAAGTGTACGATATGGGTGTAGTTATGACGCAGTGAAACGTAAAAATGTGCGAAGAACAGGGCGCCGGACAGGAGAAGACAAGACGAGCGCAGTCCTGCGCTCTCCTACTTCACTCCGGTGTCCTGTCCTTCGTGCAGTTTTATGTTTCATTAGGTAATATCACTGTATGCATGGTTCCACGGCAAGTGAAGGAATCACTTAAGCGCGAACACTTAAGCGTGCTGCTCGGTAATCATTCTCACGCTTAAACGCTCATGCTGATTGTCACGTTATCTCTCTGACTGAATAAATGTCCAGAATATGCACTTTCAGTACGCCCTTTGGCCGCTTTCGGTTTCTTCGCCTGACTTTTGGAATGGCCAGTGCACCAGAGCTCTTCCAAAAGACCATGTTCCTTTTTTTGACGGCCTCCGATGCGTACTTGTGTGCATCGATGATAACCTGGTGTGGGAGACGCCACTAGAAAGGAGCGTAGCAACCGTTTGAGGAAAGCGCTGGAAAGAGCTCCGACTCATGGTCTGTCTCTTAATTTAAACAACTGCAGCTTTGACATGCAAGAACTCCTATCTTTTAGAGGTGGGGGGGGGGGTGACAAGATTACTGAACAGGGTATTCAGCCAGATCAGAACTTAGTAAAAACTATTTTGGCGGTGCCTGAATCACATGATAAGCGAGATGTTCAACGAATGGTGAGTGTGCTTACGTGCTACTTGAGAACGTACCTTCCCAGGCTGGCGGAACGCACAGCCCCGCTTCGGGAACTGCCGAAAACCAACACTAAGTTCGGTTAGAACAGCGGCCTCTCCAGAGTCTGGATGGACCTGACTAGAGCATTGGCGACGGCCCCTTCTCGCCTAATACTACCCAAAGCTGGAGACAACGGTATCTCTTGATTCATCTTGGTTTTACCTCGGTGCCGCCCTCCCTGAGTGTCACCAGCAGGATTTGAGACCTGCTGTTTATGCTTCTCGAGCTTTGACTGACTGCGAGCGGTGTCAGACAGTAAAAGAGGCGTTAAGCTGTGTATTCGGGTGTGAACGTTTCCACGAGTTTATCTATGGAAAGCACATTCAATTGAAACTAATCATCACCACTAATAAGATCCATATAAAAAATTACATCGATGACATGCCTCCACGCCTCCAAAGGTTCTTTGCCACATGACCTGTAGCCATGCCTTTAAGTACGTTCCTGGTAAGCATAGTGGGCTTGCGGATGCATTGTCTCGACCACCAATGAGTGCTTCATAACTGCCATTATCACATGAAGACGCCGAGGTTCACGCTGTCTCAGTCCTGTTTGATATGATCACAGAGGCGGCATATCAGATTTTCGGTAGAAACGGCAAAATGGTCAATCCTCTCCTCGGTGAAATGTCTTTGATACAATGAGGCTGTGCAAGGAGAGTTTAAGCCGTATAGTATGAATCGGAACTGAGTGTAGTGAACGGCCGGGGTGCTCTTCTAAGGCTCAAAAGTCGTTATGCCTCAAACCCTTCGGACAGGAAGGCTAAGTTGCATGCTGGCCATACAGGAATGAACAAATGCAAGCAGAAAGCACGCCTATTACTGTTTTGGCCTGGGGCGGCAGCGACCATTGAAGGAATGATTAAAAGGTGCTCCCACTGTAAAAAGTATGCCTACCGCCAACCTATTGAACCATTCAAGATGAGACCGCCGTCAGGACACCCCTTGTTTCGGTTCGGTGTAGATCAGCTTCAGTACACCAGCAAATAATATGTAGTCGTTTTTGATGCATTCTCCAAATAATCAGTAAAGAAATACCTGGAGCTAACAGTTCTGGAGCAGTACTTTTAGAACTCTTCCGTTTTTGCGCGCCACGGGATCCCTGTTGAAATGAGCCCCAGTTGACTTCCAGCGAGTTCCTAGCATTTTGAAGAGACATCATTTCAACTACAACACATCTAGCTTGAACCTTCCCGGCTGTATTGATCTCCCAAAAAACTGCACCAAAATTGTAAAAGGTATCACAAAGAAGGCGAAGCTCTCAAAAGAAAACTTAGTTTTTGGTCTCTGAAATACAAACTTCTACAGTTGAGGGAAATCAACCACTGAGCTACTTATGGGCCGACGACTGCGCACTTATCTTCCAGACTTCCCTCCATGCGATCAAAGAAAGTTTGAAAGCGTGAACGAACCCACTCTAGATCTCCTCTGACCTCCCTATGTCCTGGCGACTGCATCCGTATCAGGGGCAACAGCTCATGGAACACAAAGGCACAGGTTCAAAGCATGGTTGGGCCACGCTCATACCGTGGCACCACAACGGAAGGGAACTGCGCAGAAACCGACATATGCCTTCACAAGAATGAACCTCTGAATTCTGTCACAATCTCTGAAACAAATTCACCAGACAGTGGGGCACTATGCCATTCTGGCCACTGTCAGCACCGCTAGGCCCACGACGTTCTTCAAGGACACGTCGTCCATGCAATAAGTTGAAGTACGATGGCTCCTTCAGACAAATGGTTTGATATGAGAGTGGTAGGCTTCCCAAAGCAGCATAAATGCAGCCGACAAATAAACACCACACTGGAAGAAAGGACATATATAGTTGTCAGTCGGCCACGTGTCGGCTGCATTTCTGGTCATGTTCCACCAACTAGCACAGAAACGAATTCTTTCCAAAGGAAGGGGGGCTGTAGCGGAGTCCGCGTTTGTGTAACCAACCATGTGCATTTGGCAACGAGGAACCTGTATACAAAATGTTAAAATAAAGCCAGCTCTCTTTCCCCTCTTGGCAACACGAGTGCCCACACGGCCATAGACGATAATCTAGCTAATGAGCCTCACTGTTTTGAACTGTAGGGTGGAACCTCTTATGGAAAAGTATCGCGTGCTCAGCTATATCCACCTCCTATCCCCATGCACCGCATAATGTGTTCATCTCTTGGTACTTGACTCCATGCGTTTTAGTCGGCAATACTCCCGTCCTCGCTACGAGCAACAAAGAGGTTCCGCTATAAATATCGGAAGTAATTTTTAAAAAAAAAGGTCCTGCTTGAAGGTTCTGGGCTTTCCAGTGCCGATTTTGTCCGCAACCCTGTTTTCCGCAGCCCGATTTCTGTTTCTTTAACCTTTTTATAAACCTTTAAATCCTCTTGAATTACACTGCCATAGCTCCCTTGATAAGCAGAGATGCTTTACATTTGCGTCTATGTTCCTTTTCTGGCATTTTATAAACTACGTCACTGCAGACAGATTGTACTCTAAGCTCCCTCGTTTTCCGGAACATATTGTGTATCGTCCCTGGTAACCCATCGTTTTCCACCCATGCCCGCAGCTTCTCCTTCATCATCTGCATCGCAAGCCAGTAAACCACTGAGGTCACTGTTATCGGACCGTAGTTCTTTATGTTTACTCCGTCACCTTTTCCCTTGAATATGCTGCTCATACCACTTAATCTCCACGTATCATGGTCATTACCATCTGTTATCATTTTCCTCACTACCTCTGCTAATGTTTGCTTAGATTTTGCGCCCAATTTCTTTAATAACATAAATGAAATACTATCTGTTCCTGTCGATGAGCAACTAGGGACCCTCTTCTCCTGCCTTTCCCACTCTCTCTGTTCAGGAGAAACCGTGGCACTAACCAGTAAATCCTCCTGCGATAAAGTGCGTGTCATATTTCTTTGTTCTTTTCAATTTTTCTGTTATCGTTGTTCCTGTATGTTCGCCACGTCAGGCAGCAGCTGCCATCTTTCGGAGAGATGGGCAAGTAAGACAGGGAGGCTGGGAGGTGCTGCCACCTTAGAAGGGAAAAAGGACGGCTCACTTGCAGAAGCACGACGAGAGCGGGAGCCCCGGACATCCTCGCTCGGTACACTCACGGCATGTTAGAGCTCTCTAGATCAAACAAAGCAATCACATAACGGCTGTACACCCATCCTATGCAAGCCAGCGACTTAGGGTTCGGTGCAGTACGATGAACGAGCTCTCAAGACGAACCTTAGGCGCGTCGAACTGAAAAAGTCCCACATCACTTCGGTTGCATATCTGCACAGCCGTAACGCAAAACCCCGCATTATAACACAGGAAACAAAGAACGAAAGAAGCACCACGCTACAAAACAATGTGTCCGCCACACAAAGCGATAATGACGCCACGGTCGACTGGAGTGACTGGGAAGACGATGAGAGAGAAAGAGGTAGAGAGAGAGATTACCTAGGACGCGATCTGACATGATTTTTTACGCGATTTTCGATCTGACAGAGGTAAGCGAAATGAAATAAGTTGAATAGCCCCGCCGTGGTGGCTCAGTGGTTATAGTGATCGGCTGCTGATCCGATGGACGTGGGTTCAGTCCCAGCCGCTTCTGGCGCATTTCTATGGAGGCGAAATCTTAGAGGCCCGTATACTGTGCGATGTCAGTGCACGTTAAAGAACCCCAGGTGGTCGAAATTTCCGGAGCCCTCCAATGCAGTGTCCCTCAAGGCCTGAGTCACTTTGGGACGCTAAACCCCACCCGCGAAGCACAAAAAGTGCTAGTATAAATATAAAAGACATCTACAGCAACGCGTTTTGACGTATTAAAGTATATAGATAAAATTTTATATAGCCGTCCGATGTCCTGAAAACATTCTGTAGCCTAGTCTAATGCAACGCTATCTGTCGTTACCCTGACGTCTTGTAAACTTCTAGGTGATACCTTTATTAGATATAATGAAGTGTTCTAGCTGTTTTGTAGCTGTAGAATATAATGCTAACAGTTGGCTAAGGGTGATCTTATCTAGCTGTGGAAATGTATTTTAGCCGTTTTGTATCTGTGGCAATGGAAAGCTGTTAAATGAAAGGCACTTTACGAAGAGCCCAAGCTTGGTGTCTCACAAGCAATAAGAACGGCGAGGAAAATAAAATGTCTTGCATGGTTTGAAACAAAATATGTAATAAGGAAGTGTGAGAGAACTTATTGTTGTGATCTCTCTTGCCCTTCTTATGTAATATTTGGGCTTTTGTCTGCAGATTAAAGGTGTATTCGGTCTGAGAAGAGGTCAGGTGCCAGGTAATTGGTGCATCACATAGCAGTTTGTTCTGCAAGAAAGTTTGCATATCAAGAGTGCAAAAGAAAAATGCTGTGGCATCTCATTCAACAATTGCTTGATACCTAGGCCTCTGCTTAGCGCAAACCCGTCGTTAATCTGTAGACAACAGGCCAAACAACTGGCAAGAGGGGCAACACAGCACGGCAGTAAGTTTTCTCACACACAATAAATACACACATTTTTTTTTCGCAAGCATGCAAGAAATCTGTATTTCCTCCAAATTGAGTTCTTATTGCTCGTGAGATATCAAGATGGGCTCTTCGTAAAGTGCTCTTCACTTTTCCCGCGACGTATCTGTAATTGAATCGTGCGCCTGTCACATATTCCTGCAATGCCAACTGTGTGGGATGAAAGCTTTTGGAGGGCACATTGCGTCAGTTAAATGTAATCATAGTAGAACCTCAAGTAATAATCAAACTAAAGAAATAAAAAGAACCTATGTGGTTAGTTCTCAATGCAGGCACTGTTCTCAATGCAAAATAGAAGCAAGAAAGGGCTTCGCTTAAGAATTAAACATTTGTTGCCTCAATAAAACATATCTTGTGCTTTCTATTGCCGCAAACGTGAATCGCTGAACAAAATACGTGACAAATTGCCTCAAGACAATAAAAAGTGTCACTTGGAAGGAACATTTCGTGTCCGTCTGCTACTCATGGTAGGCACCAGGTGAATGTTTCCCACGAAGACTCCCACACAAATGTTGCTTGTAGTTGCACTCAAAAGAGGGCATGAAGAAAGGTCATGGTTACTGGGCAAACATAAAAACTAATGTCAATGTTCAGTACTCAATACTTAGGTCTCATTGCATGCATGTGAATAAACACAATATACACAGGACATCAGAATAACGGCCTAAGGGGCCAGTTGGTGCATGATAAACGAACGCGTGCGCAACAAGGACACTAACAAGAAAGGGACACGCATGTAGTGTCGCTTTCTTGTTAGTGTCCTTGTTGCGCCGCCATTCATTTGTTCATCCACCACTTTGCAGCACCATTGCAACACTACTTAGGCCAGGAGAATAATCAACATAACAAAATATCAAAAGCTGACTTTCAGTCAGATCATTTTGTTGCTAGAACTTTCGATAGTAATGAAGCAAAAGTTAGGCCAATGAACCATGCAGCTGTATGCTGTGCGCAATACAGCTGTATGCAGCTGTATTGCACATAATTCTTTCAGCTACATTATTTTTCCTGTGGGCAATAGCAGGAGACCTCAGGCAGTATACAAAATGTTCACAAGCTTCAGAAACTAGGCTTGCGAACCAACAAATAGATATATTAGCTCAGAACAGTCACATAGAAATGAGCTCCTTAAACACGCTATGAATGTATTGTCACTACCATGATTTCCTATAAACTTCTACAAAATAAGCCATCAACATTGAATGGGTTCTGTTTTCAGATCTGTAGTAGAAATGCGCTGAGTATAAAAAGAACAGGGCGACACAGGGCTGGAGGAAGCGCAAAGAAAATTACGTCTGGAAAAAACACGTCTGCTAGCCACGCGTTCAGAGAGAATGAGCAGAGAGATAATTGAGGCTTTCCTTATAGCTAATTGTAGCGAAGGTTGCGTCAGCACGCATTCAGTACTGCTATCGGCCAGGGAGATGGCTTTTCTTCGAAGAGAGCTCATGCCGTTTACTTAAGATATGGTTCTTACGCATGCTCCTTGATGGTCTTCCTTTTCCTTTATATGTACCATTTTGCATATTAAAATTCAGTTGATAGTTGCGATTCGTCCAGTCCTGTATCGTCTTGTTCCATTTATACGCAGCACATTTCTACTGCAGATTTAAAAATGAAACACCAACTAGCCCCACTTGTCGCACTGTTCTTGCACTTGCATGTGCATTAAGCATGCAATGTCATTTAACAACCATGCACAAGCTGCCGCAATGAATCTGCGTGATAACAGTCCAGCGGCTCGATCGCCAGCACAGCTTCTACTTCAGGGAGACTTCTGGACAAAGGGCTTGCGCCGACAATAGCCTTGATGGCTGCAAACAGCGTAGGTATCAGTAATACCGAAATATCTTGTTCTGTGCCATTTGTTGCCTTTGGTGGGTCATCCTGTCGCGTTGCGGTGTCCTAGGTTGAGGGCGGGAGTTATTTTTATTTTATTCAATAGTGGCAGCCGCCTTTGGTGGCCAAGGCAGGAGTGGGGATACAATTGCACAGTGCTTTGTCAACAGCAAACAACGAAAAAAAAGAAGGCCTGCAGGTAGGCAACAAAATTTCTGCCCAACAACACAAATAATAGTCGAGTAACAAATACTTTACATTAAAATACAAAACAACACGCGACAAGGGCAACACTCCAGAATCGAACCAAATACCCTAACTTGACCGGCTGGTGTTGATTGCAGATAAAAATGTTTCGGCTGACGATAAGGTGACCAGTTCACGAGGTAATGCATTCCAATCAGCTATCGTACTTGGAGAGAACCACAGCTTGTATGCAGTGGTTCTGCATTTGGGAACTACAATTGATCTATCGTGTTTGTGCCGAGTTTGTCGTGTTCTGTTTTGGTTGGCATTTATCGCGTCTTGTGTGAAAGATGGGGATTGACTTCAAAATAGCGGAAAGAGATCGAGGGCTTGCCACGCTTTTTCTTAGCAGCAGCTGTGTAGGGGTTTCCAGCTGTCTTGTCTTGTTGAGTTTGTTGATTGTGGTCTTGGATAGATGCAAAGACAAATTCAGGATTAGGTGACGGGTCATGTCGTTTGGACGGTTTTCCTTATACTTGTTCCACTATGCGTGCAAATTTAGCGGCTTTATTTTTTGGAACACGCTCCGGATGATGTGGGGTGTGGGCCGTTGCAGTTTGCGCATTTTGGTTACGCTCTCGACGTACATTCCTTGTGTGAGGGCCAGCTCATACTTTGTAGCGAAGGAAGACGGTGGAATGTCTTCAGATGTGTCCATGTCTCTGGCATTTGAAAGACTGCGTTGCTGGAACAGACTATCTTGTTACAGGGTAAGTGCAACAGCCCAGTGTAATCCGTTCAGGCAGCGGGGAATCTTTGGCGAATTCAGATATTACGGTGCGGCGACGTATCTCTTTGATGCTACCACCGTCTTCACGAATGTAAGCGGCGAGTATCCTAGCTGCGACAACGCCTTGCTCACAGAGGTACTCATACAGGTTTTCATTTGAATAATTCAGAGGTACGTCCTCAATTTTCCCATAGTTTAGCGTGTACGAGTATGGTACGCGGGCGCTTCAGCAACTTTAGCCAGTTCTGCCCTTGCAAGCCGACGGTTCGCGGTGGACAGCGTAGATACCGAAACCATCAAGCTTCCATCATTGTTGAGAGGATGTCTAAGCACCTTTTCTTGGGCCGACATTATAGCCGCCTTTGCTATGACGTCACGGTTGGCGTTTCATAAATTTCCTCCTTTTTATTTAGGCCTGAAGACGACAGGAACTCCGGCAAAACGTTTTTTTCTTGTAAGGCGTGACGCTAAGTGCGGTCTGGTCCATTTCATCTGCATTTTTGCACGAAGGCTCGCTAGTTGCGTGATCTTCTCGTGGTCTCATGTTTGCATTTTCGTGATCCGTAGCCACGGCTACATATATTATGTTGGGGCAACCTAAAAAGAAACAAAAATAATAAGCCCCTGCCTGCACCACATTTGGGCAACAGGCTTAATCTATTTATTTATTTTATTTATTCAAATACCCTAAGGGCCCGTGTGGGCATTACGTAGGGGGGGGGGAAGGGATAATAACAGTAAAAAAAATGAAACAGTATAAAACTGCAATGACTACAAAGGTCGCAGCTGCGCACAACATAACGAAATACACATAAACCACTGCAAACATACACGTTCATCTGAGTGCGGTTTTTCACAATACATACAAAATAATGGAAGGGTCAACACTACAACTCGAGGTAGCGTGTCAGAAATACTTCAAATTTGTCGTGATCATTGAGAGATGCAACGGTGCGAGGGGGCTGATTCCACTGACGGATGGCGAGGAGGAGAGGCAAGTGAAAAAAGAGACTGGGTCGAGCAAAGATAGTTTCGACTTTTATTTCGTGATCGATTCGTGGAAAAATGTGACGGGCCGGTGTGATATGGCACATAGCAAAGGAAGAATGACTATCATATAATTTGTGAAAAAAGGATAGAAGTGAAAACATTCTCCATCTTTCGAGCAAAGGCAAGTGCAGGTCCTTCTTTATTTCTGTTACACTCGATGTTCGCCAATAGTTCTGGGATATAAACCGGGCGGCTTTATTTTGCAAGGACTCCAGGTTCACCGCCAAGTATGTTTGATTTGGATTCCATATCAAAGAGGCGCATTCCACTTTCGAGCGAATTTGAAGAAAAGAGAAAAGGCACTTGGGCAATGATAATTTTACCACCCGTAGGTGGGAAAAAAGGAAAAAAAAAAGGAGGAGGGAAAGCTACTGTAGTGACCCACAGCCGCGGAGCGGGCCTGGGGACACTCCCCTGATTTCCCCTGGGAAGTAGCGGAAAGGATGTGAAAAATGGATGGGGTGAATGGTCGTCAGGAAATGGGTTATGGGAATTTGGACGGAAATGGGGACACCGAGTTGTTTGATCTGGTCCTTCATTTATATCGACTCCATATCTGGCCTGCCTGGCCAAGACAGGGAGAGCATCGAGATTGCCCAATGGTGCGGCCCCGCTCACGGGGTGCCCGACTACCCACCAAACGCAACGGGCTCCGACCGCCGGAGAAAGGAAAACCTAACACGGGGTCAGCTACCTGGGGCCTCTCCACAACGGGGTTTGTTTCCAACCAGTCAACTAATAGCCATCGAGTGCTTTGCGCGGTTTTTCGGACACTGGAAGTGTGTATGATGTAATCCGGACAGTAGAGGGTTAGGCCGTCAACCTATCGGCCCACCAGCCCTCGGCATCATGACCTAACGCCTCCGGGGGGACCCACCTATACTTCCAACCAAGCAACCATGTACTTATTTCCTCCCCTAGCTTGCTATTCTCCTACTGAGGAGGGAATGTTCAAGGCCGAGCGACCGGGCCACAAACCAAGAACGTGGCTTAGGGTGAGATGGCCGGGGCCTACTCCACTCGTACTCCACAACATCGACGGTTTTCACTGGACGTTTCAAGGTCGTAGTCCGCCCTCTCTACATCGGCATCCCGCAATGACCATTACAGCTGCGACCGGCCGTGAGGCCGCTATCCCGAGGTGTCCTTTTAGAGCCTGGCCACTGGGAACCCCCGCGCGGACCTGGTTTCTCCGGAACCAGAAACCGGCGCGTCGGTAGCCAGACTTGCACGCCCTGCGTGCGGAGGGAAGTAGCATGTATATGAAAACCTTTTCGTTTTGGACATGCCTTCCATGGCGGATTTCGTGGGTCTAACCTGAGTATAAACCCAGGCCTGCCTCCACTCAGGCATCGGACCTCACGCGCGCGACTGGCTCTCACAGTTGCCTGGGAGTCGCTGCCACTCTCATGGGGTTCGCTTCCTCAGAGGATTAGTCCCGCCCATCCCATCCCCACCGCTGGCGTTGCATCAGAACAAAGCCTAGTAGCCGAAACTACGCCGGCCAGTATCCGGTAGCGGGGGGAGGGGGGGGGGGAGGGCACGAGCAGGCCGCACAGTCGGGTTCATCCCCCCCCCCCCCAGCGCCGCGGCTACAATGAATGGGTTGGGGCTACCTAAAGGGAAATAAAAATAATAAACCCCAGCCTGCACCATATACTTACAGCAGGCTTAACCCAATTCTAAAATAAAAGAATAGGCCCGAGGGCAAATGGTAATTTTAGCACCCGTAGGTGAAAAGTAAAAAGAAAAGCGAAAGGCTACTGTAGCGACCCACAGCCGGGGTAGCGGGCCCGGGGAGACTCCCCTGATCTCCTCTGGGAAGTAGTGGGAAGGATGGGTAAAATGGGATGGGTTTATTTATTTATTTATTTCATAATACTGCAGGCCACTGCTTGGCCCAAGCAGGAGTGAACATACAATGTTACATAACCAAAATAATAAAGTTATTCAGTATTAGCAGCACACGGAAACCAAAAGAATAAAACCAAATGAATAAACTTATACAATGTTAGCAGCGCACGGATATCAAAAGAATAAAACCAAAAGAATAAACTTGTTGAATGGTTGTCAGGAATGGATTAGGAATTGTGGATGGGAACGGGGACAGCGAGGTGTTTGCTCTGATCCTTCGATTATCTCGACTCCGTTGCTGGCCTGCCTGGCCAGGGCAGGGCGAGCATCGAGATTGCCCAATGGTGCGGCCCGGCTCACGGAATGCCCGACCACTCCCCATACGCAGCGGGTTCCGACCGCCGGAGACAGGAGAACCTAACACCGGGCTGCAGTGGCCTCTGCTGCTGCTGCCAGTGCTGCTGTAGACGCTGTGTTGTTATTTGCCAGAGGTGCCATTGTGAAGGACTGTGTACGGGAAGCCTAGGCATGGCCCAAAAGAACTCACTCCACCGACCAGCACCACAACCACTGTGACTGGCTTCAAAATTATCGCCCTGCCCCGTCAGCGAAGGCGGTTGTGTGGAATGCGGCGGGCGCAACAGAAAGACGTGCAAAGTAGCCACAGGGCTAAAGAGGAGAGGCCGCGCGGGGAGCCCAGTGCAACCACACACATCCCTGCGGCCCGTTTTGCGGTGCGCCCCCAACTTCGCCCCCTTTGGCGCGGAGACAGGCACGTTTGTGTGTTTGTGTGTGCGCGCATGCGCACCTGCAGACGGCCTTGTTGCGAGGTACTGGCTGTGGACTCGGTGAAGGCTAGGAGTTGGGTCTTTATTAAGGGAATTTAACCCAAAAGAAAAGAGGGCCCCAGGCCCTTGGAAAATACAGACTGGCTCCCCGAGCGGCTGCTCTCTTCCGCTGCTGGAGGAAGACTCCCTTTGTCCGTTGACGGCCGAGTTTTCGAATGCCGTGGTCACGTGACAAAGCCGCCGCGGTTCTTGGAGGAAAGCGTCTTTGGGGGTCGAGTCCAGACCGCCCCGAGTTCCGATGCTAGAGGAGAGAGGACAGCCGTGACCCTCATAAACATGTCAAGTTCGGGAGGGGTGCGTTTTCGGCTGAACATGAGCGCCGCGTCCGCGACGAGGCCGGCACCCTGCGACGCCGAGGGTAGGCCGGAACGCTCGAGGCACAAACAGTTTCCCGGAGTTCGCGGACCCACAGGCCAGCAGTGTCTTGCAACGCGATAGCCTTACTAACGGCTTGAGGGGGCGGGGGAGGCCGGTGGCTAGCACCAGGAGGGCTCCCAGCAGAGGAGGCGAGACGCTGGTTTAGAGAAACCGTTGCCCCCCGAGGGAAACCTGATCCCCTTCGACACATCCCCAACGGGGCCGCCGGCCTTCGCGTCGTAACGGCCGCGGCTTCGTGGAAAAATCGGCGGGCGCCCTGGGTCGGCTGCATGAGCAGCGACGGCGAAAAACCGTTGGGCGAGGAGGACACAGAAGGAAAGAAAGAGAGTCCTCAGAGAGACGCGTTGGGGACAAGAGACAAAGGACAGAACCAGCAGAGTCGGACGAGGAGAACGGAAGCAGATCGCGCTGGTCCGTAGTCGGCGAGGCCGGACCTGAGGGGATCCGCAGCAAACTGACCACCAGCCGAGACGCCCAAGAAGCCTGACGCCTCAACCCGTCATAGTACCGCCAGCCGAGACGCCGAAGAAGCCTGACGCCTGAACCCGTCATAGTACCGCTAGCCGAGACGCTTGGGAAGATCCGACAGGGTCAAGATGGAAGCCCCAGTTAGCGGTCGCCGAGCCAATTTGCCGAACCGTGGGACCGTCACCAGGCTGAGCGCCACCCCGCTTGAGCAGCCGAGGGCGAAGCACCTGTTGGCCGGACTGGACCGACTCTTCATACAAGACAGCGGTGAGCGGAACTCCCAGTTTTACCTTCAGGCAGAGTGTGAATAAATAAGGTTGACTCGGAGGCGTTGTGTGTTGGCTCAGTTCTCCTCGCTTCAGCAGAACCCGTAGATAGCAACAAATAATTTGTTGCATTGTGACTGACCCCCGATAGGCGGGAACGTCACACCATGAGGGCAGAATGGGATGCGGCCGGTGAAAGGACGATCGTGGGCGGGTACGGAACAGAGCGGTCCGGAGACCGCCCGACGCGCTTCTCGTGGTGGGCCAGTTCCCCCAGATCGTCGCACGATGGATGGACGACACAGATTTACTCGTGTAGAGCCAAAAACACAAAGAAACTGAAATCAGTGGCTCCGCCCAGAGACAGGACACTAATCATCCTCTTCCTCGTCTCCACTCTGGCGCATCAATTTTCAGGTAAGCTGTGTAGCCCATTTCGCAAAGCAAAGCAACTGCCAGTAACCCTGAGAAAATCACTGTGCAGCGTGCTGGTTAAACAAAAAACAACCTGAAAAAATCAGGGGGCACTTTTACTGTCTAAAGTGCGTAGAGGCGAAAGCGTTTTCCGCACCACTTTCGCTGCTTCTGTGGCACTGGTGACGTCACATATAATTGAGTACTAATTACCAAGTGATTACAAATCACTGATTAGTGGTTAATTACTGATTACTTCCTGAATACTAATTTTACTGCTATTAATGACGCTTAAGCTTCGCCTTTAGGAGTGGTACGCGACAGCGTGTTGTAGCGCTGCCAGGGAGTCCACGGAACGCCACCACCCGTTCGGGCGCGATGCCTTGCCCTTTGAACGCAACGCTTTTTGAGGAAAGGAAATGGCGCAGTAATTCTCAGTAATTTCGGGGGACACCTGAACCGCACCATAGCGGAAGGGAGGAAGTAGGAGAGAAAGAAGACAAAGAGGGCCCGTAACGAAGAAAATGAAAATTGTATTTGAGGAAAGGAAATTACGCAGTAACTGTCTCACATATCTCGGTGGACACCCGTCAAAATTCAGGGGGGGGGGGGGGCACTTTTTTGGCCTAAAGTGTGGTCACTGATGTGTGGTTAAGATGTTAAGCTTCGCCTCTGAGTGGAACGCGACAGCATCTTGCAACGCTGCCCGGGAGTCCACAGAACGGCATCGCCCATTCGGTTCTACGCCTCGCTCGTCGGTAAATTGGTTTTTGAGGAAAGGAAATGTATCTGTCTTTCATACCTCGGTGGACACCTAAACCTCGCCGGAAGGGAAGGGAGGAGGATCAGAGTGAGCGAAGACACCGTATTCACTAGACGCGCCTTTGTTCATGCCAAACCATCGAGCTTGCATGGCGAAGTGGATAGCATGCTCGTCTCGCACGCCGAAGACCGGGGTTCGATTCCCGAGCTCGACCAATTTCTTACTCGTTATTTATTTATATGGCCTGACTAGAAAAGTTAATTAGGCTAATTGGGTAATTAAGCAATTAACTAAGCTCAGTCCCACTTGGAGCATCACTATACGATGCCTTCAATTGGTTGCATGGTTACTAGCCAAAGTACAATTGGCCCCGTTTGAAATTCGCGCACTGTGACGTCACGACCGTTTCGACGAATTGAAAAGCGTGACATTTCTGTCGACAACTGCTGCTTACAACGATGAGACATTAAAGGCTTTCGCCTTAAAATGTCTGCTCGGGCAGTCCTGCCCTATTTAAAAGTAAAGATCGTATATACTGATATACTGGATATTTCCAGCGTATGAAGACCCTGTAGCTCGTTCCAAACAAAACTGCTGAAGATTCAGTTGCCGACCGCGAGAGTTTTGAAGGATAAGAACCTGTGGTACACCCAGAGCCATACGTCGGGCCTATTTGCCAGAATTCAGCCCCCTGATGGTCAACCCGCAGAATCGATGCTTACAGATCAACTTCCTCAGCGTTATACATTCCATTACCACCCAGAAAAAAAGTGGATATTTGAGATCGCGAATATTACCCTACCCAATTCCTCATTTTCTGTGAAAGGAGCGTTCGCTAACTCCAAAGGTCGCTGCCGTATGTGTTGTTTACCGTCTGCGGTTATGGCTGTGATAGTTCTTCACTCCAGCAGCGTTGCCCCGTATACTCCGATGAGCTGTTTTGTCGCTGTGCTGTTCTGCCGCTGCGCCGGTTTGTGCGCCGGTTTGTCCGGCGCGCTGGTTTTTCCCTGTGCTGTTTTGTCGCCATGCAGTTTTTTCCATGGGCTGTTTATCGCTTTGCCTATGAAGAGCTCCTGTTTCTGGGCCACACTGTTAGCAAGGAGGGAGTACGCCCAAACCCGCAGAAAACATCTGCTATCCCACTATTTCCACCGCCGACCGATAAGAAAGCTGTGCGCAGATTCCTAGGACTGCGCGCATATTAACGACGATTCGTCAAGAACTCTCGCGCGTCGCCGAGCCTCTGACCCACCTCACAAAGGCAGACGTTCCATTTAAATGGGAAGCGCCGCAAGTTGAAGCCTTCAAAAACTTCAGCAGCGTTTACAGTCCCCACCGATCCTCGCACACTTTAATGATAACGCCGAGTCTGAAATTCATACCGACGCAAGCAGTGTTGGTGTAGGCGCCATGCTCGTTCAGAACGCCGACTGACTGGAGAAAGTAACCGCATTCCTTGTCTAAGGCCGAGGCTAACTATTCGACAACTGAGGAGGTATGCCTTGCCATCGTCTGGGCTACGTCGCAATTCCGCCCCTACCTGTACGGACGACCATTCAAGGTAGTCAACGATCACCAGGCACGGTGCTGGCTTTCCAGTTTGAAGTAGTCTGCCTATCGCCTCGCTAGGTGGAGCCTGCGCCTCCAAGAGTTTGACGTCACCGTCATTTACAAGTCCGGACGCAAGCCCTCTGACGCCGACTGCCTGTCAAGAGCCCCTGTAGATGCACCGCCGTCGGATGACGATGAGGACGCCTTCCTGGGACCCATCAGCTCCAGCTATTCTGCTTAGCAATAACACTCGGACCCCGACCTAAAACGCCTCATCGCATACTCGGAAGGCAACGTCTCTTCACCCCCCGCCTCGTTCAAGAGAGGATTGTGCGCGTTCTTTTTACAGATTGATGCCCT
The DNA here is from genome assembly GCF_055824585.1 of Amblyomma mixtum. Classification (NCBI taxonomy): domain Eukaryota; kingdom Metazoa; phylum Arthropoda; class Arachnida; order Ixodida; family Ixodidae; genus Amblyomma; species Amblyomma mixtum. The sequence continues at coordinate 379,598,469 of NC_143014.1, read as the reverse complement.
CGTGAAGAAGAACTTCGCAGCGGACAAAACAAGTTACCTCTTTGTTCTGCCTGCAAGACTGCACGAAGAAGTTCTTCAGGCTTCACACGACGAGCCGAAAGCTAGACATACACTCCACCGCATTCAAGACAATTATTACTGGCCCCGATTGTCTGTGGATGTCGCATGTTATGTGAAAACCTGCCGAGATTGTCAGTGACGAAAGACCTCTCCCACCCAACCAGCAGGATTTCTCAACCCCATTGAACCCCCCTAAAGGCCCTTTAAGCAGATCGGCATCGACTTGCTTGGCCCTTTCCCGAAGTCAACGTCTGGAAATAAGTGGATATTCATAGCGACCGACTGCCTGACCCGCTACGACGAGGCCAAAGGCCAACCGAACAGAACAGCCGCAGAAGTCGCCAAATTTTTCGTGGAGCACATTATTCTGCGACACGGCGCCCCCGATGTGCTCATCACTGACAGAGGAACAGCATTCATGGCGGAACTGACGCAAGCCGTCCTGCGTTACAGCCAAACCAGTCACCGAAGTACAACTGCACGCTATCCGCAGACCAACGTGCTGACCGTGCGCCTGAACAAAACCATCCCCGATATGCTCGCCGCGTATGTCGATGCCGAATACAAGACGTGGGGCGTCGTTCTGCCTTACATCGTCTTCGCCTACAACAGCGCAGTGCAGAAGACTACCCATATGACGCCTTTTAGGCTCGTCCATGGCCACGACCACGCGAGACGCCATGCTGCCCAACGTTACCAAAGAAGACAACTTCGACGTCGCCGCCTACCTTCAACGCGCTGAAGAAGCCCGAAGACTTGCCTGATTACGGATCAAAGACCAGCAGTGCACCGACACCAGACGCTACAACCTACGGAGACGCAACGCGGAATACAAACCAGGAGACCGAGTCTGGGTTTGGAGACACATTCGCTGCCGCGGATTGAATGAAAAACTTTTGCGCCGGTATTTCGGCCCGTACAAGGTTCTTTGTTGGCTAGGTGTGAACAACTGGCCTATGAAGTTGTCCCTGACGCTGTGCGCTAAAAAGACGTTCACAGGAAAAAAGATAGAGAAGACAGGAAAGAAGCGCGCTTCTTTCCTGTCTTCTCTATCCTTTTTCCTGTGAAAGTCTTTTTAGCGCACAGCCTTTCAAATATGAATATGTACCAACTAGCCTGTCAAAAAGCCTTACTAATTAATGCACCTTATGTTTTAAAGCATCGGGCCGATGCTCCTTTGAGAGGGGAGTAATGTCGCGAATTTTTGTAATATATTTGTTTGTTCATTCTCCAAAGCTGCCGGCACGCCGCTTTATCGCTTTGTTTGTGATGCAAGGCGCGACCAGATTTATCTCGGTTGCATATATGCGGAGCCGCTTCTACGTTGTTAGAGAAGGTCCTTGTACCTTTTCACGCTTTATCTCGATAGTTCGCTATCAGCTATAAGTTGAGCACGGCCGAGAGCGGCGGGCATTCGATCGGTTCGGCGACCGCCGAGCTCTCCTGTTTCTAAAAACGCCGCTACCGAGTCATTCAGTTCTTTGCGGGCGCAATTAGTTCCAATAAAGAGTTCCGTTTAGAAGCTATTCTCGCTGTTTTCCTGTTCGCCGGACTGCAGGCACCACCACTTCACAATATCAAATCACTGCATCCGCTCAAAGAAATGGGTAGTTTCCTTCCTTCTGCAGGAATCAGGGGGTGGTGCTTCTGTTGGAATGGACTCAGTCAGAAGGCGACTCAGTAACACCTATTTTCGGGACAAAGTAAGGTATTGAGAGCGACCTTCAGAAATCGTGGCGGCAAAGAACTTCCCCAAAACTTATAGCGGTGGCCAGTTTCTTCCATTTCTCTTTGTTTGGTTGGATAAGCTGATTCCAGGAACTAAGACCATGTTACGAGGGCAGGAGAAAAAAGTTGAGAATTCGGTATGATCTGCTCACTGCTGAGTTAAAACTTTTTTTCGCATTTAAAAAGCAGTATACAATTCGGGCAATGTACCATCATATGAAGAAGTGTAACCTTCGCAGCAGTTCAAATCCCTGCTTAAAGGAGCATTTAACATTCTTAAATTGTCACTTGGACACGACGTTCTTCCAGCCGCAGAGCGATTATGTGACATTACAATCAGTGCTTTCCCGTCGGCGCGGCAGTTACAAGCCTGTGACTGGGGTAGTCAGTCATAGAGAACACGACATGGAAACAAAGTTCGCCATGCCACCTCTTCTGCACTGGCATCGCACAGTACACGGGCCTCTAGAATTTCGCCTCCATTGAAATTCGACCGCCGCGGTCGGAATCGAACCCGCTTCTTTCGGGTCCGTAACCGGTACGATAACCACTGAGCCACCGCAGCGGCTGCACGATACTTGAAAAAAGTATCTTCGATACTGATACCCGATTCTCTCAAAAAGTGTATTTTCCAGTACGAATGAAAGATACCGAACCAAAATTGATTTCCGATGCAGAAACTGGATACATTATAGCCATTACTGCGGTACACCACTGAAATCGGCAATGTTAATAAAGCTGATATTACTGTTCGCTATGCTAAGAAATTTCTTTGTAGTTTCTGAAATTTTTGTGCATTTATAAGGCGTACTATATTTTAAATGCTTAATCCTGCCGCAGGGATTCTTTTAAACTCTACAGTGGTCACAGCTAGTCTCGTCAAAACTTCAGCACTGCAATGAAGCCGTGGTGACGTTGAAACGACCACTTCCATAAACAGCCTAGCAAATTGTTTTTTAACGCTGACGCTCCTCATGCGAACCGGTCTCTAAGCACTTAACCACATCTGAATAAACTTGAAACTTCTGATGCTCTTCGTTTGTTATGCAGTATTTACCGGTTTCCTTTGCCCTGCGTTAAAAGATGCAAGTTCCTTGGGAATAAGGAAGTAGAGCGGAGAAGTTATATCCCCAGCACTATGGGTGAAAGACGCACGCGGTATGAACGCAGACTAACAACTTGTTTATTGCGTCAGCGTCTTATTTGTCCTGCAACGACAAAATGCGTGCGCACCGAACACAAAATTCCATCAGACGCACAATTACCTTCTCAAGCCAACAAAATCCAGCACCTCTCTGTACAAGAGGATGGAAGTCTAACTTGCAGATTCGTCAGGGCCAAATCTCGTTAGCTGCAAGGCTTCAAGAATTTCACACTCATTTATGTCCCTCTTACTACACACGATCTCTGTTTAGCCCAAAGCGGCGTGCATGTTTCATCGTCATGCCTGTGTAACATGCAAGGCTTATGTAGCTGTTGTATACGTGCTGCATCTAAGGTGTTGGTGTACCGAATGTATCGGAAGATAGTACTGAAGATACATGTATCTTCATATACATGTCCCTCAGAGCGTGAGTCTCTTTTAGATGTTAAACTCTCATAAACCATCTTCTATATCGTTCTTGACTGGTGTCATGTTAATGCCAACCTTCACTATATCTTGTAAGGGCCATCACAAATCCTTACATCTTTACAAAGAAAAAGTACGCAGTACATGGCAGTATGCTCATTACAGCAGAACCGGTCAGAAAATGAGCCGCTATTTCACAACTGAGTTGCATGTTCTTTTTCGATGAGCTCAGGGTGGAATCGGTGAGCACTTCCATTCCATACAATAAAATTGGAAAATTCAGGGGGGCACTTTGTTGACCTAAATTTCGGTGAGGCGAAAGCCTTAAGCGCAGTGTTGTTGCTGCTTGCGGTTGTGTGGTTAAGATGTTAAGTACCAAATTGTTTGTGAATCTTAAATGCTGGAGACACTGGAGGGCGTTTGGGAGGCATGCGCCTGATTCGACGCCTTCCTGCAAGCACTCTCCAGGGTCCTAGACAAGAAGAACTACATATGTGTTACTACTGAGGAACGGAAGGATGCTGGTTCGAATACCATAGTGCAAAAAAAAGGTTGTTTTTTTGTGATCTGACTAGAAAAGCGTGACACCTCTGCTGACAGCCTTCTGCTGACAACCTTCTGTCGACAACGATGAGACATTAAAGGCTTTCGCCTTAAAATGTAATAGGCCACCAGCTCGGCAGCCGTGGTCAAGGGTTACAAATGAACAAGTCCAAAGGTGGAAGGTAATAATATTGTTTTTATTTTTCTTGTTTTTCGACGTGCGATGAACGAACAACCTATAAAGAAAGGCACACACGCGAGCACACACAGAAGCACTCTTTTTGCGCATGTTCTCTGTCAGGCATACAAAAACTACGAAAGACAAACGGAAGAAAAAGTCATTCGCTGTATAAATACATTCTTCGCACACCAGATAAATAATATTTCGCGCTTTCTCATCAATCGCACAGAAAATGAGACGAAAATATGCTAAGAGGAAAAATATAATATTCTATAAGTGAAGAAATATGGGGAGCGCATCTATAAAGGAAATGTTCCTTAGGGCTACGAAAACGAAGAAACTTGCGTGTCACAAACATTTTTGAGAGCAGAATAAAGTGGTTAATGACTACAAACGCAGTTCAGACGAAATGTATGCCGGTTGGAACGCTGAACTGGAGCGTTAGTTGAGTTTCCAAACCAAAATAAGAAAAACTTAGTGATGGAGCGAGTAGTTTCTGCTTTGTATGAGTCAGTCTCAAGCCCTTCTCAAATATCGGTCTCAGTGTGACCTGGGCAGAGGTTTGATAACTAAACAATTGAAAGGTTTTATCAGACAAAGGACATGCGCAATCGATGAAACTTGCCTTCTTAGGCAAAGTAATTATTAAAAGATGGCCTAAAAATATGTTGGTAAAAGATGAATAGTATGTGAAAAAAGAAATGAAGTTTGGGACATCACAATGTTTAAGAGGACTAGAGTATGAGAAATAAGGTCAGCTTGCGTGAAATGCCCTCGAAGAAGACCGAACCAACGGACTGAGAGAGAGGTTCGGAAGATCACTTGAACTTCTCTTGGTATTGAGCGTAAAGTCGCTCTCTCCACCTTCCTTCACTGCTGCGTGCTATTTCCGTCGTCTCGGCATCGGGTATGCTCTAAGGGCGAATGAAATCTTGTTGCTGGGCAGTCGGGAAGTCATCCTTTCTCCGATACAGCGTCTCGCCATGAGCGAGAGGGAAACATGGCGGCGATTGCAAAGACCCATGTACGTCCTCGCGTCCGCCAAGAAAAAGCGTCTGCAGAAGGGGCAGACGAGTCAGACGGAAAGGTTCCATCGTGCGAGTCTTGTATAGGAAACGTGCCATAAGGGAAAAAGCACGAACGTCTTTGCAGAATGGCTGAGAGGGACAGACGAGCTCAAGATCCCTGAGGCTCAAAAAGAACGAGAGAGGGAAGTAGGGGGGGTGTCGTCGAGGGAGGAGGAGGGATCGAGATACAGTCTTTCTCTGCTCTCCGTCTCATTCCAGGAATCTAGTTACGAGCGAGCACAACACATTTCCAGATCCTGATAATCCCGGGGCTCTAGGCTTTCCGTCGTCTGCTCATCGCATGCCCGCGTATATGAGTTGTGCCCAGCCGTGTGCACGTGGACAAGCATGTGTCGCATGCTTGAATGTGTCTACGTGCGACTGTGTCCTCGCCAGGCTTGACGACCCGGTCATCGTGATTGAAAACAAGAATGTTTTGGAGTGGTGGCGCAGCGAAAATGCAGCATCGCGTTGTCGGTGTTTTTCTCAGTGTTGCGTCTCAAATAACCGCGTCGCTTACGTGTTGTGTTCCTTGTTGTTTAGTATTTTTATGTTCCTGGCATCAGTTGCGACGTGCCCTGCTCGTGTCTCAGGTAACGAACCGTGTGCGCAATCCTGGAAAGCAGATATTAAGTGCGAGAAGAAGTGGAAAGACCTCTTCTTTGTCACTGACCGGGCAATAGGAGCTTAATACAGAAGACTGCTATTTTTTAAATGTGGAAGTTCGTGTGATCTCTCAATAAAACCACGTTGCTTCAGAATAAACAAAGAAGGTCTTGCCTCCCGGAATGTTATGAACTTAACTGTCCTGCTGTAGGTTGTTTAATAGTCCTAGAAAATAGTTTTTTCTTTCCTCCCAACTCGTGCCTAAGCTGAGGATGACTACAGCAGAGAAAAAATTACTCCCTAAATAAGCTAAATCCTATTCTAAAGACTGAAGAAAAGGCACATGAAAGTGAATTATCCACAAAAGTAAATTTCCAACTTCATGAAGAGAATATTGACCTTCTGCCCAAAGCCGGAGAATTCCAATCGACACGGAAAGTGGCCATCAGAGACTACAAGTGTGTTTACCTTCCAAAAACACATGCTGACTTTCACGTGACGATTTCTCGAGGTTCTATGGTAGCGTTCATGCAAAGAGGCTACACTATCAAGAACCTCAACACAATGCAGCTCGGCAAAACTATCCGGCCATTTGAGAACACATTTTGAATACACACTTTCATACATTCATGGAATACTGTTTTTAAGCGGTCTTCCGCAGAGCATGTGTGTCCCTTGCCTCCCACGCACAGGTTATGGAAGAGCACCGACTGAGTCACGAGTCCAATGTCTCTTGTTGGGAAAGGGAGAATTGTTTAACCTAAACCACACTCTGTGAGAAGGGGCTGTCACGCACACTCGCACGCCTCGACCACCATGTTGGGCAGGCTCTTCTGCTTGAGCACTTGGTCTTCGTCGATGAAGATGAGCGATATGGAGGAGAGGCGCGAAGGCGTACAGCACAGGCTCAGCTTGAGCGTGCTGTTGATACCGGCGCCCGCCGCGCTGTGCAGGAACCCCTGAACCACCGTAGTGTGGTGGTACTTATTGACGCTGATGTCGTGCAAGCACGACCCGCGGCAGAAATTGGCCGAGTATCCTGCCGGCTGGATGATCCAACTGTCCCAGCCGATCTCTTTGAAGGACACGTAGAAGGACTCGCGGCAGCACCGAGATATGGACGCGTTGCAGTCGACGCTCCTACGGGACCGGGACGGGCCCGAGGCGTTAGGGTCCGTGCGAACCACCAGGAAGGGCTGCTTGTCTCCCGTAGACCCTATGGGCGTCCCGAATGAAGACGACGAAGGTGCCGCGTTCCTCAGGTTGCCGCAGGTCTTGCAGCTGATCTCGAGTCCCCTGGGCCTGTTCCGGCGACCTGCCCACTGGGCGACCAAGGTGGTCAGGTCGAAGCGCAGCCACTCTGGCTTGGAGGAGCTGCTCTCGAAGGCGACCACTCGCTTGCGCAGCATCGGCTGGTGGGGGTGGTGGCGGTTGCTCCGGTGCGACTCCACCACGGACAGTTCGGACCCGACGAAGGTGTGGTTCACTGCGGAGGAGGACGCCGCCGCTGGGTCGAGGTCCTTGAAGACCCACAGCTCGGCCTGGGCTACGCTTCGGCTCGTCAGCTCGGCGCTCAGGTGGAAGACGAAGCAGCTGCCCGGATGCGGGCCTCGGGAGGCGCACTCGTGCGAATCTGCGAACACGGAAAATGCCACAAGAGGGGCCTCAGTTTTGGGGGCTAAAGCAAGAGAAACTGCGCCGAACACAGCAATCAGTCATTTAGTAGTAGTAGTAGTAGTAGTAGTAGTAGTAGTAGTAGTAGTAGTAGTAGTAGTAGTAGTAGGTTTTGTTTTGAACTGCATAGCTAAACATTTATGGTAAAGGTGCAGTTCCAAATGGGGGGGGGGGGGGTTCTTTTATCCTTCAGTGGGACCATAAGGGCTGTACAAAGCAGCTCAAAAACCATCCCGTTGGCCTTAATACTTTTGAACAGAGGCGTACTTATTCGCCCTTGGGTATGCCAGTGTGTTCGCTTTTCTCTCTTTGTGGATTCTTTCTTTTACGTAACTGTGAAACCTGCCACTCGGGCTTCACCGTGACGTCACTTCTACGGGGTAAATGGCCGTGGTGAATATTACACGAGACGTCACGATCCTTGTTCCTCCGCGCATTTCTCTCGGCCACATCACACCTCACTACGGGCTGCTTCGAGACTATGCTAACCTGACCTGCAGCTTCTTTTATTTCTTTTTTTCCGCCCGCGAATATCCTTTCTCGCTGCTGTTTAATGTGGGTGAGGACTTCGAAATTGAAATTGAACTTTATTCCGTCGAGGCGGAAAGTGACTCGAACAAAAGTGAAAACATATCACTTGACGTGATTCGAGCCCCCATTTACAAGGCATTGAGCAGTTGCACATTTACATATATTGCAGCATAATTAAGACAACATACACACATAGCAAGTGAACCAAGATTTTCCTGGCTGAAAAGAAAAATTAGTTGGTCGCATTTTACGTTGAAGTCTTATTTTGCACAACAATAAGATATCTTCATCATCTCAAGATTAGCATTATACACTTGAAAGAAAAAAAAGCATCATTGTACAATTCATAACCATCACTCTTGTTGTGTAAAAAATTCTTAAAAATTCTTGCTTTTGACAAGAAAAATTTGCAGACATATATACTGTCAATGAACTGCGTGTTATGGAGACAGAATAAAAATAAGGGGAACAACAAGAACACATCGGTGTGTCTGAGAAATCCAAGAGACCTCTTTCTGCGGTGACAGAGACAGACGGCCTCTGTCATCCCGTCCACAGGAGAAGCTGAACGACAAAATAAAAATAGCACACAGAAAGAGACCTCGGCGCACAAAAAGCTGAAAGCAGGGGTTCGAGAGACGTGAAGGGCAAGATTGCGGTGTTGCTAAGCATACAGGAACCCAGTCCCGACACCGTCAGCAGGTCAGAGTACTCCTCGCACGAGACACGTAACGAATGGAGCGAGGTTGCGTTCGCTTTGACGTGCCCCTACTCCGTTTCATACATAGCCGGCAACGCGGCGGAGGTTGCTGAAGCGAAACTACTCCGCCACGCATCATTCGTTCTTCTCGAAATTCCGGTCATTGTTTTGACTAATAGAAATAGCGATATAAAAAGATGAGGTAGCATTGAAAATCACGGTCCAAGCTGTGAGGCGCTCAGTGTTCGGGCTCTCTAGCCATAATTTTCGCGGAGTGTAAGCTACTTTTTGGGCGCGGATTTAGTAGAAGCGATTCTCCCTACCAACCGCGTATCATACCGCCACGTGTACTCTTTGCTTCTCAACATCTCGACGAATCGCAGGACGAAAATGTGGCAGGAGGTAAAACGAAGCCCGGGAGGTGCCAGTCACGGCACTTAAGATTTGCCGCTACTAAATATGCTTGTGTTAGCTTTGGTTGTATGGCAAACTACTTTTTGCACGCGTACTTAGCCTGCGCGAACCGGCGCGCTAGCTTTGGCAGCGTTACCTGCTATGTATGGAATGGAGTAGAGTGACTGCAGTGGCAGAACGGCCCCTTCGGCGGACAGATCGGTTTCAAAGGAAAGGGAGGATGTCGGAAGAGGGAAAGAGAGCGGCGCATACGCACACCACTGCTTAACGAGGTTATCGCCTCTCCGATCCCCAGGAAGGGCAGGCGGGTCGGGCCGCAAGCGAGAATGTTCTAGTGGCACTGCCCTCTTTTTGATAGCGACGAGGTTCTCCCTGGCCTCCGCTGGAAGTTCTCCCTGGCCTGCACTGGCGGGACAGTGTTCAGAAGGTCTGCAGATTTGGAGGCACTGAGCGAGCTAGCGTACGAAGCTCAATAGCGAAATATACCTGGCATTGAATGATGCCCAGCCGAAAAACACAGCAATTCATTTTTTGTCGACAGAAAAGATTTTCTGCATTGTTGGTTGCACAAGAACTTGCAGTACCAACAGAAATTTTTCTAGTAGGAAGTGTAATAGCAGGAAGTTTCAAGTAGGAAGTCTTAAGCCCGCCACAAGAAATAATTATGGAAGGCAAACACTCAATTAATATATTAAACAGTGATTACTTTAAAGTACAATACAAACAATCCTTCCACAACTTCAAAAAAGAGTGTGAAAAGCTATTAGTGGGCAGTGACATTGCATTCTCATTTTGTTAACTTGCGCTCATCCTTGACGACACATGTAACCTCAGCTATGTTGCATTATGATAAGTTATTTCAATGTTATTATTTGTTATATGTTATATTATGTTATGTTATTTCTCTCAGCGTTCGTAAAATATATTTGCCATTGTTTCAGCATTAACACTGCACATCAGTCTAAACCTTCTTTTTTTTCTGAAATATGTCTATGTACTGATCTATTTACTGCATATGCTATTTATTTTTCGGACCAATGAATTCTGTGGTTTTTCTTCTCTTTGTTGACTTCTGATGTAAGCCAATTTTGTTGTTAATTTACCATGTTCAAGAAAAAGCAATGCTTTCAAGACATGCGATCTAAGTAACTGAATTTTTCGTTGCTGTCTGCTGTGTGTTAAAGATATGTTTGGCAAATATGTGTGAATGATACGTCATACTGCCTTGAACTGTGGGGGCGCAGAGGCTCTGTAAGACATCTTTACCTCTGCCCCCTACATAGAGAGAATCCGTGAAACAATAAACATTCTAACATTCAAAATGAAATAATTTGTGTAGTTGCATTTGTCAGCTTGACAAAGCGACAAAACGTTTTGTCCTATTTTTGACGCTCTTCTGCCGCTGTTTCTTTCTTTTCTTTACTGGGTATCCATTTGTTCTGTATTTGATGATTGACTGCCGAATAAATTTTGAACTTATTCGCTTTTCGATACTTATGGTTGATCCTGGTATTTTCAACTAAGCTTTGAACATATGGAAGGAGCTTTTTTTTCGCAAGTTTAATGAGATCCTTTGTACAGGCACAGTACGGAGAAACAAAGCGAATATCTGTCTCTGTCCACATTTTGTCGCCTTATTTTTCAACACCATGATTTTCTCATCGTGTAAAGGAACTCCTTGTTTAGCTGGATTACTCCGGTAAACCTACACGCTTAAACCTGCTACACTTCCTCGAGTTTCGTAATGTGGGAGGGGGAAAGTACATGGGGGAATCAGGGCATGTGTACTCTTCCTTAAAGAAAACAACGAGAAGAGTGGAGCGGAGCAGAAACCAAACAGGAGGTAGGTGGGAGATGGATCAGGCTTCACGGCTTGGTTTTAAGGCCATCTACTCTTCCCCGGTCAAGTCAGCGTTTTCGCAGACACAGTCTTCAATAATCAAACGGGGCAATCCAGAGTTCGTGAGAGGGCACCACTGAGTGCCTTGTTTGGCTCTGTTTCGAATGCCTCAACCCATGGCGTGCATGTGGCGTCTGCACGGCACCAGTGCGAATATCGTTAGTTGCGTGCTCTCAAAGTAAGCGTGCCCAGTTTAAGGAAGAAAGCTGGGCTAGTTGGTGTTTGGACTGAGAGGACATAGTAGTAGCGCTAAAAAAACAGGCACGACAGAGTAGGGCTAGCACCTGTGTTTATTGTATTTTTTTTACTTATCAAATACTGCCAACTGCCTCTTGGCAGTCAAAGCAGGAGTGGACACATTGTTCTTGAACAATTGCTAAGTTGAGTTTAACAACGGCAAAGAAAGAAAACGTGCTATTGACAATCAGCCACGAAGGAATGCGCACAACCAAAAAAAATAGAAAGAAGCAATACACTTAGAAAGGCGGACGGCAAAGCAAGAACAGTTGTAAAGAAATACTTGCTGCATCATAGATAAGGTGACGCGGCCGTAACAAAATATTCAACAGAGGGCATGTCAGCGACCTCATAGGGTAAGGCGTTCCACTCGGCTATGGTTCGAGGAAAGACTGATGAACGGTAGGTGTTTGTTTTGACCTAAGTCATTGCAATTGTTTTGCTGTGTCTTCTTCTACCCTGTCCTCCCTGTTTTTTAGCGCTACTGTTATGTCATCTCAAGCATACCCAAGCCGCCTTATCCAGAAAGGATGTCGATCATCCGGCCTAAGCCATGCAATGCACGATACGTATGATCCATTCCCGGCGTAAATGAGGCTCCGCCACGAGCGGCATATATGAGCCACGCGGAAGACCGGTCCCCGCAATCTTCACTGGCCAGGGAACGGACGCGGCCGCCGTTGGCGTACGGTCTTTCGCAACTTCCACGATGCGGCGGAAACGACGAGGAGATACAGTGCGGCACGTGCGGCAGTGGTGCGGCGCTTCATTGAGGCGGCGACAGCAGGAAAGGGGTGGGCGTTGTAGGCGGCCGAACGAACCAGCCGACGGGGCGCTGAACAACTCTTTGGACGCTCGCTCCCACCGCCTATGGAGGAGAACTGTCTTGTGCAAATCCATGAAGTACAAAGAAAAAATTCAGGGGGCACTTTGGCTCTCTAAAGTGCTGCAAGGCGGAAGCCTTTCCTGGCGCACTGTGTGGCACTGACTGCAAGACTGTTTGGTCTGTACTAGTGCTTTATTTGACTACACACTTTGACGACACATGACAACTACACACTTTGACTGCTGACTTTGACTGCTGACTTTGACTGCTGACTTTGTCTGCTTATTTAGCACGACTCTCTCTCTGCTTCGATGAGTTCGGTTGTATCCATGGCTCTGTTTGCAGCAATGAGGTCTGCAATGGGGTTACCCACAGCCGCCTTACGCCCCCTGTCGGAGCGGACGAGAACTATTTGTTATTAGTTGTCGTTTGCTCCAAAAGGGGGCGTCAGGCATCCGTGGGTGCCTGACGCCCCCTTGATTATGCCTGACCTCATAATCAAATGTGATGGTATCCATCCGGATGTTGATGCAGGCACAGTCACTCTTTCTGAGGCCCTAGGGTTTAAAGATAACAATGGTCATGTAAATAAATCTGCAGTGGAAGTCAGCAAAAAGCGATTGGAAGATTGGTGGCTGAAAAGCAGAGATGTGGCATAAGGTTAGAATTGTAGGAAACCGTAGGCAAAGTTGATGGAGAATCTTAATGAGAATTGCCAACACAGTAAACAAAAAAAATAATAAATAAAGAAAAGCTGAACATGGTGGCAATTGCCACCACCCCGTTTCAAAGGGGGCGCTCCTATCCATCCATCCATCCATCCACCCCCCACCCCCCCACCCATCCATCCATCCATCCATCCATCCACCCACCCACCCATCCGTCCGTCCGTCCGTCCGTCCGTCCGTCCGTCCGTCCATCCGTCCGTCCATCCGTCCGTCCATCCGTCCGTCCGTCCATCCGTCCGTCCATCCGTCCGTCCGTCCGTCCGTCCATCCGTCCGTCCGTCCGTCCGTCCGTCCATCCGTCCGTCCATCCGTCCGTCCATCCGTCCGTCCATCCGTCCATCCGTCCGTCCGTCCGTCCGTCCGTCCGTCCGTCCGTCCATCCGTCCGTCCATCCGTCCGTCCGTCCATCCGTCCGTCCATCCGTCCGTCCATCCGTCCGTCCGTCCATCCGTCCGTCCATCCGTCCGTCCATCCGTCCGTCCGTCCGTCCGTCCGTCCATCCGTCCATCCGTCCGTCCATCCGTCCATCCGTCCGTCCATCCGTCCGTCCATCCATGACCTCATTACTTCGAATCCGCGCAACCTGACGTCATAACCGTTTCGACCAACCGAAAAGTGTGACACCTCTGCTGACAACCTTCTGTTGACAACGATGAGGCATTAAAGGCTTCCGCCTTAAAAAAGTGCTCACACCGTTCTGCTCGTGATAATTTTCTCTGCTTACTTGCTGCTAAAATGTCATACTTAAAGCACACACTGCGCTCGACGCGGATGCGTTGATTGCAGGTGAAGATAAAATGGAAATAAATTCCTGGTGAAAAACGACTTGTCCGAAGAGTCGAGAACGCTGAAAGTTCTGGCTCCCCTGCATTCAAATTTTTCACAAATGTTGGCACAGATCCTCCATGCGCATATTGCCTTGCGAGGCGACGGAAGGATGCAACCCGTGCGTTGCAGGTAATCGCGAGCGCGCAAAAATAAGCTTACAAACAAACAAACAAACAAGCAAAAATTCAGGGGGAAACTTTGTTGACCTAAAGTGCGGTGAGACGAAAGCCCTAAGCGCGGTGTTGCTTCTTTTGTCACTTATGTGTGGTTAAGATGTTAATTAAGTACACAGTTGTTTGTGAATCTTAAATGCTGGAGACACTGGAGGGCGTTTAATTTGGAGGCATCCGTCTGATTCGGCGCCTTTCTGCAAACACTCTCCAGCGTCCTATACAACCAGAACTGCATATGCGTTGGCAGGAAGTTGCGTAGCCATTAGCACACTCGGCTGAGTAACGGAAGGGTGGTGGTTCGAATTCCATCGTGCACAATGATTTCTTTTTGTGGTCTGACTAGAAAAGCGTGACACCTCTGTTGACAACCTTCTGCTGGCAAACTTCTGTTGACGACGATGAGGCATTAAAAGGCTTTCGCCTTAAAAAAAACGGAAAAGGCATGCAGCTACTACAATTTTAACCAATTTGTTGTTCAGGCCAAGTAAAGCGTCAAGTTCACTGCGACACTGAATTCGACTGCACGCGTCGATTCATATTCTTCGTCGCCCCATATAGCGGCTATGTGTTGTCGACGCGTCACGTTCAATAACAATTCTGTGACACCTTAAATAAATGAATCTATTACTGGCTTCGAAAATTTTGAGTCGTGTAATCTTCGGGACCTATCACTACGCCGAAGCAAACAATCGTGGGTATGAAGTGTAAGTATTAGCTTCACGAAACGCTTGAAATATTGATTCGAATCGACGAAACAGTTTTGTTGTTCTGTTCTTAGCACATTTACAATATAGCGGCGTTAAAAAGATAAGAAACCCTCTCTCAGCCACCATCTTCTGGCTAGGATTACTTATTCCCTGCTGCATTTGTCTGTAGAGCCGGAAGTCGCGGGATCGACGCCCATGGCGACACGCCACTGGAATGCAGCAAAAATGCAAAAGCCCTCCTGTGGTGACCTCTTGGAGCGTTAAAAGCAAGAAAAGCGATGGTTTGTAGGTGTCAATTCCTCAATTAACTGTTTTCTGCCTTTTCTCATTGGTGACGGAGTCTGTGGCGTCACGGTTGGCAGTTAGCAAGCCGCGTCAGTCACCGCTTCCAATGTCAAAGCCGCACCTAATAAAGGTCCACAATTATATTATGTCCGGGAAAATTTCATTATGCTGTAGCGCTCCGACGGTCGGCATTAATCCGGAGGCATCCACTCTTATAAAAATGGTCTATATACAGTCTATAGACTTCTTATTGACTGCATTGACTTCCTATAAACATTGCTTTTTTGTCTATTAATACTCTAAAAACTGTCTATAGACAAAAGTGTACTAAAAGTGTATGGCCATAAATCTTTGGCCATTGTCTACAGACTGCATATGGCATTTTTATTGCGTATAGACTGTTCTCTAGGATTAATGTATAGGCAGTCTATAGAATTTATAGAGAAAAGTCTATAGACACTCTATTGACTGTCTAAAACTTTTTCTAAGGGCACTACCGTGCCGCTCACAGTCACTTCTCTCACACAGTCAATTCACAGTCAGTTAGTGGCATAAAATCCTTGAATTATATGTTGTGTAGCTTTTGTCCCAAATATCTTCGAAGCCGTGTACAGTTTGGCTTTCCAGCTACCTTGGAAGTAAACTTTAAATGATTGATCGCGATCTTAGACTTCGAACACTGACGATGCAAAACGAGCTGCGTTACGTGGATCAAAAGCGAACCAGAACTGATAATATCTGACAAAGGCTGTACCTCCAGCCATTGTCTCCATGTACGGAAACTGTGCGAAGTCGTTGGCCCTGAGACACACGAGGCATTTAGTTTTATACCCGTGCAACATGGACAGATTCAATGTCATTAAGTGCTCCCTACCTTAAGTTTTAATGGCATTCATGCGGTGCCATACACAAAATTTAATGGCATTAGCCTTACTGCCATTCGCGACCTACTGAGTTCACCACAACTCATTCGCCCGTGCAATGCGTACTCTCGTTCCTATTCCACACGCAGAAAATCATTCTTCTTTGTTAGTAAGAACTTCCTAACAAGTAGGAAATGGTTAATTCTTAGCTTTCAGTCAGATGTGGCATCTATACCGCATTTTCACAGCGAAGACTGCCATTTTAACCAGCCTTTTTTGAGAGGTACTCTGGACTTGAGTGCTGACACGCGAGTTATGCTCACTTTTTCGACTTGTAAATCAAGAACAGCCGTATTTTATGTAAAATCATTTTTACTTTACATTTGAACAACATTCCCGGTGTCACGTTTTAGTGACGGCAGTCCAGTGATCAGGAAGACACCAGCCAGTCTTGGAAACGAAGCTCTTTATTTGGGCTGACTTGCGCCCGCAAAATAACTGAATGACTCGGCGGCGGCGTAAGCAACAAACGTGCTCGTCGGTCATTGAACTACGAATGCCCGCTGCTCGCGGCATCGTTCAATTTAAAGCCGGCAAGGAAACTTCGAGACAATAGGTCGAGATCATCTAGAGTAATCTAGAAACACGTAGATGCAGCTGTTCATGGCTGTGAACAATCGAGATAAGTCCGGTCGCTTCTCGCGTCACGAACAAAAATGATAACACCCCTTTTCTGCGGCCTTGCGAGAACGAACGGACGCTACAATGATACGTGGCACCGGTATATTGCGCTCATTAGCACTGTTTACATTCAGCTGAAACTTTTGACTGCCTTGCAAGCGTTATCGCCATCCTCACTTCCGACAATGGCATTAAATGTGGACGTGTGGTACCAACTCCGAAGATAATGACATTAACAAACTTAAGGCATTCAGCATTTACTGCCATTTATTGTGCGCGTGTGGCACGGGTATTAGTGCTTATAATTTCTCGCCTCTCTGCCCGCGTACCAGCGCGTTGAGCAAGACAGCATCTTACGCCTCCTGCTAGTGTCTTTCAACCACGAGACGTCATTGTCGGGGCTCTCCATTCCCCCCCGCCCTGTAACGGGAGAATCATTTGATGGCGACCACTTGTCTCGAGCAGCCGGCCAAGGCCAGATGGGGTTGACGTCATGCTTGCGGATTCCACCCCTATCGCTCGTGACCCTATTCGTGGAACCGCGAGCGCCCGATGGCCAAATCACGATGGCGGAAATTTTCAGCTAACCGCGGCGGCAAATTGCTTTCGCTCGCATCGCGCTCAATGTTGGTTGGTTTATGGGGTTTAACGTCCCAAAGCGACTAAGGCTATGAGAGACGCCGTAGTGGAGGGCTCCGGAAATTTCGACCACCTGGGGTTCTTTAACGTGCACTGACATCGCACAGTACACGGGCCTCGAATTTCTCCTCCAAAGAAATTCTCGCGCTCAATGTGCCTTCCGCTGATTACTTTTGATTTGCTTAAACTCTCCGTGCGCGCACTGACGCACAGTGGTTGCGAAAACGCAGCCCTCTCTAGAGGCTTAACAGCAGAAAAGAGGAACAATCGCTAAAAAAGAAAACAAGGAAAAACAATTGACGTTTCGGGGCCCGTACGGGTCCCTTGTTCACAATGCAGCGGATGGACGAAGGTGGTGACTTGTGTACGGTGCAGGTGGCATAAAGAGCATGCGTAAATCTCAGGAAGATTTCGCCGCGTTCGGTTTAAAACATATGGTATCGTTTGGATGTGATGTGATTCTAAAAGTAGGCGGGAAGATAAATACTTCTCCGTCGTGATGACTGAGGCGTTCTGCCAATCGATGGTATGTGGTGCAGCTTTATAGTGTTCAGCCAAGGCATTTTCTTTCGTGTAGCCTTTGGCGACGTCATTTTGATGTTGTTTCAAGCGCCTAATGAGGCTTATGCCCGTTTGTATTGAAGCACTAGAACTAAGTACACGCAAAAGTTTTCAGAGCACTGCGTTCGCTCACCCCGCGCCGCCGGGCATGGAAGGTATGAGCCTGACGCTGCCCAGTGTTGCCAGAGCGGCGAGCACCAGAACTTGCAGGGAATTTTCCAACGGCGGAGCCCTTCCAAAGGCTCTGCGCAGTCCTTGTAGGGCCTGCAGCCCTTATAAAAATGGTCTATAGACAGTCTATAGAGTTCTTATTGACTCTATTGACTTCATATAGATATTGCTTTTTGTCTATTCATAGTCTACAGACTGTCTATATACAAATGTCTACTAAAAGTGTATGGCCATAAACCTATAGATTGTCTATAGACTGTCTATGACATTTGTATTGTCCATAGACTTGTTATAGACAGTCTACAGACCTTATAGACAGAAGTCTATAGACACTGTATAGACTATCTAAAATTTTTTTGTAAGGGTGTATAGGTGCGCATGGTGCTGCCTAAACGTGTTGCGAGAATTCTTTTCTTTCTGGCTCTTCTGAGTGTTCACTGTGCCGTCGAAGTTGGCTGTGTCAACTACGCATAGATTTCAGCCCCTCAAAATAAGGCATTGCTACTAGAGACACCCAGGACACCACCGCGAAAATGACTATGCCGCTCAGAATGTTACGAAGTGGCAGCCATAGTCATTACCGACTGGAGGCGTGAAGAGGAATGTGCTACTATGAAAAATATTTACAAGGTCTCCATTATTCCTGGCATGTTGCCACGAATAATGGCAACATGCCTTCAATGGGGGCACTAAATCAGCAGCACTAAATCGGCTCTGAATCAAACTGTGCAGTTCTCAAAGAGCTTCCTAAATATGTCGCCAAATAATTAGCAGTCCTATACGTCTGCACCATTCACGACATGCTTCCCATCCAATAAGTGCAGAGCCCTAGACAGCGTCCCCATTTAGAACTAATCAAACGGCTCGTGCAGACGGAAACAGCACCGTCACGCTGTTTACCGCCCGCCTGACCTCTATCGCCTTCTTTGCTCCTTGGGAGGGGGGAGCAATCCCGTTTACGTGACGGGCGAGACACGTCTGCGAGGTGCGGGCAATCCTCGGTTTGCCCTTTCTACACGGGCCTCTCCAGGCTCACGACGGATGAGTGGGCCACGTTGAACCCCCCATCTTTCTTATCTCCGTCTTATCTCATATAGCGTACTAGCAGTAGTAGTAGTAGCAGCAGCAGCAGCATGCAAGCGTGGCTGGCCGAGCAGAATGCCTTCTTTCTTGGTGAAGCAAAGCCGGAACCTGGACGTTGGGGCCTACTTTGCTTGTTTTGGTTATTACGACCGCGGTCTTATTGCGCCCCTAGGAGAAGAAGTACAAAGAGGAACTCCGTAGGCACGGTGGGCTGGCTCGGATCCACCGCTCGTTTCGGCGCGAAAACAGGAAGAGCATACTAAGCCACGACTTAACGACGTGCGACAGAAATGTTCACAGCACTGCACACATATGCTTCCGCCCCGCCGCTGTGGCTCAGTGGTTACGGCGCTCGGCTGCTGACCCGAAAGACGCGGGTTCCATCCCGGCCGCGGCAGCCGAATTTCGTTGGAAGCGAAGAGACCCGTGTACTGTGCGATGTCAGTGCACGTTAAAGGGTACAAGGTGGTCGAAATTTCCGAAGCCCATCACTGCGGCGTCCCTTATAGCCGTAGTCGCTTTGGGACGTTAAACCTAAAACCAAACCTAAAGTCAAGGACAACGCAGCGAGCTATGGAAAGGAAAATGATAGGTGTAACGTTAAGAGATCGGAAGAGGGCGGAGTGGGTGAGGGAACAAACGCGGTTTAATGACATCCTAGTCGAAATCAGAGGAAGAAACGGGATCGGGCAGGGCATGTAATGCGAAGGCAAGATAACCGCTGGTCCTTAAGGGTAACGGAGTGGATTCCAAGAGAAATGGCAAGCGTAGCAGGGGGCGGCAGAAAGTTTGGTGGGCGGATGAAATTAAGAAGTTTGCGCGGATACGGTGGTTGCAGCTTGCAAAGGACAGGGTTAATTGGGGAGACATGGGAGAGGCCTTTGCCCTGCAGTGGGTGTAGTCAGGCTGATGACGATGATGATGAAACCAAACCAAACCATATATGCTTCCTCTGAACTGAATCGCCGGTTCTGGACCAAGGAGCTATTCTCGACGAATACTGTATCCTCCTGACCAAATAAAGTTTCTCCTGTCCCGCCGATTTGCATTAACACAAATCCTGCGGACAAAGTTGAAGGCGATGAGCTCGATTGGCTCAAGGCATGTAGTCTTTACAAAGGTTCGGGCAAGGTAATGCCATGTATTTATCAAGGTTTTTGTGTCGCTACTTATGCCCCTGCATTTAGCGAGCAGAATGTGTTCTGTTATTAACCCATTCATAAGGAGCATCTACAATTCCAATTTAAACGATGCGTGACTTAGAACAAAACGGACTCCAGAAAATATGCCTCCCCGCACAGCGCCACCAGCATAGCGAATGGCACCAGACCACTGTGTCGGCTGCTTCAGCTCGACTAATGGTTTGGTTTGGTTTATGGGGTTTAACGTACCAAAGCGACTCAGGCTATGAGAGACGCCGTAGTGAAGGGCTCCGGAAATTTCGACCACCTGGGGTTCTTTAACGTGCACTGACATCGCACAGCACACGGTACTCTAGAATTTCGCCTTCAATGAAATTCAATCGCCGCGGCTGGGATCGAACCGACGTCTTTCGAGTCAGCGGCCGAGCACCATAACCACTGATCCACCGCGGCGGCTGCTCGACTGATGGGATGGACTCAATATGCCATGTGCTAACGACGGCATGAAACAGTGACATTAGCAAGCACGTTAACATGGAAATAGTCCATTCTCGTTGCTATGGTCATGACGTAATCCCAGGGAGGCGAGGCCATTCAGTATTTCGCTATGACAGGCAAAATTACTGACACTACGGCTTTCGACCGGAGTGGATTTAATATCAGGCTTTTGTTGCAATTTTGTGATACCATTCTTTCTTGGATTGTATGTTAGCCATGGAGTTTTGCTGCATTCCCTTCTTGTACTTTTTACTCTCCCCACCCCCCTCCCTGTAATGCCAGACATGGCGTTGTGGGAAATTAATTAATTAATTGCGCTTATTTTTTGCGCCTTGCGCTCTCAGTTTGTTGGTGAGCACTCAGTGAATTAAAGGCACGAATTAATTCTAACATTACCATAATGCAATTTCATTCATCCGATACTGTTCGGTTGTTACCATTTCGTGTGACTGTCTGTTACTAGTGAGATCTAGCGAGGGCATAGGGCAGAACCGAATTGAAAGAAAAAATAATAATAACAGAAGGTGAATTGAAATGAAATCGCCATATCACCCCTCACGCTCCGTGGATAACGAAGCACCATGCCACAGCTACAATAGCAATAAAGCTGCAAATACACACAGACTGACGAACAAATCTATTCGCCATTGGAATATACGCCTTAGCCATGAGTGTTCAGCGATGTTTGTTAACAAATAGAGCCTCGTGTTTATATAGACAGTTCCAGCCCAATGAAATAATGTTTTCCAGGCTAGGTGCCTGACGTCAACCGCATCGTTCCGCATCTTACAGCTCTCGCAAGATATATTTTCACAACAAAACGTTGACAACAATGTTTGAACGTCCCGGCCAACAGCTTATGCAAGTAAGACATGATGTTGGGCTAGTCGGTTCATGGTTAGAGCGAAATAGAACTGCGCGAAGACGACGGGACAAAAGAAGGCACGAAGCAAATCGTAGTTCGGCGTGCGTCGATTCTCCTTCGCAAGGCCGCCGCAAAGTGGCGTCGAATTCGTGAAAAACACCAATAGGCGAATACAGGCCAGGCACAACTGTTACATACTTTCCTCTTGGGTGGAGTGTAATATGGGAAGTGCATCATCATCAGCCTGACGACTGCGCCCACTGCAGGGCAAAGGCCTCTCCCATGTCTCTCCAATTAACCCTGTCCATTGTCAGTTGCGGCCACCGTATTCTCATCCGCCCACCTAACTTTCTGCCGCCCCATGCTACGGTATAGGCTGCGTGCGCTGGTATGGTGGAGCCACCAGCGACCGCATCGCCAGCGCCCCCGCACGGCACTCCCCGCTTTAACTGGATGCCCAGTGTGTTTCAGTCAACCCGTCCGCATAGCAGCCGCGCAGTGACATCGTTGTGAGAATGGCACCTCGGCGGGAGAGCTGCTTTTATGCGGATTTGTGCAATGTTCGAAATTACAGATATTTCCCCGCTGACAATGAGAAGGCAGGAAATGGAGCATACATTGGACAAAAGAGATGTTCTTCTACAAAAAGGTCGTCGAAAAAGATCTTGATAAGATAATCGAAATTGCCCTCATTACAAAAGGCCTGGCAGCAGTTCAACGGTTTGTTTTTGTTTGGATTGCTTTTATTTACGTTCCTGAGCAGAAGTTATGAATCGTTGATGAAGGTGGCACCAAGAACGAAAAGTGCGCGTGAGCAGTTCGACAGCACACCGCTTAAAAACAATAACTGCCGACTTGCAGTATATAGCCAT
The DNA here is from genome assembly GCF_055824585.1 of Amblyomma mixtum. Taxonomy (NCBI): domain Eukaryota; kingdom Metazoa; phylum Arthropoda; class Arachnida; order Ixodida; family Ixodidae; genus Amblyomma; species Amblyomma mixtum. Next base: position 379,576,336 of record NC_143014.1, on the reverse strand, counting down.
GTCCTTTCGTCCCCAAGGATGTTCTGTAGTGCTGCAACTTCTTACGGTAAGCTTCGTGGCCTGCTGAATGTATTTGGCCGCTGAAAATGTGCTGTGCAGCGGTTTAAACTGACCACTTGTTGTAATCCTTGTCAGCTTCTTTACAAGTCTTTTTTTCCCAACCGAAAGGTCTCGTTCCCCGAAGACACTCTCGTATTATTCTAAGAAACGAGAAAAGGCAAGTTCCTCCTTTTATGTTAACTCAGGAATGTTTTCAGTAGACTGCAAGATGACTTAGGGAGGGAATGGGAACCTTGCCGAACGTACCAAGGTTAGAGGACTTTTATTTCAGCTATTTCCTCAAAGCACTGATTAAATGAATGCCCAACGGCATTTTGTAAATAATGTACAAAGCTCCCCTGTCCTTTCACGCTATCGCTACCACTCACTATCGCTGTCTGCAAACTGAACGAGTTGCATCCACCTTTTGCTCCACGGCCACCTGGATCGAGCGCGCGGCGGGGTTGTTTGCCCCCACCTTTCGCCCCCTCTGTTAACCAGATGGCGCCACGCACTCTCCCCAAACTGCAGCGCATGGAGCCTATAGCCTTCTCTTGGAATCCACTCCGTTACCGTTAAGCACCAGCGGTTATCTTGCCTCCGCATTACATGCCCTGACCAAGCCCATCCGCTTTGGTCAGTTGTCATGGTTAAAGAATGCAGCGCGAAAACACAGGGACAAACGAAGAAGTGGACAGGACTGGCGCTGTCCTGAAAAAAGAAAGAGCCCAGTCCTGTACACTTCTTCGTTTGTCCCTGTCTTTTCGTGCTGCATTCTTTAACCATGACAACTGACCAACAAGCTCAAACAGCCACTTTAGTTGGTCAGTTGCTCCGCAGCCTCTGGGGACTAAGCATCATCATCATCATCATCATCATCATCCTGACTACGTTCACTGCAGGGCAAAGGCCTCTCCCATGTCTCTCCAATTAACCCTGTACTTCGCCAGTTGCGGTCACCGTATTCCCGCCGAGGGTTAATTGGTTTGTTCACAGAAGCTGTGAAGGTGACGGTTGCGCGAAGACGGGACGAACCACAACGAAGAGACACAGAGACACACACAAGTCTCTGTGTCTCTTCGTTGTGGTTCGTCCCGTCTTCGCGCAACCGTCACCTTCACAACAGCATGTACCAACTAGGCCCAACCGAAGTTTCATCGATGTTCCCAGAAGGTTGTGGCCAAGTACTACACCAAGGTGGCAAAGTCCTGCTCCGATGGGGGAGTGCGTTGTCGGTTCTGGTCACCGAGTTCAGGCCGCACCCCAGGCCTGGTTATGCAATTCCATCGACATGCGGAGTTAGTTTTTTTCTTTAACCCGGTGGAAAATTCCGCGGCACCGAGATTTGAAGCCCGGTCCTCTTGCACGCGAGGCGGAGGCCCTACGTCTACGCCATCGCTGCAACTCTTCAGAGCGTTCCTCCGCATTTCTAATCTAGCTATTTCTCTCTCCGGATCTACAACCTTGCTCGCAAATATATTCCCTCACCATTTCCAATAACTCACTGCCTATGTGGACTTTCGAGCCCAATAAACGCACTCAGGGAGAAAAAAGAAGCAATACTGTATTGAATTCAGGCGTTAGAAGGAATCCAAAACCGAGCTGCTCGTTTCATAACATCCAAATATGATTCTCGGCTGAGCGTTACTAGTATCAAATCTTCCATTTGTCTAACTCCCCTGTCATCACGACGTAAGATAGCAAGACTTTGCCTATTTCACAAACTTTATCATAATTTCCCGCATTTACGTATAAAAGCCTTATACTGCCCCCCCCGCCCCCCCCCCCCCTGGAGATCCTCCCGACGTGTGTTTAATTGCAGTAGTGCTCAGCGCATTCGCGGTACCACTAACGCTTTCAATAATTCATTTCTGCCAACTGTTATATCCGAGTGGAATGTACTTCCAGACGGTATTGTCAATGAAATCAACCCAGTAAAATTTAAACGCTTATTGGTCGCTCATTTTTCTACTCAATTCCTGTAGAAAGCCTTTTTATTCGCTTATTTACTGCCTTGTTAATTTCAATGTGTATACTGTGTTTATTTGTGCTTGCCACATATATTTGTGTTCTACCTTTGTGACCCGTTATTACCATTTGTAACCCCCCCCCCCCCCCTTGTGTAATGCCCCATTAGGGCCTTTAAGGGAAACTAAATGATGATGATGGTGATGATGATGAAGCGTAAAGAGGGAAATGCCGCAGTCTGTACCCTACCAGAATGCTCCCGAACCCGCAAGACGAGAGGTTCCTTGAGGGGGAGGGGGGGGGTGTAAGGGCTTGGCCGCCCCCAGGATTATATAAGTATACGTGCTCGGTAACACGCAGTGCCACGGGGCAGCGCAAACAACCGCGATAGCGAGTCGTTCGCAGAAGCTCGACGACGCTGCTGCTGTTGCTGCTCTGCCGGTGTTGCAAGCGACAAGTGGCGACCTGAGGAGCGTTTTCGGCGGAACTCCGTCGTCCGAGCAGCCGGCTGTTTGCTTCGTTTTGTTAATCGCGGTCATTGCTTTTTTATCGGGCAGAGAGGGACGACTCCTCTCGCTCGACGCCAGGCGCGGAACAAAATAAAAATTCTCTGCCTCTCCCGTAACCGAGAGTAGAGTAAGCATGCAATGTTTACGGGCCTAATGTCATCTCGGTGGACACCGTTGCAGCGCGGCCGTTGCAATGTTGCAGCGCGGCCTCCTCATAGAATTTGTGGAGGGATGAAACGCAATAATAATAACTGCATTGCCATATTGACAATGTCATTGTGTATTAGATAACGCTACACATGTCTAGACAAGTGAAATATGTATTTTTTTAAATAAAAGAATACATTCGTACGTCTTAAAAATCGTGGCAGACATAACTGATACCGATGCTTCCATGTTCTTGCGTATTTAGTAAGTACAGAAAATATCACACGAAATCTAGAACTATATCCGTCTGAAGCTAGCAAAGTAGTGCACGCCGCTGGTATGAAAAACGTAAAGGCCATGACATTAGCAACTATAGAGGACAGATATTTTAATGAATCTTTGTCGTTCAACAAGAACCTTTACATTTTTGCACGTATGCAATGGCCAGGAAAAACATCTCAATGACGTTGTCCTTCGTTCCTGTGTCCTGCGCAGCAGCAGCTGCCACCAGTCTTGTATTGCGAGTAATTTCATCGAAATTTTAGTCGCATCAGCGAGCGCATGAACAAACGGGGAGTTCTGCAAAATATACATTAGAAGTGCGAGCATGAAGCGTAGTATAAGAAATGCGAAGATACAACTTGATAAAGGACACAAAAGTGTCGCTGAAGACATTCACTGTATGTATACAGAAAACCTCGCAACAAGATATTTAAATACACGTACATATGTCTCCATTAAATCTACGTGTCTAAGCAAAAGTCAATCTATATAATGCGTCAAAGAAGGCAAATAAACACCTTGCGCAATCACAGATAGTAAACTTTACACGCGGAAAGACAGACGATCCAAGCAAGGAAAAAACTGTGATAGCAGAAGTCGCAATATGTGCGTGGGCCATGCTGCAGTCGGTGACAGTGCGAAAAATATCGGGGGGGGGGGGGGGGGGGGGGGCTGGGCTGAAGCCCCATAAGCACCCGCCCTGGCTACGCCCCTGGTGTTGAAAGCTACCTGAAGGTGCCAAGTGCTTCGGCGGCTCGTCTTGTTCTCAGCGGGTTGTCTTTTTTTTTGCTTTTCTCACATTTAGAGCTCCAGCTCGGGCTTCGTACTTCATTTCAGCTCCACGAATCGCGGCACAGAGTGACGGCGCACCGTGGTTGCATACCAACATGACATCGGGCTTCGCCAGTATTGCCATATTTTTTGTGTGTGTGTTTCCAGCTTTCTTCTGTATTAATCTCCCCTTTTGGGATTCAGTGTCTGGAATACTCCATGCAACTCCTCTTGTTATGACGTCACCACCAACCTCCTCTACCTATTTATTTCCTCCCCTTCCCTTTTTCCCAAGTGTGTAGAAGCAGACTAAGGCCACGAGTTTTGATACCTTCCGACCTCACCACATTTCCGGTCATTAAATTTCCTTCTCTGGTACTCTTCAGTTTCCTTCGGATTTTTGATTCGGCAATCAGCTGTGTCCCTTCTTACAAGCACTTAGGTATTAACATAACCTACTATCTATCCTGGTCCGATCACATATCAGCAGTCACTAACGATGCTAACCGATGTCTTGGTTTTTTTCCTCTGTCACCTAAGACTCGCCTCCCCGTCTGTAAAACTTAGGGCCTATCTAACCCTTATCCGACCAAAATAAGAGTACGCGTGCGCTATTTGGGACCCACATCAATAATTTCTTATTAACACTCTCGAATCAGTGCAGAATCGAGCTGCTGGCTTTATCTATTCTATCTACAGCTATTTCACTATTGTCTTTAATCTAAAGTTTCAAGCTAACCTGCCAGCTCTCGTTACTCGACGTAGAATCTCTCGACTTTGCCTCTTCCACAAATTTTATCATTCACAGCCATCCAAATCCGTCATGCAGCCTTCTCATCGGACCTCGCAACGTGGCAGCCACACCAGAAGTGTTTACCCGTCATTTTATTTATTTATTTCATAATACTGCAGGCCACTGCTTGGCCCAAGCAGGAGTGAACATACAATGTTACATAACCAAAAGAATAAAGTTATTCGATATTAGCAGCACACGGAAACCAAAAGAATAAAACCAAAATAATAAACTTATACAATATCAGCAGTACACGGATACAAAACATACATAAAATCAATATTAGCAGGTAAGTAGACGATTTAACGCATCAGAAAAATCTGCCCATACTTCTGCGCATCTTTTTTCATTCTTCGTCCAGACTGCAAAGGACTGGAATGATCTTCCCGTTGACGCCGTGCACCACTACAAGCCACAATATTTCAAGCCATCAATCGAAAAATTATTTTGTTCATGTAATAAGTGATGTATGTCTTTTTTTGTTTGTTTTCTTCATGCAACTAATTTACCCCTCATGTAATACCCCGTACATGGGGCCTTTGATGTTTATTTTAAATAAATAAATAAATAGTACGTAAGCCGATACGTTGTCGAAGCACTGTCGTCGGAATGAACCTTCCTGCTCAGGTTGGAATTTGCTTTTCCCACGTTTCAATCGCCATCAAACTCCACCGCGCGGACGCCTTCTGCTTGTGGGTAGCTTGCTATCGCCAGGCGACACAGTATCTCGCGAAGATGGCGTAATCGCACGTCACGGAACACGTGCAAATGCCCTGACTATCCACGTGCACGCTAGCTTAGCACTCTCGTGGCCGCAGACTGCCCGTCTGTCCCTATCCTTGTCTATGGCACCGTTGTCACACAGCAGAAGGAAATTTCTCGGAGGGGAGGGAATGCATAAATTCCCATACTTTTCGGCTTCCTCTCAGGCAGATAAATAATAGCGAATTTTATCAAGACTGCGCCAGCTAGTGGGAGGAAGAAATTACATTGTAAACAGAAGAGACTAAAAAGAAATTAAGCTGTAATCTAGCGCGCTGCCTTTTATAAAAAAAGGCAGCGCGCTAGAAAACAGCTCACCCCCTTCTTACTTCCACATGGGCACATTCGTGTTTAAAGTTTGCGAACGTTCTACAAGTGGTACTTGCTTCTATAAATTGATACAAATGCCGTTGACTGACCCTCGGCAAAAAAAAAAAAACAACAACAACAACTTTATATAGGCCTTATGGGCGTGATGCATTGCGTTTATTGCAGACTGCAGCATTTGAATATCAATTTTTCTCCAGCAGAAAGGTCCAGCGTGTTTTAAGCTCCACGAAACATGAGTACACATAAGAGATAAAATACGGCCAAGAACCCGTAATTTATTCCATGACGTTAAGCCTACGATGAGTTTATAACGCTCCTATTCGTATTTTTTACACCTGCTGTGCATTGTTTGTTTTGGGGGATCAGAAAAATATTGTAATCTAAAACATTGTGATAACTGAGTGCGATTCAAGCAGTCAGGGTCATTATCACAATAAGCATTGCGACAATAGCTACTTAAACGCATATAGTTGGTACAAGCTGTTCTAAGTGCCTGAAGAGGATTTCAGATGCAATCCAGGTCTGCTGTTTCTTCCTCTAGTAAAACTGCCTTTTTCTATGATGCCTTTAGGCTGTAAAAAAGCTAGGACTGGGAATAATAAGAAAAACAAAAACTTTTTATCTTACACGCTGAGTATTACCTAATCTTTTGCAAATTTTTAAGCCTTTATGCCTAATTTCCTCCCTGAGAAATTAAGGTCTAGGTACAAAAAAAGGAGAGAGTGCCGTGAAAAGAAGCTTAACAGTGCCCCAATTTATGGCATGTATTGAGATAACGAATACTGTTCGCAAAACTTGGTTCTCAACTGCTCGACGCGCATTTACGCAATTGACACTAGAGCACGCAGTTCAATATAGTTGTAGTATGCCTCCTTAGCGAAGGCAAGATAACCGCTAGTCCTTAAGGGTAACGGAGTGGATTCCAAGAGAAGGCAAGCGTAGCAGGGGGTGGCAGAAAGTTAGGTGGGCGGATGAGACTAAGAAGTTTACGGGGATACAGTGGCCGCAACTGTCGAAGAACAGGGTTAGTTGGAGAGGCATGGAAGAGGCCTTTGCCCTGCACTGGGCGTAATCAGGCTGATGATGATGATGGCATACAGTCTGAGCACTCTAGACAAGAAGTGGGATCGACTCTGTACTCTCCGGAAAACACTGGGGTTCCAATAGGACATGTCTTTTACAAATGTATCGTTCTGCAGTGCGCTCTACCTTAGATTATGCATGTATAGTCTATGGGTCAGCGAGACCATCGTATAACGACTGGATATAGTATATAACTTAGGTTTGCATCTTCCCATTTGTGCATGCAGAACGTCACCCATAAACAGCCTTTATATGGAGAGCAACGAACCATAACTTACAGACGGGAGAGCCATGCTCACGTGCCAGTACGTCTAAAAATCCGGTTGATGAAGAAACAACCATTTTACCCTATAGACACAAAGTGCCCATTTAGAACACCCTTTGACAACAAAGCGCGGGTTACCAGGCCACTGTTCTTGCGAGTTGAAGAGATATGCCAGGACCTTCGCGTACTAATCACATTACCTGGTACTGCGCAGACGAAATCCACTGCCTTCATAGTACAATATTCCTGCAATCTGCGATTTCACTGTTACACAGTTTCGCAAAAAAATAAACTCCACAACAGCATTTAATACAAATATTTCTTGCACTAGAGGAAAAGTACACTACTTTCACAGCTTTTTATACAGATGGTTCAAAAACAGATGTTTATGTTGAAAGTGTAGTGGTACAAGGGGATACGAATCAGATAGTAAGGCTTCCGTTGGGTGCATCTATACTCACTCCTAAATGTCACGCAATCTTTGTAGCCGTGCAAAAAATAGTAAACGAGAACCTCGCAAACAGTATTATATACACAGACTCGATAAGTGTACTAACAGCTCTTCACTCTGGAGATGCAATCACCCCTTTGCTTGGTGACATTATACACAACATAAGAACCACCATAGCTCACTGACAAAACTTAAAACCCTTCTGGGTACCTAGGCATAACAGAATTAAAGGCTACGAGAGAGCACACTTGTGCGCTGCTCAAGCCCATTGCAAGCAAATAAACAAATTAAACATACACTTTAATGATTGCATGCACTTATTACACCGTGAATTAAGGGGAAAATGCCAATTAAATTGGAGCAATGAAGTAAAGAACAAACTAGTCGTGATAAAGCCAGTTTTAGGTGAATGGAAGTCATGCACACACCGGGATCGTTTTAAGGAATTAGTTCTCTGCCGGCTTCACCTAGGACACACACACCTTATTCATTTTATACTCGAAAAACAAGAAGCACCTCTTGGTGAAAAGTGTGGAGAAGAACTAACAGTAGATCAGATTTTATTCTCGTGCACAAAAGTCGATAAACCTAGTTAAAAGTATTTTACACAGTTCTATAATGACCAAATTCCTTCACACACAATGTTACTGTTGGGTGAAAATGCAATTGTTGACATGTCTTGTGTGATTGGTTTTTTAAGAAAAGGAGGTTTGCTCGACAAACTCTTAAATTTTCACCTACTGCGTAGCTTCGTTTTTTGATACACCTCATCCGCCTTCTCATTCCTGAGAGGGGAGCTGAGGTTTTATTTGGCTCACCTGGAGGCTCAACATCTTTGCCCAGCAAAGGATAGCTGCTGAAGCTACCTGACCTCCTTTAAATCTTTTGCTATTAGCAATTTATCTCTCCTTTGTCCTCACTAGGAAATACAGACCAATGTTATAGGCCCTCTACACCGACAATGATTTTAATTTGGCAACAAAACTCTACACAAAACAATTCTTTTATACCTTCAGCTTGGCGCATGATATCCTTAGTTGTCTATGTGCCATAAAGCTCAACAAGCAAACAAACGAAGTTATCGGTAACTGAGAGGAAGAGGTGCCAAGAGTCCCCGTCGAACAAAAGACAATACCCAGTACAACTCACATTGGCGATAGGTGAACGTGTTTAAAAATAAGGTTTCAACAAATAACACTCCACTGCTCTAACACAGCCTTGGCCCACAGAAATCCTATATTTCCGATCCGAACGAAGCACTACGGCTACACAGAGCGTAGGAACAATGTTCATGTGGTCTTGCTGGTCAGAAAGCGCTGCCTAAATCTGACGCCAACATTGCCTACGTCATTCGAAGCCGCTCAGTCCGTCCCGTGAGCCGGACGCCTGACCAGCGACGACGGCACCGTGAGTTACGCAGCACTTCGAGCTACGTTGTCGCCGCCACCCTATTGAAAAAACTCTGCGTGAGTTTGCACGAGAATAGTGATTTTTGTACGATCACGTTCTTTTTGCACAGGAATGCGCAGAAATTGTGCGTTGACCTGTGCGCATTCTGTGCGTCCTGTGTGTACATGTCCGCGTACTGTGCGCTGATAGACGTCTATGCATACTCTTTGCGTGGAAAAAATCTTGGACTCTCGTGGACAACTCTCTGTGCGTGGACATCTGCGTGCTGAGAGGGGGCTTGCCGAAGCTGTGCGTGCTTATGTGCATACTGAGCAAGCTCAGTGAGGCTGCGTGTGGCCATGTGTGCGTTTGCTTGCTTAGTAGCAACTTGTCGAGACTGTAAAGGCCCATTTAGTGTGAAAGCAAACAAAGTTCAGCATTCAGTTAATGATTACTTCTCAATAATGAGCAATAAGCTCACGTTTTGCTGTTTTATAATTTTCGTCTTGGCGTAAGTACCCATTAATCATTTTCAACTTCAGCAAACAAATAACCAAAAAATTATCTTTTAGTGCAAAATGGTTGTTCCCTTCGATACTGCAGGGACCTGTACATGACAACATGCACACTGAGCAAGAACTTGTCAACATTGCAAGTTCATATTAAAATAATGTAAAACACAAGCTGCTAATGACTCTTACAGCATCCTTCAGTTCTTCCTTTAACCAATTCTGAAAGTTACAGATATCTTATAGATGCATGATGAAAGCCATCCAGAGCACTTATGTTGTTGCCCGTCGTGCAGACAGCCATATTTCGAAATCAGAAGCAACACAACCATTTGTTGCTTGCACTCGAAAGGAGTCAATCAATGGAATAACTCTGGAAGGGCAACAGTGTCTGTTAGGTGTAACAAACAAGCTTGGGGATATAATCAGGTTCAATCAAACATGACGTGCAGAAAGCGAATTGTGAGCTGTAACAGGAATGTTACGAGGCAATTTCCAAAACTTAAAGTCATTAGCATAAATTTACATACATGTAAAAAGGCCATGTAAGCCTACATGAAAAGACAGTTTTGAATTCACAATTGGTGTCAAAAGTTCAGAAATTAGTGCCCTCTCTCAATTTCACTGACAAATCACAGATCGATTAATTAATTCCCAGTATGGCTCCAGAACAAATCCAATGAATCTCAAATGTGCGAAGTATATATACCACACATGTTGCCTGATTAGCACCAGCATTGCATGATGCATGACGAAGTATCACACTCTTCATTCTTCTTCAATCTGTTTTGAAATTCGCACTACCACAAAGACCATCTGGATGGACTATGATTCCATCATATTGCTGAGAGTCACATTCGCAGACCAAGAGCAACACAACAGTGTGCTGCACATGAGTGGATATAATGCACTGGGACAACTGTACACAGTACGGAACGCTTGTAAGGCGTCAGGTATTTGCTTGGGGAATGCAATCGAGTTCAGTCATGTTTCATGTGTAGAAAGGAAGATAAAAAATTCAGGGGGCACTTTGACTGTCTAAAGTGCGTAGAGGCGAAAGCGTTTTCCGCACCACTTTCAGTGCTTCTGTGGCACTGGGGGCGTCACATGTAATTGAGTACTAATTACTAAGTGATGACAAATCACTAATTCATGGTTAATTACTGATTAATGCCTGAATACTAATTAACTGATAATTAAGCTTAAGCTTAAGCTTCGCCTTTAGGAGTGGAACGCGACAGCGTGTTGTAGCGCTGCCAGGGAGTCCACGGAACGCCACCACCCGTTCGGCGCGATGCCTTGCCGTTTCAACGCAACGGTTTTTGAGGAAAGGAAATGGCGCAGTAAATCTCTGTCATCTCGGTGGACACCTGAACCGCACCGTAGAGGAACGGAGGAAGTGGAGTGAAAGAAGAAAAACGAAGATGGCCCGTAATGAAGAAAATGAAAATTGTATTTGAGGAAAGAAAATTACGCAGTAACTGTCTCACATATTTCGGTGGACACCCGTCAAAATTCAGGGGGGGGGGTGCACTTTTTTGACCTAAAGTGTGGTCACTGATGTGTGGTTAAGATGTTAAGCTTCGCCTCTAAGAGTGGAACGCGAGAGCGTCTTGCAACGCTGCCAGGGAGTCCATAGAACGCCATCGCCCATTCGGTTCTACGCCTCGCTCGTCGGTAAATTGGTTTTTGAGGAAAGGAAATGTATTTCTCTCTCATATCTCGGTGAACACCTAAACCTCGCCGGAAGGGAAGGGAGGAGGATGGCAGTGAGCGAAGACACCGTATTCACTAGACGTGCCTTTGTTCATTCCAAACCATCGAGCTGGCATGGCGGAGTGGATAGCATGCTCGTCTCGCACTCCGAAGACCGGGGTTCGATTCCCGAGCTCGACCAATTTCTTACTAGGTTTTATTTATTTATATGGCCTGACTAGAGAAGTTAATTAGGCTAATTGGGTAATTAGGCAATTAACTAAGCTCAGTTTCACTTACTTGGAGCATCACTATATGGTCCCTTGAATTGGTTGCATGGTTACTAGCCAAATTACAATTGGCCCCGTTTGAAATTGGCGCACTGTGACGTCACGACCGTTTCGACCAACTGAAAAGCGTGACATTCTCTGTCGACAACTGCTGCTTACAACGATGAGACATTAAAGGCTTTCGCCTTAAAAGTTGTAGCAGAACTATGAAATCCAACATGCAATACTTAACTTCCCCAGGTGATCTACACACACATAAAAAAGCATGAAAGGATAAGCTCAGCGGTACTGTTCAGTTTGATGTCCTTTGAGGTTTGACTTGCGCATCTGTATGCAACCATAAGATACCATCTTGAAGTTACCAGAATGCCCAAAACAACTTTGTTGAACTGTTCTACTCTAAACTGAAATACTTTTCCTTAAAACATTTTTTTTGCAACATGCCGTAGAGCTAATTATAAAATAAAGAAAAGAAGCTGATAAAATTTTCTCATCTCAAACGTACTGATAAGTACACAAATCTGAGTGTTTTCAAGAGAGGTGACGCACCCGGTATTCAGTGTCCAGAAGCATACATAGTTGACAGACGTCATGTCTGGTCACAAAGTCAATACCAAGTAAGGCGCATATTCTAACCTGCAATTGCATGAAGCTGCACGTGCTTCATAGGCTGTAACTCCGCCAATAACTGCTACATATTTCCCACCTCTAGCACGAGTGCGGAATCAGTATACAGCATGGAAACAGCAGTTTTGTTGCTTTAGCTTCTTTACTATGCTGTTTAGGCAAGAGACGAGTTGAAATATTTGCATGGGCAGTTCTCGATTGAAGTAACGTAAAAAACATCCGCACTCCTTTCTGCTGAAGCGACTGGTGGACCACTTTTGCATGTCGCATCTCGTATGACTTGCTAAGGGTCCAAACTGACACACGCACTTCGTCAAACCTTCACCCAAAACACTCTTCGCTTTTGCTATAAGCTCCGGCCACAGGCTGTAAGTGTCCCGTCACCGTTCACATCGCAAAAGAAGGCAGCGCTCGCAGGCGGTCAGTTTGAGCTGACAGCGACAGGCGTTGCAGGCACAATAAGCACACCGTCGACTAAGTTTCCAAGGAAGCCACACTGTAGACGGGCGCCGTCTTGTAATCGAAACACACCACAGAAACAATGGCCACTGTCGCTGCTTATGAGCCAGGCATTTTTGCAACGAAGTTAACAGTGCAATAGGCCGAAAGGTTCGACTCATCAAACGACGGCACCGCACTGCTGACCTCATTATCGTTGTCGACCAGACATCCATAACACATATGCCCAGACGGATCGCTTAATTGGCAGCTGCTACCACTCTTGGATGAGAGCGCGCCCACCGGCAGCACACACCGGTAGTCTTTCTTTTGCGATTCCAGCACAGTAACAGCGGCGCGCAAGAGCGCCCAGCAGCATTACGAGAAAACAAGCGAAGCTCACGGCGGTGATCTCAAGAAACCATGCAGCATGTCGGATAGGCTTTGGATTTGACGCGCTAGACCGTGCCCACTCACGCACGCACGCACGCATGTACCGACACGCATATTCATGCGTCCACCCGTCACAAATTTCTCAAGTTTTTAATGCTAATATGTGCACAAGAACTTAATTATTTTTGTCACGAAAGTTCATTTGGTTTTAGACCTTTGCTATCGCACTGCCCAAAAGCATAGAGCCCGAGAGAGACGACCTGGAGGAATGCCTGGAGGCGATGCCGTTCTAAACGGGCCCAAGGAAGCCGGAACTGGCCGAAGCGCTAGCCAACGAACGCAGCGACTGGGGATTGTATGGCGGTCAGCGTTACGTTAGGAAAAAGTGTGGTTTTTCTGCAATTGGCACTATTAATTCATCATACCTGTGAGAATGTGAAATCAGTGCAAATCATGCCAGATTTCAAATTGAGGGACGCATGCAGAATTTGAAGCAAACCAGCCTTCTACTGAAAATATCGTTCTGCTGTGGTCTGTTCTTTTGAATGGTGGCATGTATTGTAGAAACGATGCTGGTTATCGATATGCAAGTGATGTCTCGTCTGAGGCTAGCTTGTGAATGACTGCCGTGGTTATGAATTTCTTGTTGCCTGGCCCACTTCGAAATGTGGTTAAACAGTCATGTTCCATTCTGCGACCGGCTCCTTTTTGTGCCTTGCATTTTGCCTTACATGCTTGATTCTGGTCCATTTTTTGCACTGTGCTGCTGTTAAATGTGTCTTTTTACCTTGCAGCAAGCTCCATATAGCTTTACCAGCAATGCCTTTTCCAAGCTCTCCAGTATAGCTGTGCCAGCCTTTCACTTGGTGCTACGATGCCCAGCAAGCAAGCAGGCTTTTGAGGTAAGCACTGAAGACATCTTCCGACACAAGTAGCTTTTATTTTCCTGGTCCACTGCTACTTGTGTGACCCCTCGTTATGTTGATTTTGGCAAGTTAGGTTGCCTATTAAGGGCTCTCTTTTGTTTTTCACCTGCTGCTGTGTCCTACTGCATTGGTGTTCGGCTGCTGAGCCCAAAGACGCGGGATTGAATTGCGGTGGCTTCGTTTCGACAAGGCGAAATGCATATTTGCTCGTGTGTTATGCGCTGTCAGGGCATGTTAAAGAATCTTTGGTGGTCGAAGTTTATGCACAGCCCTCCTCTGTGGATGGAGCTAATGTTCAACTTTGAGGCATTAAAGGGACACTGATGGCAAACTGAAGTTGGCCTGTGATGATGGAGTTCCGCATTCTAACCACAAAGACGTCGCTTTTTCTGAAAGTGGAGCTTTATAAGCCAGGGAAAGCAAAAAATACAATTGTCATCAGCACCGGCTGATTTCGGAAGTAAATTGCGATGCGTTGACTCCGTTTTTTTTTGGCACAGATTCCAGAGGCTAGGCTGAACTGCCATTCACCTCAGAACGGTGATCATGGAGTCCTTTGTGTAGTCTTCATGAGTTCAAATCGAGTGGCGGGAAAATTTTTAAATGTAATTTTTGCGCCAAGCATTGTGTTGGTGGCCTTTGCGCTGCTGTTAAAAAACGGAATAGCAGTACGGTATCCCATAAAACTAGGTTCAGGACTTGCAAGAAGTGGTTTATCACATTCCGCTAGCTTGTACAAGAAACTACTTCAGGGATATGTGCAAGTGTCTTTAATGCGTTCCTGAGTGAGCACTAACTCGTTAGGGGGAAGGCAGCTTCTAATCTGGCACTACAGTGCCAATGTCGTGAGTGTAAATCATAAGATGACCCATCAGTGTGCATGCCTGATTTCTGTGACACTTCAGTGGTGTATAGAAGTGGTAGGGAGTATAGGTGGCGCCGCCCTGGTTAGCTGGCTGCCTACCGTGCTCTGCTTTAACCTGCCCCTGGCCTGGTCCAGGGCCTCGCCCGCCCCTGGATTTACACTACATCGCTTCAGGAAGGCTCCCGAAGCACGTGGAAACCATCGGCATCACGGCCCGCTGCCGAACTGGCCCTCCAAGCGTCTCCAAAACTGTGAAGCGGCGCGGCGCCTCGCTAAACCTAATGCGCCGCGCCTCCACCGCCGCAATGCAGCGTCTGACCAAGCCCCTGCAGCCCAGACCCACCGATGCCGCCACGGCGGGGCCTGTTGCAACCGCGTCGACAGCTGTCTCTCAAACGGGTACGTTCAACGCCGCCCACGCAACCGAGCACATTCCTGCCGCACTGCACGCCTTGAGCGACGCTGGGAGCACCGGATCGACGGCCGCGGCGCAGCCGGCAGCGTTCGTCGTCGGCGCAGCGTCCACACCTAGCCAACTCCACGCTCTAAGGGACGCCAAGAGCTTCGGGGCCATAGACGCGTCGCAGCCGGCTCCGTTCGTCGCCGCCGCTGGAGCCGCTGCACCTACTCCAGCCAAAGGTCCCACTCACACCAAGACCTCCAGTTCGGCACCCGCGTCGCACACTGAGACTCCGGCTGAGGAGTCAGACATGGACCTTACGACGTCCCCGGCAGACGACACTCCTTCCCAGGAAATCGGCTGGACCACCATCGGTGCCAACCGTAAGCCTGCCACCGCAGCCCGACCCCGCGCCGAGCTCATCACAGTTGCCATCCAGCTTCCCCCTGGAACCCTCACCCCCAAGCTACCTCTCTACGACGTACTTGCCGCAGTCGCCTCCGCTGCACAACTTTCCTCGAAGACCAGTGCCGACATCACCCTTCAGGCCAGGCCAGCCCAAAGCCTTGTGTTTCTAAAGACTCATTCTCCTCTCACCGCCCACCTCCTACTCTCTGTCACGCATCTTCAGCTTCATGGTAAGCCTGTCACCATCAAAACTTACACCCCCCATCCTCCCATCTCATGCCTCGGCGTCGTCCATAACGTCGGGGGCCACTTTACTCCTGATGACCTCATGCATGACCTGGAATCTTTCAAAACAGATATTCTCGCTGCTCGCATGATGGGATCCACTCAATCAGTGCTCATAACGTTCGCTGGTACCGTCATCCCCCACTTTGTTTATTTCAAACGCGTTGCCTTCCGGTGCCGTCCTCATAAACCTAAGCCTCCCACCTGCACCCGTTGTCTCACTCTAGGCCATCGCGCCCACCAATGCCCCCAGCACAGCGTTCCGGCCAAGTGCCGTCGCTGTGCTGCTCCTCTACCCGCCGACCCTTCCGCTCATGTGTGTGCCCAGCCCTGGTGCGTTCATTGCCAGGTGAACACCCACCCCTCCCTCGACCCCACTTGCCCCTTCATCCTTGATAAGCAACGCGAGTGTGCTAAAGCTGCATACCTCCGACGCCTAGCTTTGCGCCGGGCCACTCAACCCACCACCCCTTCCTCCTCCCCCGCCTCCTCCTCCTCCTCCTCCTCCTCCTCCTCTAATCATGAATCTCCATCATCTCCGATCACGTCACCACCAGGCTCCTACGCCGCCATAGTTAAAGGATCCTCGGTGCCAGCGTCCCTCTCTTCCCCTACACTACCCTCTCCATCCTTGACTGACGAGAGCCGCTCCTTCGACCTCCGGCTCGCAATGCTGGAACGCCAGCAGCGAGAGCAGCAGCGCATTTCCCACGATCTACAACAGCAGATACATGCCTTGACTCAAACCCTCCAGACAACCACCTCATCTCTTACCTCCCAGCTTAGCAAGCTAAATGAGCACCTTGCCACGTTCACCACTCCTTCCTCCAGCGCCCAGGTCGCCTCTTTGGCTGACCTTGTAGAAACCACCACACAGGCACATCACACTCGCTTGGTTCAGCTGGAAACTTCGGTTCTCCAGATCCTTACCACCCTCCAAGCACAATCAAAGCAATTGGAATCCTTCGCATCTATGCTCCAATCCGTCCATGAGTCACTGCCCCGGCAAAAAAGAAGGAACGCGTACCATCGCGTTCCTCTCCACTATCATAATGGCGTTTGGCGAGGACCTCGAGATTGTGCAGTGGAACTGCCGAAATCTTTGCCACAATAAGACCCCCCTCCACCAGTATCTACTCACCCGCCCCTCCCTACCTCATTTTATCCTTCTCCAGGAGACCCGGACGGCCCGCAATGTCCCAGGCTACCGCGCCTACCATGCCACTACGGCCACACCACTTGCGTCTATTTATGTACGCAGTGACGTGCTCGTAGAGCAAATTGACATCCCCTCCACCCTCCTTAAATATTTAGTTGGTGTGGTTTATTACCACCCTTCTTCCCGCATCTCACTCGTCCTTTTGTCTTTTTACAACCCCCCTGTCACTTCCTCTTTATTCTCTGCTCTGGGCAAATTCCTTCACTCTCTTTCTTCTACCTCCCATCTCCTCTTTGGTGGTGACTTTAATGCACCTCACACACTCTGGGGCTACCCACAAACCCTCAAACCCGGCCGCCTCCTCCATTGTCTGGCCCAGGAACGCCACCTCACCCTTCTTAATACTCCTGGCTCTCCTACTCGAGCGGGCACTGCCTCACGATGCCCTACGACACCCGACCTCACTTTCCCTCGGGGTTCACTTTCCTTTCACTAGCAGGTGACAGCCGAAACTCTTCTAAGTGACCACTTTCTCATCCATATCACAACCTCTCTCTCCCACATCCCTCGCTGTCATCCGATTATTCACACTGACTGGCATGCTTTTCGCACTAATCTCGCCTCCGACTCCTTTCAATCCTACGACGACTGGACGTCGCGCATCTCTGCAGCGCTCACGTCCAGTAGCCGTCGCGTTCGCTCTCGTTACCCAATCCAAGACCCAGATCCTCACCTTCTCCGTTTATGGCGTCGCCGTAAACGTCTTCAACGCTCCTTTCGCTCCCAACCACACAATGTCCAACTTTCCTCCCGGATCACTGCTTTGCGGGCCGAGATCGTCGCCCACTGCGCTTCCCTCGAGCACTCTCGTAGGAGTGCTCTTTGTGATGGCCTTGATTCTGCATTGCACTCGCGATCCGCATGGTCTCTCTTTAAATTCCTCCTTGGTACTAAGCCTGCCCTTGCTCCCACTCTAGCTAAAGCCCTCACTCAGGGGACTCCCTCCGAAGTTTTTGATCAACTCGCCTCTCTCAACCTCCCGCCCCCTCTGGCACCCTCCAACCCGGTGTACTCGGGCGGACCTAACCCCGATCTGGACCAATGCTTCACTCTCCGGGAGCTCGAATCTGCTCTGGCTGCTAATTCTACACGCTCGACTCCCGGTGAGGATGCCATTACATACACCACACTTCGCAACCTTCCTGACTGCGCCAAAGAATTCCTCCTTCAAACCTACAATGAGGCCTGGGAGAGCGGCTGCTTGCCGGGCTCCTGGACATCCTCCCTTATTTCTATGATTCCAAAACCGGGCAAACCTCCCTCTCTCTCTAACCTCCGCCCAATCTCCCTGACGTCGTGCGTTGGTAAGACCCTTGAGCGAATGGCTCTGACTCGCCTCTGATTTTCTTGAGGCACGGGAGTTCTTCCCCCATTCTCTCATTGGCTTCCGACGCCGCGTCTGTGCACAGGACATGTTTCTGATTCTCCAGCAAACGATCCTCTCCCCTACACCTACTCAAATTTACGCACTTGTGACCGTCGATGTTCGCAAGGCCTTTGACGGTGTTTGCCACGATCACATCCTTTCTCAACTCGCCTCTTTGGATTGTGGTTCCCGCATGTACTCCTATATCCGCTCATTCCTTTCTAAACGTGTGGCTCGCTTTCGAGTAGATACCCACTTGTCTAACCCACACCACCTCACCCGTGGCACTCCTCAAGGTGCTGTTCTGTCTCCTACCCTTTTCAATCTCGCTATGGCCCCTCTCGCCTCCCAGCTAGCTGAAATTCCCGACGTGCATCATATATTTTACGCCGATGACATCACTCTCTGGTGTTCATCTGGCTCTCCCGGTCACGTACAGGACACCCTGCAACGTGGCCTAGATCTCATCGACTCCTTTCTCACCACCGCTGGCCTCTCTCCTGCTCCTGAGAAATCCGAGCTTCTCCTTCTCAACCATTTCTCCTACCAGCGCTCACACAACCACTTCGTCTCTCTCCACCTTTCTGGCTCTCCCATTCCTGTCGTCACACAGTGCAAAGTTCTTGGCTTCCCTTTGCATGCGGCTAAGAATGTGCAATCCCTTCACCGCGCTGTCACCACCTGCCACTCTGTAACTCACCTCCTGCGGCGCGTGGTCACTCGACGCTCAGGTCTCCACGAGGCTCACGCGTGCCGAGTTGCCCACGCGCTGGCCCTCAGCAAGGTCTTGTACTTTGCACCATACGCTTCCTTCACTCAGACTCAACTTTACGCTCTCGAGACTGCCCTTGTGGGCCTCTACAAGGCAGCTCTCAACCTCCCTATCACTACCTCTACCACTAAGCTCTTTGCCACAGGCCTCTTCCATCCTCTTCGTTCTCTTCTCAGTCTCCATCGCGACTCGCAGCTTGCCCGGCTTTCCCTTACCCGTCAGGGTCAGTGGTTATTGACTCAAGCGGGTATCTCGCCCATTCCAATCTCCCCGTTTACCTCTCCTATTCCCACCCCCGCCCCCAGTCTTCGTATCCTTCCCCTCCCGACCAACATGTACCCCGTCCTGCACGCCGGACGTCGTCATGCTGCCGCACAGCACCATTCCCCTCTCTTTGATACCCAGGGTGTAGCTTACACGGATGCCTCCTTCGTAGCTCCTCGAGGTTCCTGCGGCTACGCCCTGTACCATCCACACCTCCCTGCTCCTGAAACCCACACCAGCGGGCCGTATCTACACCCTCCAGACGCATTGTCTCTCGAGGTCCTCGCCATTGCGCATGCCCTCCAGTCATTTTCCCTCCTTCCCTCTCTCCAAGAGTACACAGTCTATTCGGACTCTCAAGCCGCTATACACCACATACAGAAACGCACCCTGACCCCTTCTCTCCAAGAGGAGGTCGAACGAGCGGTCTCCGCACTGCAGCCTTCCATCGTTTTCCTCCGCTGGGTCCCTGGGCATTCAGGGATTGACGGCAATGAGCTGGCCCATCAGCTCGCCCGCGACACACTTTTCCGGGCACCGTTGATCCCCTGGCCCAAGCCCTCGGAGGACGGTGGGAGACTCACCATTCGCCGCACCACAAAAGAGGTGTACCTTGAGCTCCGCCTCGACAAACGCCTTTACCCTCCCCGTCATCCATCACTCACGGTGCCGGAGTCTCGCCTTCTTCGGCACATTCAGATGAATGCAGTTATCACCCCGTCCCGCCTCTTCCTCTATCGCTATCGATCGGACCCTTCCTGTCCCAACTGCCCCTGTATCTATGCGGACCTGGCCCATTGCCTCTTCTATTGCCCGGCTGCTCAGCAGTCGGGTTCCTTCCCCCCACCCTCTCTATCCATCACCACCTGGCTCGACTGGCTTGGCGCTGAAGGGGAAGAAGAACAGCGGCTTCTGGTCGCCCAGGCGGTCGAAATGCTCGGCCTGTAAATTATGGTCGATTAAAAGTCTTTTACTACTACTGCTACTAGAAGTGGTAAACAAATCTGTAAGGTATTTGATGCATATCTCCAAGGCAACGGCTGCATGTGTAGTGAAGCCATTAGTCAATCTTCAACGGAAAGAATTTCCTCTTTTAGATGACGTGCTTGTATATCAGTGAGAGTTATTTGTTGTCCTGCCTTTCGCTGGTGTGGGTCATGTGTGTGCGTATCTTCATGAGAGCCTTCTTTTCCTTCACAAAAAATTCAATTGATAGTCCAACCTGTTTTCTTCTCTTTTCCTGTGTTGCATCTTTTGGCTGGTTTTAAATCTGTAACTGAGCTCAGACCGTGATAATTACAGCCGGAAAACAGGGATACTGAATGTGAGCTTGGCATACATGCGTACTGTACGTGTGAAAGTGCAGTTTACAATATTCAGAAATGCTTGATAGCCTTCCAAGAATCTAAAATTTTGTTGGAATTCCTTTTTGTTCTCTATTCAAGTGTCGAGAGTTTTTCCGCTTCATCGTGTGATTAGAGCCACTTTGGTACTTAAGCTGAAATCTTTTCTTTAGCCTGCATGTTTCTCACTTTTGGGACAGAAACAAGGAGGCTAATGAAAAGAGTTCAGCTTAAAAGAGTATAGACACCTTATCTTGGTGGCATGTTTTCTTCTCTATAATGATGCGGAAGACACTACTATGCATGAATCACCATCTGGTATTTGCGTGCGACCGCTAAATAATTTATAATCAAATTTTTCGGCCATCCTGTTTCAGTGCACAATTTGACTATGGCTATGACATCAAAGAGAGGTTATAGGTCACGTGAGGCGTGGGAAAACTGCACTTATAATCGCTGCTTCATCATTTTAATTCGCTACAGCGCTGACGCCAGCATTCCTCAAGAGACAGAAGTACCAATTGTATTGCAGTTTTTCACGCCTCACGCGACCAATAACCTCACTTTGACATCACAGCCATCATTCAGCTGTTGAAACCGAAACAAATACAGCAGGAGAAAGAAATTTGATTACAAATTATTTAGCGGTCATATGAGGATGCCATGTGGTAATCCGTGTATAGTACTTTGTCTTATTACAAAGAAAAAAAACACGTGCCAAACGATAAGGACAGCAAAGTGAGCTATGGAAAGAAAAATGATAAGTGTGACATTAAGAGACCAAAAGGGGGCGGAGTGGGTGAGGGAACAAACGCGGGTTAATGACATGCTACTTGAAATTAAGAGGAAGAAATGGGCTTGGGCTGGGCTTGTAATGCGAAGACAAGATAACCGCTGGTCCTTAAGGGTAATGGAGTGGATTCCAAAAGAATGCAAGCATAGCAGGGGGTGGCAGAAAGTTAGATGGGCGGATGAGATTAAGAAGTTTGCGGGGATATGGTGGCCACACTTAGCAAAGGACAAGGTTAATGTGGAGACATGGGTGAGTCCTTTGCCCTGCAGTGGGCGTAGTCAGGCTGATGATGATGATACGTGTCACACCTGCTGCTTCGTGCTATCAGCTGGCCCATGCTTGGCCGACCAGACTAGCCAAATTTGTGATGTGGGTTTTCTATTGCACCTGCATTTGTGTACACAGAGGACTTGAATGGTAGCAGGTGATCCTGTGCATGTGTTCACGCCACAGCACACATGACCCACACTGAAAGCTTCTCTGCCTTTAGTAAGGCAGCTGCATCAGTCTGGGACATAACGTATCCCAGTGCTAGAGTATGAGTACATTGCTCTGGAATTTTAATCTGGTATCAGGTAGGATAGCGCAAAAGAAGGCTAGCGCGGCTGCTTAATATTCTCTTGGGCAGCTGTGTGATTTTCAGTGCCTCTTAGTGTAATCCGTGAAAGTTCACTGTAACCCATTCGTTTTGATGTAAATTAGAGTCCTTAGAGCCCTCTACTTTTTAATGATAATAACAAGGTAATGCAGCAATTCAACTGTACCTGTTCTTTTTCAACACAGTAAAGTGCTGCTGGGTCGAGTTCACAGTTTTACTTTGTAGTGTGCTCAGGCTGTCATCATCATCATCATCATCAACAGCAGCAGCAGCCTGACTTTACCCACTGCAGGGCAAAGCCTCTCCCATGTCTCTCCAATTAACCCTGTCCTTTGCCAGTTGCGGCCACTGTATCTCCACAAACTTCTTAATCTCCTCCACCCACCATTATCATTACCAAGCTCATACAAATGGATTGATGCACGTAGTGTCAGGTGCGTAATGTGATACCACCAGCTCACCCCAAGCTGTGCTCAGATTTGCCTAATTGCTGCAGGAGCAATAAGGCAGGCATGAGGCTGAGAGGTGCAAAAACATGATTTTTCAAGAATGTATTTGTGGAAATTGCAATTAATCAGGTGAATTTGCTTTCATTTTAGGAGCTGCACACAAGCTGTGCGTCTTTCCATGCTGATCATGCTGGCCAGGTACGCTTATGGTTACATTAATAGGTTGTTTTCATAATGGCAGTTGTGGATTTCTGTGTGGTTTTGAAACATAAATTGTACAAGTATTTGGCCTGCCCCAAAAGTATAGTGGTGCATTCAGGGCCAGTGTTACAAAGGGATGTTTTGATTGCTACAAGTACTTGAAGGCCCCTCTGTGTTCACTGTGGAAGGCCCCCTCCCTACTTAGGAATTGCTATTTGGGTTACTCAGTCATTTGGCAGAGGAATAGTGTATAGAGATAAGGGATGGAAGAATGCTTCGAACTAAAGAAAAAAATCCAGCAAGCAGTCATAGAAGCAGAAGTACAAAAATGGCAAGGCTTTCTCTAATTTACATCGAATCTTTTTCACTTAGACTTCTTATTGCATAGAACGGCTGATGCTTGGCTTACACACATATTTTCTTTAGGTATGCAGTAGGTCTGAAATTCTTGTATGATATGGTCACGGTGCCAAAAAATGATGGTGGTGTTAGAAAACTCGGAATACAGAGGAATGTCTTACAATCAGCAGCGAGACGTGAGGCCAGTGTTCCTCGAACTAAGTTCGTACACCTTTCACGTCTGGCTGATGCAGCAGCTGTTCTGGTTATACACCTTCGAGTACAAGTTAGATACAGAGCACCAATAGCACTATCTATACAAGACGCAGCGTGTTCGACATTGCACTCGTTTCGCTTACATGCTCCCATCTTTCATTTGTTAAAAAGTGGCCAAAAGTGCTCAATAAGCTGAGTAGGCATCAGAAAGGCACTTCGACCTCATATATAGCAGTAGAGTTCTTACAGAATAATATAACTTGTGTAAGTATGGAATGCCCACAATTGAAAGGCCACATTTCTTTTCAACTAAAGTGGCTGTTTGGACTTGTTGGTCAGTGATCATGGTTAAAGAATGCAGCGTGAAAAAACAAGGACAAATGAAAAAGTGGACAGGACTGGCAGGTGTTCATTTCTTCGTTTGTTTTTGTCTTTTCGCGCTGCATTCTTTAACCCTGATCACATTACTTTGTGCTTTACATTTTTTTACAAAGCTTGTGCTCGCAAATGTTAGAACATACGAAAAAAAATAGAAGCCTGGCTGATAACAGCCAAAAATTTTGACCTGCCAAATATACTCACGAATGCAACAGTGAGACAAGTGGGCAAAAAACAGCAGTACAACTTTTTTAGATTTTTGACAGTAGTGGTGCTTGTACTGCAGCTACTGCTAGGATAACATGTCTTGCCTCTGCAGCTCTGTTGCCTTCATGCATATATTTTGTAAACGAAAGGCTTTTTTGAATTGTAGCCGGCCTTCAAGGTGCTGGTGTTTTGGCATCTGTTTTAACCTCTGTATGCAAAAGCCTTGCCAAAAATAGCTATCAGGAATTGCGTCCATTGGAAGAAAAGTGGCATAGGATTGCGATCATTCCGTACATACACCAGTTATCTCATTCTTGGAAGAATGCTGGAGCCAGGTGCAAGGTTGTGAGGGCCGTTTGGCCCCTAATAAGCTTGAGCACCTTTGCCCACTCATTGACTAATGGAAGATAGGCAATAGTAAGAAAAAAAAAGCACAATGTCAAGCACAGCTTAACAAATGTAAACTGTGCTCGTGGTGTTTTTTCTCATTCCTTTGCTACATGATTGAAGATAAAGGTGCTATCAAAGTAAATGAAAGTAAATGGAAGGCAGGATTAGTGAAAATTTTTGATTTCTTAGCGTAATTTAGATTGTGCAAATTATATAGTGCACCAATAAATTTCGCACATTACGATTTGAATGCAGGTGTACTTTGTCCAGGCCGGCTGTTGCATCAACCCAATATTAAGGGAGTAGAACTTGCATACCGAGCTGCCTCATCTCTACAATCTTGTGGGTCATTGTAACTTGTCCATCTGGACAGGGGAATTTTTCCAATGCTGCTTTTGTTTTTCGGCACCATGTGTAGCAGATACAAAGAACTGCCAAGCTCCCGACCGCTCAGCTAAAAACAGTGTCATGCGCAATGCAAGCATCAACCTTCCTACATGATTGCAATTGTAATTACGATTGCAATGAGGTTTCTGGCAGTAAATTCAGTTGTGAGTCATTGCTCATGCTGTGTACTTCCTTTGCCCCTCATCTCTGGGTGCTATTCCTTCTTGATAGTCTTCCTGGTCTGAGCTTCTGTGATAGCCTGTTGACATACACGAGAGATGGCATCTGCGAATTTAGTGTGTTATTGGCTCTGACTGAGAAACATGCACTTTCCAGGACTACTACCTGCAGATGTGCCATATCTATTTTCATAGCTACTGTTGTGCTGTAGTTGTGCTATCCACTTCCCTGTTTTGTACTGGAAGGTTTCTAGGCTGTAGCAGGCCAGACACATATAACTGTAATACATAGAGTGCTGTATACATTAGTTAAAATGCATCGTCATCAGCCTGACTACACCCACTGCAGGGCAAAGGCCTCTCCCATGTCTCTCCAATTAACTCTGTCCTCTGCCAATTGTGGCCACCGTATCCCCGCAAACTTCTTAATCTCATCCGCCCATCTAATTTTCTGCCGCCCCCTGCTACATTTACCTTCTCATGGAATCCACTCTGTTACCCTCAAGGACGAGCGGTTATCTTGCCTTCGCCTTACATTCCCTGCCCGAGCCCATTTCTTCCTCTTGATTTCAAATAGGATGTCATTAACCCGCGTTTTTTCCCTCACCCACTCCGCCCGCTTCCGGTCTCTTAACGTTACACCTATCATTTTTCTTTCCATAGCTCGCTGCGTTCTCCTTGAATTAAGCTGAACCCTCATTGTTAGCCTCCAAATTTCTGCCCCATAGGTGAGTACCGGTAAGGTACAGCTGTGTTAGACTTTTTCTCTTGGGGGATATTGGCAAACTGCCTTTCGCGATCTGAGAGAACCTGCCATATGCGCTCCACCTAGTTCTTATTTTTCTAGTTATTTCCCTCTCATGATCCGGATCAGCGGTCACTACCTGCCCTAAGTATACATATCCTCTTACTACTCCTAGCACCTCGCTACCAATTGTGAACTGCTGTTCTCTTGCTAGACTGTTGAGCATTACTTTGGTTTTCTGCATGTTCATTTCTAGCCCCACAATTCTGCTCTGCCAGTCTAACTCATTCATCATGCTTTGCAGTTCATATCCTGAGTGGCTTAGGCAGGCAATGTCATCAGGGAATCGCAAATTACTTAGGTATTCTCCAGTAACTCTTATCCGCAACTGTTCCCATTTCAGGCCCCGGAACACCTCGTGTAAACAGGCGGTGAATAGCATTGGTGAAATCGTGTCTCCCTGCCTGACACCTTGCCTTATTGGAATTTTATTGCTGACCTTATGGAGAACTATGGTAGCGGTGTAGTCGTTATAAATATCTTCCAATATTTTCACATAACACTCTTCTACACCCTGATTCCACAATGCCTGCATGACAGCTGTGGTTCCACCGAGTCAATTGCTGTCTGGTAGTCAATGAAGGCTATATATTGGGGTTGGTTATATTCTGCCCATTTCTCTATCACCTGATTGATTGCATGAATGTGGTCTCTTGTCGAGTATCCTTTACGAAAGCCTGCCTGATCATTTGGTTGATTGAATTCGAAGGTTGTCCTGAGTCTATTAGTGATTACCTTAGTAAATACCTTGTAGACAATGGATACTAAGCTGATCGATCTGTAAATCTTCAAGCCCTTGACATCTTCTTTCTTATGAATTAAAATAATGTTCCCATTTTTCCAAGCTCCTGATACGCTCGTGGTCACGAGGCAAGCGTATACAGGGTGGCTAGTTTCTCTAGCATAATCTCTCCTCCATCCTTCAAGAAATCTGCTGTTACCTGATCCTCACCAGCTGCTTTACCCCTTTCCATTGTTCCCGAGGCTTTCTTTACTTCCTCCCTCGTTACTGGCGGGATGTCCCATTGCTGTGCTCTACTGCCTCTCTCTGTAATGTTCTGATTACATTCACTTTTTTAGAGATTTGTGCAGAACTCTTCGGCTACTTTAACTATCTTATCCATATTGCTTATGACATTGCCCTCTTTGTCTTTTATCCCATACATCTGGTTTTTACCTGTGATTAGTTTTCTCTTCACTGATTTTAGGCTACCTCCATGCTTTAGAGCATGCTAGGTTTTCTCCATGTTAAACTTTCTTATGCTGGTTACCTTGCACTTATAAATAACTTCGATAGCTCTCCTAGTTGTAATCTGTCTCTGAAGTTAGACGTCCTCATGCTTTGGCGTTTCTTCGTCAGATCTTTCGTCTCCTGAGATAGCTTGCAGGTATCCTCTCGAATGATCTGACCACCTACTTCTGCAGCACGCTCTAATGAATTTAAATATGTATTTAAAGATAAGAGTTAAGGTGGGAGATTGAGCTTTGAGATTTGCACTTCAACTCGGGAGTTATGCCGCTGCTACACAGAATACTTGATCGCCGTAGAGATATTTCATCATCTCGCACCAAGCTGCTGTGGCGCCACTGTCACAGCTGATGATTTTGCTGGGAAGCTGTTGTAGCACTCACGCAGTTTTCAAAAGGTGGTATTTATTGTTTTTGTGCTATTGGCAACAGTGATAACATGCTTGCTGCAGTGTTTTGTGGCCAGCCTTCTTTTTTTTTTTCAGTGAAATAAGTTGTACATTTCATGTTGAGTATTCTTTCAGCGATTAAATTGCTTTGATTTTATTGCTTAGTGTATAGTTGCGAGTGCTCCATGTCTGAGTGCAAATTTCTACCACTGAAAAACCTTCAAAATCTTGATAGATGTCCACACTGTTCTAGGGACTCTGTGGCTTTTGAAAATGCCCATTTAGCTGCATTCAAGTGCCACTGAGTTGATAGCCATTTGAAAGCCTTCAAAATGCGTGTGCGACATGGTTATTAGATTTTGTGCAGGTTTGATGCTGAGCAGCCTGCATGCTTGAGTCGGGTTTTTCAGTGTCTGTATTTCAAACCTGAAACTTTTGCAAATCATCATTAGTTCATTAATGGAAGAACTACTTGTGCCCTTTTCTGGAATTTCCAGAAAACAGATTAACTGATTTTTTTTGCATATACTGCTACCTTTTTGCAGGTGCTGCATAGTGAGAACGTGTATCAAGACGCCAACCTGCTGGACTTGGAGAAACTGAAGAAATTGTTTAGCCACTGTGTGGCACCCATCATGAGGGATGTGGCATTAATAACGCCAGTTAAGGTGACCTTATATATGTCCTTTTTCAAGCATGCTACACACATGAGAGCCATCCCACGAAGCACCATTTCTGCAAAGCTTTCTATCTCACAACATGCATGCTGAATGAGGCAGTGACAGACAGATGAGGAGGCCTCAAGGCAGGGCATTGGCGTAACGTGTTGAGCAGTGACGTAGGAGCCTTGCAGCCATGCAAGGTATTATCGGTGTCATGATGGTAACTCCATTTGACTCTGTCTAGTGCTCTGTGAGCCAGACTCGGCTCTTGCACATTCTGGGACTCACCCTTGGCTCTCGGACATTCTGGAAGCCTCAGCCTTGCTCGGCTTGCGCAAATTATGTGAAATATGTCTCGTGTTCTGTGACCTCGCTCAATCGTCGCATTTTGCGTGGCAATAAACACGCAAAGATAGCCACGCAGAATCCACGCTCAATATTTTCAATAGGGCAGTGCCGCCAGAGTCTGCTTCAAAACTGGCTGATTGCTGCAGCTGGCGAAGAAACATCGTGAGTTGCCACCACTGGCTCTGCGACGCCCCTGTGACTGTCTCTTTTTAGCGGCATCCAAGGCAGTTGTAAAGTGCCTCGCTACAAAGATCTTTCATATAGCGGGGCACGGAGGCCAGCGTGTCATGAAAAGTTGATGCCGTCAATGGGATGCTAACGACTTGCAAGCACTGAGTCAATTTTGTGTCAGCACAGCCCGAGGCCTGCTGACAGCCTCAAGTTCATGCGACAGTGCCTAGATAGCGATGACTTCGTGAAAACGTAGCTCTTTCTGTCGGCTATCGTCGCGGCTGAGCACAATGGATAACTTTTGTTTTCCAGACAACGTGCGAACCTAGCCCCTCTCAGACATTGTAACATGCCTTAGGTTGTTGGTCTAGACTTGGTTAAGACTTGCGGTCATCATTGTTTGGGTATTGTGGGCCAGCTGACATAAAGGGCAGTTTTAGCAGTTTCTGGTGTTTGCTAAGACGCAACTGAACGCCTCTACCGCGAGCGCGGCACTTCACACGCATGCGTGCCGTTTATAGACTGAGGGAAGAGTCGCCATTTTTGAGAGAGCTCTGGGTTAACGATAAAAAAAGTGACCCTGGATTTGCTCTTTTTATATTTTTTTTGCTTGAAGGTTGCGTCAAAGGAAATTTCAGCTCTCGCTTGCATTTGAGCGGAAGGAGTGGCGTTGTTTTGTGATTACGGTGCCTCCTGTGGCTCAGCTGACAAAAAGGCCCATAGCGGCGTTTACATAAACAATGCATAATCGGATTCAGCTTATATATCGGTTAGGGAATGATTGCGACCATTCAAAAGAAAGTCGGGCATAAACCAGGTGTCTGTGTAGGTGAAGTTTATTCCCTAGGAAAAGTAGGTTGGCTCGATGGGCGTAGACGGCAAATTGTACGTGCGCTCAAGATACGGCGTCGTACTGGGCATTGCTTTCGTGCCCATACGCGCCGCACCTGTTTCATGTTCATCGCTCCGTCTCCAGCATCATCTTGTGGTCTGGAAGGATGAATCCATTCATGCACCAAGAGATGGTCGTCTGTAAGCGTCTGCTCTGCCTTCCTTGGGCTTTTTTGTCAGAAGCAGCCAACACGATGACTAAACAAGCTTGTGGCTTTCTGGAGTGTGGCGCTACTCCGATTAGGCGCAGGCAAGCTGCAGTTCTTTTTAAATTTTAGCAGTGGCTCGCTGTTTGGGGTTCCCGAAGTTTTGCTTCCCGTACCAAGCCGAATCGCGGAATGATCCAAAGAGGTTTCCCAGATGACCGCCCCTCCTGGCAGGAATCAACACAATGTTACGAAAATGTCCTGCCGCCAGGGGTACCTTTTGCGCGCGCTCGCGCATCCTGGGCACTTCTGTTCCCGAAAGTAAATATAACTTGCTATTATTCCCCGTTTTAACGGGCAAATGCAATTTTCTGTGATGCTTCAGCGACAAAACTGATTGCGCAAGCTGGATTGAGAAGTCGCATTGCCTGTCCTATATTAGTTTAAACCTATTTTAATCCAATTGGTGTCATATTGGGATAATTGGATTCTAGTTAGAACCTTTCAGAGTTGCAGTGTATTTTTTGACTGGTCATAGTACTGAAGCAGAAACCTACACCTCGGCATCTAATTTCATATCTTCTTGCTTACTGCTATATATATTATCTGATAAGTAATATCGCTTTCTTGAGTGCACGTTTCTGTGAATTTTAAAGCTGTCTTTATATCTGATTACAATCATTATACAAATCAATGGGCAGTTGCAAAACATCATTCTCGCAAGCAAAATACCTATGAGGTCCAATGGCTTGCTCAACAGTGTCAGAAGAAATCAACCGCTAAGAAATGCAGGCAGTGGCACAGAAAAAGCCGCATCTCATTCCACGACGTAAGCATTTGTTAAAGCTGGTCTGCCAGCTTTTGCAGTTTGTCCTTTGGGACCTCAAAAAGATTTCACATGTGTGATAACGTGCGACTTGCACGCAGTCACTTGATGCTGGCAAAGGCCATATCTGGTGTTGCATTCGCCAAGAACATCAAAATTACTCAGTGTTGCTCCAAGACCTTTTTTCTGTGCAGTGGCTTGGTACTTTGAAAGTATGACACTCATCTGAACTGCTATGTTGTACGAGGCATGGTATAACTGTCAGTAAAGGAAATTTCTTTTTTCCTTGGCCCGTGTGTGTTTAGCCGAATGAAATAGTGTTCAGCTGCTTGTGTCGCTATTATACAGAGGCTCCATAAATGCAGGGTGTTGTGGAAAACTTTTTTTTTCGACTTGTGCTGCGAGACGAAATTTTTTGCTGGTAAGCAGCGATGAAACTGCTGTCCATTCGTTCACTTCTGTACGAAGCATTACTTGTTTTTGAACTGATTGTGACCTTTTAAATGAGTTTCAGAAGTCAGTAATATGTAAGAAATAAAGCTTCTCTGAATACAGCTTCGATTGAAAAAAATTTAGCACGTTCATTCCGAGCATCTCTTAAGTGGAGTGCTTACACTTTGCAGGGGTTGAGGATCTAGAAGCACCATGGCACGCAATTGAGGATGCGAAACCACCACCAGAGTTGAGCTCTCTGTCATTCACTGACGCCGAACAGTGCAGCCGTCGAATAAGTCGAGATTTGGGAGTTGCTTGCACTTGGAACGCGGTTCCACATTGTACCTTCCGGAATATAGGCGGAACTGTGCTGCAGATCCATGTATGTAGAACATGTTGTTCCACATCCAACAGTTTCGATTTACGTCGAACTGTGTTATATATATCTTTTTTTTGTTATCTGGAACACAGTTCCAATTGTATCAACGCAACTTAAAAAAAAAGGGGGATGGCAAGGAGGGCTTCTTTGCTATTGTCTATGTTTTGTGAAGACAGTGAAGCGAGAGGCTCTTCGGCGCTTGTCAGCAAAACAATTTACAATACAACGATACAACAATCGGAACTTTGGGGAAGCAGTAGAATGGGCACTCCGGCACATTGCGAAACTAGGAGGCAAAGCACAGAGTTCGCATAAGATATGAGGAAGGGAGGAATAAATGAAGCTGTGTGCGTTGACTGAGGTCAAAATAGTGGTGAAAAAAATCAGTCAGTGGCGAGGTTAATTAGATTGTGTGGCTGACTCTAAAATGGCGGGGGGGGGGGGGGGGGTGTTAGCGGTTGTGGTGTGGAGAGCCAGGTTAGAAAGTTGCGCTACAGTCATAGGTTATTTTCGGCTAAGTCAAAAACTGATTTTTTTTTTAAATTGAAACTATCTGATTGGGAAGTGTTGATTTCTGTGGTTTAAATGGTGAAATGTTAAGGGGGAGGGTTGGGAGAGTGTTACGAACGTAATTTTGGGGCTGGGAGCCTTGGACCTGAAAATGGGTCTCGGATGGTGGAAGGACGACGAAGTATCAGCTAGAAGCCGAATTTTTGGGGAAATATGGGCAACGCAGCTTGTGGTGGGTTAACTTTTGCTAGTGTGGTCCTATAATGCTTAGGACGTGCCGAAGAAGTGTATTCTTTGGTTCGTTTTCGTGTGCTGGCACAGGGTCACAAGTTGGTATTTTGGCGCGGTTGTTGCGTTAGTCGATTTTTCAAAGTATTCGAAAAAAATCTTTTTTTTTGCTTTGCCTGGGTGGATTCGTTCGAGTTTGGGTTTAAAATGTAGGCGGTGGGCCGGTAAGGGTGCTGTTTGATTCGTTTGGCTGCCGGTGCAAGGGGGTTGCGAGTTGGGTGACGACGTGGGCGCTCTTTGTGTGTGGGCTGGAATACTCCTGAAACAATAAGTACAACTTTACACTTCTCTCTGAATTAGCGTAAGATTTGCGGCGCAACAAGCGCGTTCAGAATGCACTCAGCCAACCTATTGCTTTTTTGGGCAAAGTCATGCTCAAGTGTCCTGCATCCATGTGGCGGGGGGTGGGTTGGACTGAAAAAAATTCATATGGTCTCATGTCGGTATTGGCCGGGCTAACCCAGGTGCGAAACAGGTGTTTGTCCTTGAGCTGCCCACATTGGTCCTATGTAAGGCAGATAGGGGCCTTGGTACGCTTCCCCGACTGTGCTTTGAGGGTCCAAGCAGCGGAATCTACATTGGTTTCGCATGGGCTGCGCCCATAGGATGCCCAGAGTGCAGACGAACTCTTTGTTAGGGTCCACAACTTGCTGAAGCAGCAGGTCCCTCTTCGTATAGGGAAGCGCACCTCAAGTTTGCTCCCACTGCACCAGCGCCACTTCTCGCCTGCCGGTTATTTTGGCGTTTCTGTCCGGGCACGTCGCCGGCGGAGCGCATAGAGCCAGCAGCCTGTGGACTGGTACCCGCGTGCTGCACGCGCCGCTGGTACTCTCTCTTTCATTGTGAGCACGTGCCGTCCTGCTCGCGGGCACACAAAAGTGGTGTTGCCGCTCGCTGTGAGTCATGGCTGCAATTCCGCGGCGTTCTAAGAGCGGAGAAACTTGTTGTGTCAGAGGCTTTCACAACTGTTCTCTGAACATCAACGGCCAAGGACTACCCGTGGAATTCTACAGATTTCCTGGACATGACCTACATTCTTGGGGAAAAAAAATAATATTGGAAAATTGTAACGTACAATAATAGAAATATTGAAGCTAATGGTCCAGCCTTTCTATATGTAGCAAAATCTTAATTTTTCATCGCTCGTATCGAGCAGTTGATGATAGGAAAAACGTTAATACGAAAAAAAATGCAAGCCTATCGATGGGAGATTGCTATAGTGAAATCTTCTAGTATATGAAAAAGAAATGCGTTCATACACTCTTTCCTATTAAAAAATGTTTTTGTCCGGAATTGTTGGGTATAAAATGGATGAGAACGAGAAACGGCAGGCCTCGATAACTGCTGTGGGCAGGGTGAAGTAAGTTTATTTCTGTTGCTAAACAAGTTTGGTATGTTGCAAGCGTAATATAATTTCTGAGCAGTTTTTGGTGCAATTCACTAAGCATCCAGTGTTTAGTAAAGCTCGCGCTAACGAAACTCATTTTTTTGCCATTTTTTATTTTGGAGACTGACAACAAAAGCTAGCGGTGCTATGCAGACGCGTGAGAGGCGAGGTCAGTGATCGCCTCAATGTTCCGACTTGTGACGCCTGGCTCAATTTTCGAAGTTGCTTTATGTGCAATAAATTTCTAAAAATAAAAATAATCAAAATGTTTGCTTCCACATGAATGAGCGTTTGCATATGAGCGATGGCTCCGCAAATAAATTTTTGGGGATGCGCGTGCGCTGTAATCGGCCTTAAAATAAATATACCAACCGCTTATCTCCGTTGTAGCGATTGACCAAACTAGAGCATTTTTTCTCTTAGCTGTATATAGGGAGCAGCTGGTCAGCGTTCAAGCACGAGGGAAAAAGCTCGCGACTGCACAAAAAGATTTGCAGGCTGGCCAACACGTGCAAAGTACGTGCAGAACTGGCTTTTTTTCAGGAGAAAGCACGCTGCTCACGCAGCTACTCAATGGGAGGGGTGACCGGTTTGCTCGGTCAAAAGTGCTGAGTCGGCCGGAGAGTGAGGGCGCTTTTCACTGGCGCCCGCAGCGCCCCCCTGCGAAGCTGCGGTCCGCTATATTCTTTTGCGGTACCGGACCTGGTTTGAAACGAAGAGTCTGTTTTTTGCGCAGCTTGAGGCAATGAAAGCAAAAAGAAGTCAGTCATTAATTTGTAAACGCTTACTGCTTCAGCACCTGCCGTTCGTTGTGGAGGAACCTCCTCACCATGACGAGCAGTCGCTCCTACACGCTTCTAGCAGGGAAATCTCGGGCAGTAACAAGGCACACATTCTCTGCAATGGTCTCCCATTGCGACGGGTCCGCAAACGGATTCAAATTGACGACCTCGTGAAGAAGTCGTCACTGATATGAGAGCGCACCCTGCGCAGCACCACGTTATTTCTTATCCTGCTACTGCTACTGGCATGATCCATTTCCTACTTACTCGGGTGGATATAGACCTCCTTCACCCCGCGACGTCACGGAGATGCGGTGGCGTTGATGTCAGTAGCGACTTTCGCGTGGTAGGCAAAACAGGTTCCGCCTGGCCGTGCCTACCGCAGCTGCTGCAACTACCGGCGGAGGTGTCGACCGGCGCTGCCAGTCAACGTACTTCATATAGCACGGAAATTGCCGCGCTCATTCACCTGAACAACCGCATGGTACGCTTAAAATTGCGCAAGGAAAAGAAAAAGCATGCATGTAGCTGCGAACGTAGGGTATTTATCACCCTGAGCTGGTGTGCACGGGCGCCGGCATGGTCACTCTCCACCGAGGAGTGCGTTATTTTGTTGATAGCGCAGCATGTTATAACGTGTGCAGAAGTTATACGAACGTGTAATGACACATTTTAGGGAATTTAATATATACTTCAAAATATTTCTTAAGATGAACGACATAATTATTTGATTGTAGTAGAAAAGTCTGGTAAGTTGTGACAATCTTGCGCGGTCGCGTTGGCATGCTTCGAACAACGTACTTTCATTGCATCCCGCATGTGTCATAAGCTTCTTCATGAAGTAGTACATGATCGCGAAGGCTGTTTGGAAAGACGCAACCGCAGGCGGGCTACCAACAGAGGCACGTAGCGAGAATGACAGCGGATGAGGCAATGAAAAGTGTTTTCTTTATTGATGCTTGAGATATGTAAACAAATTTGGTGCAAATATGAATTGCTCTGCTAATTTCAGCAATGCGTTTTATTTTAAGCTATACCTGGTATAGTTCTTTGATAATTATAATTAACACCCTCGTCAAGTCACCACTGGTCTGGAATAATTAAGTAGAAAATGCGGAAATTTTTTATGCCAGCACGTTGCCAACGCCCTATTCTCTATGATGGCGGTATTACTTCTTTTTTTTTAGATTCGCAGTACCTTTCTTATCAAAAATTACTACCATACTACTGCTCCTGTAGCAAAAAAAAAAGTCGAGAGATTTATTGCACTCCTCAATGTCTCTGGAATCGTTCGCGACAAATAGAATCATTCTATTTCCATTCGTTACAAATTTACGAAGGGGTGAGTGATGCCAATCAGAAAATGTGGTAGATCACAAAACAAACCTTTAAGTTTTTTTCCCTCGTTTATGGCCTCTTCGCTTTCGTTTTGATCAAAGAAATGCCGCACTGAAATCAACGAAACCTCTGATCCCTCTTGTGCGTAGTGATACTACCATTGTGGTGCTCCGTCGTCGGAAACCGGCAGGATTCGCGACGTGCCAGGACCATCAGGAACGCCATTACCTCACGATTTTTGACGACCACAGATCTAAAAACCGTAATTTTATGAATTTATACTGAATATTTTGCTATAATTTTTGGTAATCAAAAAGAAGACCCAGGGCTGGAAGAAATATAATTTCAGGAATCCAAACTTTTCACCAAATCGACCAGTTCAAGAAGGGGAGAAGTCAGCCTGGTGGTGCCTGATCTGACGGCTAAAAAGAGCGGCTACGCGAGACAGATGAGATCGGGACACGATCGACGCTGTCCCCACTTTTCGCACTGTGCGACACGTGTGTCAACAGACGATGAGCGCACGTCGGCGCTGCCGAAAAAACGCCAGTGCTTCCCTCAGCACTGTCCCGAGGTAAAATCATTCTTGCTAGTTCAGTGTCAAAAACTTATCATTTTATTGAATGACTTTGGTAGAAACCAACTGCAGCGCTTTCTAGCCATAATACAATACACACCGTGTCGAAATACGCCGTACATGGCCAGCGCGAGCCCGTGTACTTCGAGGAATACTAAGTTGAAAGCATCAACCGTTGTTATGATTCTCGGAAGCACAAAACGCGCATACAAGCCTTGAAAACCGGCGCTGCACCACCTCAACTCGACGCCACTCTCTGGCCTCTTGCCTACCGCGAGCCCGTTCGCGACTGCAGCGCCACCTGGGTTGTTTGCAAACATGGAGGAGGTCTATACGTACCCTGCTCGGTTGAACACACTGCATGCGCCGCTATGCTTCCTTTCTCCGAGCTAGCTATCTTGGCTTGGCTCGGCTACGGCCGTGTCGTAGCCCGTCACGTAGCTGGTACAAAACCTACAGTGTTGTCGTTGCTACTTTGGCTACGTACGCGGACAGTTAGGCTTAACGTCTTTGTCCCTCGTCTCAGCGCTGTTTTTTTTCCCCAGCACTATGTACCAACTAGCTCCACTCTCCGTTTTATTGAGGGTTAACGTCTCGAAAATCGCTGAATTATCTCAACAACATGGGCTAGTTGTCACTTAACCCCCGACGTATGCGAATTAAGAGCGAATTCTTTCATTTAGAGCGAGAAATGGCGCCGAAGAATGCGGCAGCGATGCTGTATTTGGTCCGAAGCGGCCGTGCAGGGCGCCGCCATGTTTGTTTACGAGAAACGCTAACTCTCTGCGCAATGCTAAAGAGATTCCGTAAGGTGTTACCGGTCCGGTAATGGGCGCGAATGCGCAGATGTCGCGAGCCGAGCCCGGTAAACGGTAAGGTAAACACGGCAACGATATGCTATAACTCTCTAAAGTTAAGTCGCAGAAGGTGTACGCTTTCCGACGATACCTCCAAGACAGGGCGGTGGCGAAGGAGGGCTTCCTTCGCTTATTTATTTATTTATTTATTTATTTATTTACAATACTGCTGGTCTTATTGCAAGACCGTAGCAGGGGCAATTAGTACAGTGCAAAAAACAAATATAAACATATTATTCAAAGGCAGCAAACATGGCATCAAAACAAAGGTAGGGAAAAGTGAATTGGCCATAGCAAAAGGATATACAGAACAGATCTTCGACAATGGTAGGCACAATTTCAAAATGCACTCAAAATCGCATACATGACAAGTTAGAAGGGGTTGTCTTCTTGCCTAGATTTGCAGTCACGGTTGCTGCATCGCCACTGTGCATTACCACAAATGCTCTATCTGTGACACGAATGATGATAAGGATTGAGTGCAGGTGATGGCACGATCCAAGCGATTCCATTCACTAATGGAGAGAGGGAAAAAGGAATGCCTAAACGTGTCATTATGGCACATATACTCGGTTAGTGTGTTCGTATGTTTGTGCCGTGAAGGTGGCGATTGTGAGTACGTCACGTATTTTTTCACATCTATCCTGTACTGCTCGTGTAATAATTGAAACAAAAATTTTAAGCGCGCTTGTTTTGCTGTTGCGGATAATGTTTGGAGACCGGATGAAGCTGCAAGCAATGTTGGGGAATCTGTGCGCTTGTATTTATTGTGAATTATTCGTAGGGCTTTGCGTTGTATAGCCTCAAGTTTTGTGATGTTAGTTATT
The DNA here is from genome assembly GCF_055824585.1 of Amblyomma mixtum. NCBI lineage: Eukaryota > Metazoa > Arthropoda > Arachnida > Ixodida > Ixodidae > Amblyomma > Amblyomma mixtum. The sequence goes on along the minus strand of NC_143014.1, from coordinate 379,538,744 downwards.
GATTGGGGGAACCAGACTGTGTTCGCGTATTCTAAGACTGGCCTTACAAGGGTTTTGTAGGCAAGGAGTTTAGAAGATACTGGTGCGGACCGCAAGCGTCTCCTGATAAAGAGAAGTTTCCGTAAAGCAGTAGACGTGATGTTAGCAACGTGAGAGTCCCACTTCAGGTCAGAAGACAGCGTAATACCTAGATATTTATGGTGTTTAGTTTTCGCTAATGGAACGCCGTTTACAGAGTAAGAAAAGCAAAACGGGAATTTTTTTCTTGTTACTGTCATACAAACGGATTTTTTAGTGTTTATTGTCATTTGCCACGTGTTACACCATTCTGTTATTTTTTTTAGAGAACTGTTTAACGACAGATGGTCTTCGCGGTTGTTAATAGTTTTGTAAAGAATGCAGTCATCTGCGAAGAGCTTAATGTTGCAATCAATGTCATTAGTTATGTCATTGATGAAGAGCAGAAATAACAATGGACCAAGGACAGATCCCTGAGGAACGCCCGACGTTACTGGAACTGTTTTGGATGAAACATACTCAAAAACCACAAACTGAGACCGATTTGACAAAAAATCTTCTAACCAAGATAGTAAGTCACCTTCCCCGATAACAGTTTTTAGTTTTCCTAGCAACTTATTGTGTGATACAGAGTCGAATGCCTTTGAAAAATCGAGCAATATTATGTCTGTCTGGCTACAGTTATTAATATTAAGTGCTAGATCGTGTACAACCTCTGTTAGTTGAGTAACGGTTGATAACCCGCGTCGGAATCCATGCTGATGGGGTGTCAATATACTATTGCGCTCCAGGAATGCGGTTATGTGCTTCGAAATTATGTGTTCCAAAATTTTACATGATGTACTTGTAAGAGAGATTGGCCTATAGTTTGAGGGTGAGGTAGTGTCCCCTGATTTATGAATAGGTATGATCTTTGCCGTTTTCCAGTCTCTGGGCAGCCTTGATGATGAAATAGACTTGCGAAAGATAATACCAAGGTACTTGCTACACCATTCGGCATATCTTTTTAAAAACTCATTTGGAATATCATCCGGACCTGTTGATTTTTTTGGATCTAGGTTCAGCAGAAGATTGAAATTCCCGTCATCGGTAATTCTGAGAGGTTCAATATTTAGCAGGGGCAAATTGCAGGAGTCGGGGATGATGCCGTTATCTTTAGTAAAGACTGAAAAGAAGAAATCGTTGTACATATTAGCAGTATTGGCCTTATCTTCTACAGAGAGACCGGACTGCACCGTTTTATGGCCACGAAAATGGCTCCAAAACCTGTGTGGATTATTTCTCAAAAAACTTGGGAAAGTTACGTTGAAGTAGTAGTCTTTCGCTTGTTTCGTGACCTGTTTGAGCTTTTTAACGGCACTGCTTAATTTAGATTTCCTCAAATGACTACCACCTTTGGTCTTGATAGCTTTGCGTAACCTCTTTACATGACGCTGCGCGTGAATGACGTCTCTAGTGATCCAAGGGTTATTTTTAGCGATGCGTTTGATCTTGAGCGGGACAAAGTTAGTCATACAGTACAGCGCGTTTAAAGATAAGCCATGTAGTGTCTATGTTTGTAGATCTATCTGATGCGCTCTCGGCAAAGCTGTCGAATTCATGGGCGAGATAAGTTAGGATAGCTGCGTCGTCTGCCTTTGCAAAGTTTTTTATGGTGGTGGTTGGACAGTGGCATGTCATGGTGCATTGTAGCGGTAATTCACAAACTGGGATTTTATGGTCTGAGATGCCTTCGATGACGTGGGTTGCAACACGATGGACGGGGAAATGTTCACTGATTAAAATCAAGTCAAGAATGTTTTTGTTGAGCCTTGTACGCGTGTAGGATCGAGAACTATTTGATGGAGGTTAAAGTTTATCATCAAATTAATTACAGCGTCGGAGATAATTGAAGTGTGATGCATGGTAGTCCAGTCGACATCTGGTAGGTTAAAATCGCCCATTAGAATGATTCGCGAGTTACAACAGTATTGCTGGAGGAAATCTTGAATTACCGATATGCATTCGTGTCCAGAAGAAGGGCTCCTGTAGAAGCTGCCAATTATAATGTTAGTGTTGTTGCAAATAACTTTGCAGAAAACAGCTTCAGCGCCGGTTACTTCAGGAAGCATGACAAATGGGATGCGCTTTTGTATCATAAGTGCCACGCCACCACCGCGGGAGGCGCGATCCTTTCTGACAAGTTCGTAGTTCGGTGGAGCAATTTCATCGTCGCTGACATCTTGGGAGAGCCAAGTTTCAGTAATCGCAACTATATCTGGTTCGTGCTCAAGCAGAACAGTCTCTAGGGATTCGACTTTATTTATAACGCTTCTCGCATTGATATTGATAACCGTTAATTCTTTGACCGTGCTCCCCGTCGAGTCATTGGTGGGCTTAGATCGGTAGAGGTTTTTTCCAGAGGTGGTTCCAGAGGTGGTTCCAGAGGTGGTGAGAAGGGCAACTCCGGCGATTTTTCGATATTTATCGATGGAAGAGAAATTTTAAGTGTGTATTTTTATGGAAGTCTCATGTCACGTGTAAAATTTCGCGCCTGAAAGCGGCGTAGTTTTTCCGCAAGCGAATTTTTAAGACAAGCGCTCCTCGACGCGAGCTGACGCGAGCAGCACCCATTGATGAAGAAAATTATACAGGCTACCCTGTACTCTGACGTCACTGGCGTGTCGGCGTGTCAAGCTGATCGGGCGCGCGCTGGCGTTAGCAGTGCAAGGGAAAACTGAAAACTGGTTTTGGGGAAAGTAAATGACGCAGTAACGGACACCCGAACTGCGACGTAAGGGAGGAGCGAAAGAAGATAGGAAGAGAGGTGCCGTAGTGGAGGTCTCCGGAATTATTTCGACCACCTGTGCAATTTCGCGCCATCTCAACGTGCCTGATGTGATGTGTACGCCAGAGTGATGGGTCACGGCAACTTCTGTTGTGCTGTGGAGTGCACAAATTCTTCATCTGCGATAACGGGCGTGATCCACCATAGGTTTCCAAGCGATAAGAACCTTCGCGTCAAGTGGGTGAGAGGCGTCCGCCGTGTAACCTGGTCTCCGAGGAAGCATTCCCGCTTGTGCTCGGAACATTTCGCGCCAGATTGCTATGAAGAGAGCGTGTACCTCAGAGACAGCTTTGGACTCGCTAAGGCTTCGTTCAACCGGCGCTTGAAGGCAGATTCTGTGCCAACGTTATTCCAGTACAACCGCCCATCGCAGCGGCCAGCTGAACGAAGCGCGGCAGTCAAAAATTAAGGTGGGCGAGTAAAAGGAATGAAAAACAATAGCGCCCGGTCCGCACCGCTTAGAGCACAATGGGCTAACGCGGCAGTCAAGAAGAAGCGGACACGGTAAGTGTGCTCAAAGTATGTTGGATTGTAGAACTGTAGCTAGCGTGAATTTACTTCCAAAAGCTCGCCGTCGAGAGAAAGCTTCGCGAAGAGAGCACTGTTGGTGATGTCTGCCCCCGTAAGGACGTTGTGCACCGCGGCAACGTTCCGGCAGCAGATTATTTCATCAGGCTGGGTCGGCCGGCACTCGCCACACGAACAACTGTCAGCAGGAGCATCACATTAACTTTTGTTCTGACGACTGTGTCACTTACTTCTCCGAGTTCAGACCGTCTCCGTGCTGCAGGTGACGCGGCCTGTGGTGTGACTCGGCTGGCTCGCGCGGCGGTGGATCATACCTGAAAAGCGACTTGTCCAGTTCAAAATCGTCGAATGAGTTGTCTTCTGAAGACTCGCTGGTCTCGGAAAAGCTTTTCTCCGCGCTTCAGTCATGTCGACAGCGCGGCTCCGAACTTCGCAGCGCGGCGAACACGCCAGTGACGTCACAGTCAATACCGCAGGAAGGCACCTCCCCGGTTTCGGTTTTGCGGTTTCGGTTTCGAGTTTTGCGTTTTTTGCTGTTCAAATATTTTTTTAGGGTTGCTTTTGAAAACCTTGTATCGTACACATTACAGGAGGTTCCTAGGAACACAAAACAGCCATTAACTTAAAATGGCTGAAAAACCGCCGGAGTTGCCCTTTAAACTTTCGCCACCGCAGTATCAGTGCCGGCGTCATCCGAGCGTCATCCGAACGGAACGGCAACAACATCAACACGAACATCAAGTGCTTAGCCCGAAGCGGGCGCGGCCTCAGTTGGTTACGAGGCAGAAGAGTGATTGTTGACACAGTGACCGGGCGTGCCGGCTCTCATTTCCCGCACTGAGACTGCATGCTGCCAGCAGCTGCGTAAGTCTGTCCCCGTATGTCCGCAGTTGCTGCATTGCGATCAGGGTGTCGAACCGGAACCGAACCTGAACCCGAAACCGGAACCGAACCCGAATTTTCGCCCGGAACTGGAACCGAACCGAACCCAAAGTTTTTTTTCGCCATCTTGGAACTGAACCCGAACCAGAACGATTCAAAGGAACCGTTCCGAACCGGTTCGGGACTCGGTTCAGCCGCACATTTCGTGCATCACGGCATACTTTTTTCGTTTTTTTTTTTTCAGACCAAATGGCATTGCCAGCGCGTAGATTTACCGAGAGAAAGCTGTCGGCGCTATGGAGTGCGAAAATGGCATCCAGTCGAAATGACATCCAGGTCAACAACAAAACTGAAAGAAGTCTCGTGTCTAGGAAGAAAGCTAATTGGCGTTTCCGCAATGTGCTTTTGGTAATTCTGAAGTATTTTGTGAAATGTTAGATTTTATAGTATCCCCCTTTCACATGCTTACGTAGAGCTTTAATCGAATTGTTAGCACTGCTTTAACTCGTAAAGCACTGAGTGAGAATGGTTTCATTTTCTTTGTGTCGAGTACCATAAATATGGGAAGCATAGGCGCAATGACCCAATCACGTTGTGCGACATTACTTTCTGAGGCATTCATTGTCTCAGATAGCAGATAATGAATAAGACCCCTCACGACGGCTCATTGGCTGTGGTGCTCGGCTGCTGATGCCAAGGTCGCGGGTTTGATACCGGTGGCGAGGCCGCATTTCGATAGCGACGATATGCAAAAATCCGTGTGTGCTATGCGATGTGAGTGCACTCTGAGTAACCCCAGCTGGTCTACGCTAATCTGGAGTCGTCCACTACAGCGTTCCTGATAGACTCCGCACCGCTTTGACGCGTTAAAACAAACATAATACTATTATTACAAAACAAAGAAATATACATATGTGTTTTCTTTTTAAAGAATCCGAACATTCTTTGTTGCAAGTGACGGAAATAAGCAATGAAAGGCGGGCATGTAGCAGCGGTACGATACTTAGAAAAAAAATAGTGATTACACAAAAAGGCAGTGCGGAAATACATGCGCTCGCTGAGATGTGAAAAACGCCTAGAAAGGTGCTACTCAAATGAATTGTTACTGTGATGAAGTGATTTCCTGTTATGTCGGTGCATTGAAATTGTTCTGCTTATATAAAAAAAAATGCCAATCGCTAGCTGGCAGCTTCGTCTCGTTGTTCTCAGATTGCTGTATCTTGAATTCTCTGACCGGCGGCTTATATCTGCCTCCCTGCCGCACATGAGGGAAGCCAACAATGACCGAAGCCAAGGAGCATAGAGGATTACTTTTTTCAAAGTAATTTGTGATGCTCATCAATAGGAGCTTAAAGAGTAATTATTTTTAACGATAATTGATTAAAATAAAAAAAAAAACATGCCGCCAATAGGATCCGAACCCTTGACCCCCGAATTTTGCGTCCGGTGCTCTACCAACTGAGCTACGGCGACGATTTTTTTCTTTATTGCATGGAAATAGTGCCGAAAAGGAAAATGGGAGTAAGTCCATGCCACAAAACACCAGGCTGTGTAGTACGAGCCCACCATACACCTGCAAATCCCCACCTCCCTAAACATCAGAAGTCTGAGAGGCACACCCATGCGCTTGTCTTGTTGTTGTCCCGCCTTTTTTGCGCTGTTCACCAGTATGAAGCAAGGCGGCCCTTCCGGGGCAATATATACTTCCCTCACCAAAGCGCACTGCTCACGGAACAAAGATTTCCATGACCGCGGTTATTCGTCGGCGGTCCATCATACGGCTCTTGATATTAAACAGTCACAGCAACATAAATAGATCACACGACACAACACAGTTTTTCTCCACTGGCAAAAAACGGGTACTAATCCGTGTGATTTTAATGTCGTTCTCAAGTGTACGTTCGCCGTAATTATGTCCCAGAAGAACGTAGCATCATTGCACAGAATAAAACAATGGTCAATGCTCTTTGGCGCATTGCGCAGGCGGCAATCTACCGTCCATGACACAAACATCTCCTCAGCATGAAGTAATGCCTTGACAGGCAGTGTCGGTGTGTGAAGTTTAAAGAAGGATGTTTTTGAATCAGAAGAAATAAATGTGCATTCGCTTAACACGTTTTAAAGCACTGGTGTTAAGGAAGTCCAGAAAAGGTTGCCGATACAACAGTACGGGAAACAAGTACCCTGTACGTACCTGAGTCGTCCTTCGGGAGAGGCTATACAGGTAGTCTAAAGAAAAGCGCATAGTGAGGAAATTTAAGGTGCCCGCTACTTTCGCGCTGCGGCGACGACTGTCTAATCGTTTTGGCTTTCGGGGGTACTTATGTGCAGTGCAACCGGACCATGAGAATGTTCCCCAGCTCCACCCTCGTCAGTAGTAGCGAACGTAATGAGCCTTTCTACCGCGAGTGCCACATAAAAAACGTGGTCGAACGGTGAGGGCGGAAGCTGTGCAAGAACCCTCGCTTCGGGTTGTTTGTGTCTGAGGCGAGAGGCTTAAGGTTGGTTCACATGCAAACGAATGGGCGACTGAGCGGCGCGTCTTAGCGAAACTTTCCAGCTTCGAACCTCGCCGCTCAACACTGCGACGACTTAAAAACAAGTTTTTGCATCGCGGCGTCAGGATTCGTCACCGTTTTCGCGTTCTTTTGTGGAACGCTTTGCGACGGCTTACGTGCAGCATTCACAGCATCCCACCTCAGGTAGATCGGCTGCAGGTAGATGGGGCATTTTAGACCGCAGCTATTATGCGCCCGTTCCCGCGTTTCGCATTGTATTCGGCGTAACCGGTTGTCCAACTAGCAGAGCGAATTAAACGCCACCTGGAAGGTGGCTGCCACGGGAAGACCCCAAGAGCGGCTAGCAGCATAATACCCCACATGCCAGGTAGCATGTGATCAGTTGCGCTTAAAGTTCGCATTACGGACAATTGCAACCGCCTGTCAATTTTTTTGCCAGTGAGTGCCCGGATGTGCGCCGACCGAATTGTGCACGCGAGCGCGTACACACGCACGCGCACGCTCGCACACACGCGCACACGCCACGGAAATTTTTGAATTTTTGAGAAAGGAGACTAAACTGCTAGCGCAGTAAAGAAACCAACTAAATACTCTAACCTGAGTGGGAATCGAGGCAGTGGCGGCGGGCGCAACAGAGAAGCTTCGTTTACTGATGCCTCAGGCTACTCGGCCATCTTCTAAAATTCTTTTTATTGTTGCCGCATGGAATATCAGGAGGCTCCCTGACCTCGTATTGCCTTACTTGACTGGGTCGAATTCAGCGACCTCGGCATACGGCCTCGCGCCACCATCACTCCCTTACTCTGCCCGCACATAAGAAAGGGCGACCAGTCAGGAGGTTGAACTTTCGCAGCATATACGTCCTGAGCTAAAATGCCCTGTCCCCTGAACAGTGCATTTTAGCGGCACTGAAAGCGGCGATTGTGCTTGTTTATCAATCATACGGCTTCTTTACACGCTAAGCAGTCTTATTAACAGGAAAAGTTCACACGGAATTCCGGTGTCCTTCATTACTGGCACAAATCTTATAGCGTAAGCCATGGTCTCAATGTCCTTTTTAAGAGACTGCTGAAGTGAGCTATGTCTGAAACGAACATAGCGTCACAAATAATTTCGTTGTTCAATAGTTCCTCCTTGCTTGCAGAGGTAGCAACTGACTGATCATAGCACACACGTCCGCTTGGCTCAATGACATGTCCTAACACGTAAGGTTGACGTTTGAAGTCTAAGAAAGGTTTTTGGGGCCTATTGAATGTACATCCCCTGAACTCGCCTTAATGTAAAGCCGTCAAGAAAGGGTAGGTAAGGCTGCACGTAGAGGAAGTAATGACCGATCAGAACCTTTGTCAGCTGCCTTCTGGAGAAGCCGTACTGGTATTCTAAGGAAAAGCGAATATTTCGGGAAACGAGTGTCAGCACAAAATTCTCTCACGGCTATGTACATAACAGACAGATGAGCATTTAGTCACGTAATAAGCACAGCTGCCAGGAAGCGGTGGTTTTCGATTTCGAAAATAAAAATCATGAAACAGGTTACTGATCAAAAACTGTACGAAAGACTCACCATACTGTATCAAGGTTCCATGAAATTCTGTCCACGCATGGGCTTCCTTTGAAAGCGCTCCAGAAAAGTCACAAAAATTCTATTTAACGAATTTTCTGTCCTCCTCTTGCAATGCACCAATTGCAATATTTTCACAACGCAACGTCGCATCGAAGACGTCGCAAGTTTGTGTCCGTACAGACACGAAGTCCCCCAACCAATGCAAGTCTGCTTTTTTATCATATTCTTTTCATAAGAGCAAAAGACGGAGACGATAGCAGCATAGGCCAAAATCTTAATTTTACACAGTACTAGCGACAAGCCATAATAAGCTGTGTTTTTGAAGGAAGTGAGCTATAGGTGGTCGAGATATTGTCACGTTGTAGGAACGGCAGTCCAGCGGTCACGAAAACACCAACAAGACTTGGAAACGAAGCTCTTTATTTGGGCTGACTTGCGCCCGCAAAAGAACTAAATCACTAGGCGGCGGCGTAAGCAAAAAACGTGCTCGTCAGTCGTCGAACTACGAATGTCCGCCGCTTGCGGCATCGCTCAATTTAAAGCCGGCAAGGAAACTTCCAGATAGCAAGACAAGATCATCTACAGTAATCTGGAAAAACCTAGATGCAGCCTTTCATGGCTGCGATCAATCGAGATTAGACTGGTCGCTTCTCGCGTCACGAACAAAAATGATAACAGCCCTTTCCTGCAGCCTTGAGCGTGAACGAACAGACACTACAATGATACGTGGCAATATATAATGCGAGTTACAAAGGCGATGTAAAGCCGGTGCTGAAAATAAAATATTTTTGGTAAACTCTCTAGCGGTATGCTGCAGGTGTGCCAGAGTTGGGGGGGGGTGGGGATGGTGACTGGCAAGCCGCTTTTGGGGTGACAGAAAGATGTCTTGGCTGTATATACCTGCAAATACAAGACAACTTCCGCTCATAGCGGAAGCATGCAGCGGTCCTGACGGCGCCCGCTTAAGGATTTTGCGCCGGAGAAATTCCCGATTGACACGAGCTTCAAGAGAGACCTATTACTCGCCTGACGGGGTCTCAGAAACTGCGGAAGCTGAAAGATTTTCTAGATGAGAAATCCATAAGCTTTTCTTTTTATGTACCTCATCAGATAGTCTAGTATACATAGCCGGTGTACACTAATTCTGAGTTCATTTGATTTCGCGGGACTTGCGTAAGTTTAAATCTTTTTGCCGAGGACAATAAAACACCTCGCATTGAGCAAATTTTGCGGTGCTGTTTTATATGCTGATGTCACAAAGAAAAGTAAACAGCAAAACGAGGTTGAATAAAAACCTATGTTCAGAATTTTTTATAGTGTGAACCCGTTTGAACCCGTTTGAACCGGTTCGACGCTATTCGGAGCGGTTCGAACCGGAACGGGATGTCGCTCCGGAGCCGAACCCGGAACTGAACTCGAAAGGCGCGAACCCGAACCTGAACCGAACCCGAAAAAATTCCGGTTCGACACCCTGATTGTGATTATTCATGGTCGCCTGGTATTTTCTGGACAAAAATAAACAGATCCACTCATCGCCCTTAGAGCACAATTTCCATCGATAGCAGGCGCCGACCGAGAACACAGGCTTGGTAGGTTCACACTGGCGAGTCACGCAGGTCGCGCGACAGGTTTAAATCCATTTGTTACGCTCCCTCCCCGCCTTACAAGTGCTTCGGAAACCGTAACTAATTGACCGAAATCAGTCGCGCGACGTTTGCAACCCGCCAGTGCGAACTTGCCTTAAAGCTGCCCTCGTCGGTTTTCGAGCCAAGCGCTCCTTGCAAACTGATCTCGGCAGAGCGGTAGCAATCACTGCCTTCAAATAGATTTTTCTGCGCACTTCAGATGTCCCCACAGTACCTTGATTCTACTTAAAGTGTAAAAAAAAGGACAGCCGTCGAATCAGCTGATTTTTTTCTGGCTGCCATGTTTACAATGGCTGAATATGTGGGTGGATGGATAAGGCTGAATCCTTTGAATCGGGCAGTAGCTCACGCCACCTAGCCGACGCTTTTGCAGCGTCAGCGTACCCTCGCGGCCGCAAAAGTAACTAAAGAGCAAACTGAATTGCAGAACTGAGGACGCTTCTCGTTTTGCTCCATGTTGTTAATTTTGAAGCATAGTTTGTTAGCAAAATAAACCTCATTCATTTTATTAACGGCGTGTTTACAGCAAAACGTTAGCATACGGTCCCTTATCGTGCAAATAAATGCTTCCGGGGTGGAGCCCTGCTACTAGCCACCCCAACCTCGCTGTTAATTTGTTCATTCATTCATTCATTCATTCTTTCATTCTTTTTTATTTACACCAAAAAGATGTGGGTAGGCACCGGCAAAAAGCGAAAAAATTTTCGCTTGAAATACGCCGGCGCCCCCCTGTACATGGCATACAGCGAAACAGCACACAAAGTAATCACATATCAATTCATACTCTGTTCGTTTGTAGATAAAAACTATTAAGAAAACAAAAACAAAAATATACACATGGTACAGATCACTCTTCCACCATTCATTTACACTGACAAGTTATGAGAGGAACCTGGTTTTGATGGAACGCAAGCTGCATTTTTCCAATTGTACGTTGCTGGTACAAAAGGTATTTAAAAGTCGTGGCATAGTGGAACACAACATCTGGCAACCGAATTGAGTTCTAGGACTTGGAACGTGCCAGAATTCTTGGTGCCGTAGTGTGTAAGTTGGCATATTGGCCTTAAGATCAGCTAGCTGCAGAAACACGTGCTGGTTATTGTTGACAAATTTCTTGTACTTAACACATAAACAGTAGTCATATAAATTATGTACAGGAACAATATTGTAACGTTTAAATAGTCCGTTAGTATGAGAATAATAGTTTATGTTTGCAATACAGCGGATTGACCTTTTTTGCAAAAGGTATAATCTGCTAGCATTCTTCTGAGTAGAATTTCCCCATACCAAAAAACAGTAATTAAGATAAGAAAGAAACAAAGCGTTATAGATCAAAATTTTAATAGAAATAGGAAGAAAATAGCGAAATCTAGCGAGTATCCCGGCACTTTCTGAAAGTTGTACTTCGACATGTTCAAAGTGGGCATCCCATGACATGTTTGCGTTAAAGTAAACACCTAAAGTTTTTATTGTCTCAACAAATGTTATTCGGCAATTTCCAAGGTATAATTCATAGTTTGTTGGCCTCACACGTTGCCGTGGATGAAAACAGACAGCCTTTGTTGTGGAGGTATTAATAAGTAGTGAGTTTAGTTCGCTCCATTTTTTAATGCTAACAGGGTGTCATTAACTGTGTGCACCAAAGACTGCATGTCACTACCTTGAAGTAACAACGTAGTATCGTCTGCATAGATAACATATTTAGGATCATTGCTTATGGAAGTAATGCCATTAATATACAAAATGAAAAGGAGTGGTCCCAGAATACTTCCTTGGGGTACACCTGTAGAAATATTCTCCAAGGAGGATGTAGCGTTTCCAATGCTAACGCACTGGGCACGATGCTGCAGATAGGACTTAAGCAGAAGTAAGGATGTCCCACGAATTCCGTACAATTCCAGCTTTTTAAACAGAGTTTCGTGATTGAGGCGGTCAAAAGCCTTTGAAAAATCAACGTAAATCCCTATGCAAAATAGCTTAAGTTCAAAGGCTTTGAGAATAATTTCCTTCTGCGTCAGCAGAGCCGTTTCAGTGGACTTGCCGAAGAGGAATCCATGCTGTGACGGGCTGATAACATGAAACTTCTGACAAAAATTGGATACTCTTTTATAAATTATTTTTTCCAGACCTTTCGAAAAAATGGGCAAAATAGAAATTGGCCTGTAATTTCGTAAATCATTTCTGTCTCCACTTTTAAATAAAACTATAACTTTGGAAACTGGCATCAGCTTAGGGAAGCACCCCGTTGATAACGCAAGGTTGTAGATATGAGCAAGCAGCGGGGCAATGGCATCGAGCACATATTTTACCGGTTCTATTTGAATATCATCGACATCCCGTGCTTTGGTATTGTTTAAAGATGTATATATATATCACGCACTTCAAATTCATCGGTAGGTTCTAAATATATGGTGTGACTATTTGTCTTAATGACGCATGCTGTGGTTAAGGCGTGCTGCGCCTGACTAGCAACGTCCTTAAATAATTTGTTGAATTTTTCAGCCAAGTCTCTACCATGTATATGACGCCCTTGCAGAATAAGATCATTAACGTCCAAAGACGCTTGTGAACGATTCACCAATCCGTTAAGTTTCCTGCAAAGATCAGCCGTTCCCTTGCAGCAATCACTACTAAACTGGTTACGTAAATACTTACTTTTTTCACTCCTCAAAAATGAGTTTAACTTATTGCTGTACTGCTTGTATTTAGTCAGGTCTGCAATCGACTTCGTTTTCAAAATTTTTTTGTATAGTTTTACTTTATGCTGTATTCGTTTCAGAGATTCGTGGCTGATCCATGGCTTACGGGCTTTAGTGCACTTTTTGTTGAAGCGTTTTTCAGGAAAATGCTCATGGTAAATGCGCTTGAATATACAAATAAACGCTTCGTAGGCAGAATCAGCAGAATCGCAGCGTTTAACTGCATTCCACTGTTCGTTCATGAGGCTACTATGAAAGGCATCCAGGTTTCTCGGCGTGATGTTCTGATATCACGTTTCTATGCTCTGACGCTTTCGTTTGACGGCAGCTTTCGAAAGAAAAAATATGGGAAAATGATCACTTATGACTGAGCACAGCGGGCCTGATAAAGCATCATCTGTATCTGTATTAGTGATAAAGATATCAATGAGCGTTGTTGTGCACGCAATAACCCGAGTGGGTGTGTCTGCGATAACGGTATGGCCATTTGATACTACATTAGACAAGAGCAATGCTTTCTCGGAACTAGCTTTCAACAGATCAATGTTAATATCGCCTCCGAGTAGTAACTTGCATCTTCCTTCATTAACATGGTTCAAGAGACTGTCAAGGTGAGCAATAAAAGAGTTCAAACTGCCATCAGGCGGACGATATATCACACAGAAAGTGTAATTGCCAGATAATAGACATTCAAAGTCCTAAGAAATAACAGAAAATTCCGGAAGAATTTCACACTCTAATTCATTCTTTGCTAAAATTGCAACGCCTCCCCCATGTCGATTTGATCTGTTTAAAACAAAGCTGCGGTAGCCTTAACGCTTATAGATTTCCGTGCCAGACGTGTACCATGTTTCTGTCAGCATTATTAAATCAAATTCGAAGTCGAACTCGTCCAACAGTACTGACAGAGCATCATCTTTGTGTCTGGTAGAACGTATGTTTAAGTGAAAACAACTAAGACTAAAATTTTTACAAGACTTGATTTTGTCATTGACGTCACTCGGAGAAACAGCCTATATTAGTGTGAAAGGAGTACCAGCAAATGAAAAGACGCTTTTTACGCCATCTTCTCAATATCGTGAACGGTACGAATGTAGAGTACAGATGATGTGTCTGTTTTCTTGGCCAGTATTTTTCCACCGCTCGTCCAGACATAACTCCACTTTGCAGATTTCTTTTTCGCAACCGCAGCTCCGAGCAGCTGTTTTACAGCAGGGCACAGGTGCTCATTTACGAACAGAGGCTTCTTGGGCGTGAGACCAAAGTATTCCGTTGATATACGCGTTTTCTTTGCTTTCTGGAGCACCTCGTCACGTCTTGAGCGGCTCTTAAATTGAACAACAATGTTAGATGGCTCGTTTTTGTTTTTCGTAGGAACCCGATGACATACTTCGATGTCGCCTTCAGTAATGGGCGTGCTCAGTAGTTCCCCAACTCGCTCGAGGGCTTTAGGAAGGTTTTCACTCTCCAGCTGAGGCATTCCCTTGATTTCTAGGTTGCACCTGCGTGAATACTGCTCTCCAGCTGTAATTATCTGCTCAAACTGGCAACCTTGTTGCCTCAGAAGATCACACTCCTCAGTAAGCTTTTCATTGGCTTCCCTTAAAGCTTGGTTTTCTTTTTACAGCTGAGCTTGTTTGTTTTTCGTTTCTTCGAGCTCCTCATTAAAGAAGTCTAGACTTTTTTGAAATTCTCTCATTTCCTTGCGAAATTCACGTTCCATATTAGATTTAAGGTCCCGCATTTCTTTTCTAAGCTCCTCGGCTGTATCAGGCATTATTAGCGCTTGCACAAAGTGAAAAGAAGGTTTACAACAAGCAAACAAACAGTGGTATGGCAGCAGCAGAGGCAGCGATAAGAATGATTTGCCTAAGAACGGCAAATTACAAAGTAAAGGAACCTAACCTGTAACAGCACAGAGCGAGCTTATAGCGTCTTGCTTCCGCTGCCTTCGCTGCTGCCAAATGACGATCCACTGGATGTGCCGCTGCTTTTGTAGGCGTCCAAAAACTGGCTTCCCTCTGGCGGGCGTGACGTCCTGGCGTGATGTCGAGGGTTTGGTGCTTAGTCACCACTTCCTGGCTTTTCGCTCGGTCCTCGGTGGTTGGTATCAGTGGCTGGTATCCTGTAACAGCACAGAGCGAGCTTATAGCGCCTTGCTTCCGCTGCCTTCGCTGCTGCCAAAATTCCGCGGACAGCGTCTCGCGTTGTCGTCATTATGACGTCACAGTCTCAAAGTTGAGATAAAAACTGAGGGCGACACGTAATCGCACCCCTGGTTGGAAAACGGCGTATAGCAGACAACTGCAACTTTGGAAATGCGCTAAGGTGAATGCTGAGGGACCGAATTGTTGGCGGCGTACGCTCAACTAACCTACGCAAACAATTGCTGGCAAAGAAAGATTTAACGTTAGAGGAGGTGGAAACAATGACAACTGGAGCAGAAGCAGCCGACAACGGTGCAAAAGACATGAGTGGAGAACTACTGACGGTGCTCCCGAGTTCAATCTCGTTATCACTCATCGTCCGGCGATAACAATATCAACGGCGCGGTGCAACAGTGCCAACGATGTGGAAGCACGAAGCAGAATGACAACGCCTGCCGCTGGGCTAATGCACGGTGTTTACGCTGCAGGCGAAGCGGTCACCTAAGAAAGAAATACGGCAGAGCCGCAACAGATGCAGTTGCTTCAAGGCGAACCGCGAGTGTAAAGGCTCTGGCTGTTGGAACTGCGTCATGCACAGAGAATATGGACGAGGCACAAGTCTGGTCGTTGATTTCTGGAAGGAAAAACGGCCTGGAACCACCAGTACGCCGCACATTTTGGTGGGCGGAAATAGAACTGGTCATGGAAGTGGATACGTGATCTCCAATGTGCGTCATATAAATGCAAGTTTACGACCGACACCGCGCACAGAGGCCGCGCTTGGAATCACGAGTAAAGCTTTGTTACACGGGAGAACGGCCAGTGCTTGGGGAAATGAAACTTTCGGTGCGATACAAAAATGTGCCCGTATCCTGTCCACTTATTGTGCTTGATTGCCGAGGACCAAGCCTTTGTGGCCGTGATTTGATTGCGGCCCTTGGCTAGACGTGTGTACCGATTGATGACCTCACTGCGCCAAACGTTACAAGGTAAAACAACCCAGGTGACAACATGGTGAATAGACTGCTCGCCGAGTATGAGGACGTCTTTTTGGCAGACCAGGGGTTCATCAAAGGACCACCAGCCAGCCTAAAGCTCAAGGAAACGGCTACATCTAAATTCTGTAATGCCACATCACTGTCTTACGCCCTCCATGATAAAGTAGCTTGCGAGATTGTTCGGTTAGTGTCTCGTGAGGTCTTATCCACACTGCAAAATTCAGAATGGGCCGAAAACAGCTTGTTTTGAAGAAGGATGGTTTCGTAATCATACGCGGCGACTATAAAGTAACGTTTAACCCTGCTAGTGATGTGGAGCATTATTAACTCCCAGTTGTTGAGGATATATTCGCAAGCTTAAATGGTGGTGAATACTTCAGCACCTCGGAAGTTTGTGCTGCTTTTATCGTGATGAACAAGCTCATGATGCGTTCGTCGAGTTTGTGCGCGAGCTATAGAATACAGACGCTTCGTCCGTCGCTTTGGAAAATGTGGTCAACTTCTTCTTGGCTCAAGGAAGGGCATGAAAAAAAGAACAACATGCATGTGTTGCCTTCGTTGTTCTCATTGTAAAGATTGGGGCGAAAAGTATAGCAACTGAACTAATTAAGGATCACTTCTATTGGCACAAATTTGCTTTCTTACAATGGAGAAAAAAAGGCAAACAAAAAACGAGCTTGTCTCTCATTTAGACGTCCCCTATCGGCTATATTTTGCAAACATGCAAAGACGAACGGGCAACAGGGCAGAGGCGATTTAAAAAAACAACTTCCAGATGCACTTTTTAAGCAACCTCGAAGTTTAATGACGGGTGAAGCTCCCGCTCACGTTAATGACTTGGACCATGCGCCGAGGAAGGGACTCGTATAAAGAGTCGACGTATCCGGGTTGTTCTCGAAGGTTGTCCCACTCTGTCTTGACGGCCTCCCAGAGCGCATCTGGATGCGTGCTGTGATACGAGAAAGATTATTTTTTAGAGTCCCCCAAACATTCTCAATGATGTTAATGTCGGCGCATTTTGGAGTCCACTCCAATATCTGATCAGCCCGTTCTTCAAGCAAGGCTTTCTCCACTCGCGCAGTGTGGACGAGGCTATAGTCGTGCTGCAGGAGGAACACTCGATCTTTAAATGGCCCGTCCAGCGCGTACGGGATGAGATAGTGGTCCAGAACGTCGCAGTTGCTGGCCCCTTTAAACTTTGATGGCAGTCTAATAAAAGGTACGTGGCCTTCTGCACTGACAGCTCCCCAGACGCTCACGGCACAACGACCACTGCTGAGTACTTGCGTCGTGAAGTCGGGCAGGTACCTACGTGCGAAAAAATAATGCGTTGATTAGCTCCTACGTAATGCGTGATTAAAAAACGCCTTTAACTCAAAATCATGGTTGTCAGGCCGCAGAAAAAGAAAAATACTTTTCGGCTTACAGAACTTAAATAATTGCTGCGAGAGGACTAGCGAAGAATAACAGTGTCATTTTCTACTTTTACTTGCCCATGACTTACTGCGCTTTATACCGCTGTGCTCTTTACTTCACACAAATGAATCTTATTCAGACATACCTGCAATTGCATGAACGCCAAACAAACCGCTTTTGGTCCTATCTTGAAGAGAAAGTCGATTCATCTGCACAGATGATTTGTCGCCAGTCGTTGACAGTCCACTGCTCGTGGGCGCGAGCAAATGCTAGGCGCTGTGCCTCCTGTCTTGCCGTCAAATGCGGCTTCTGCGCCGCCCCACATCCACTTAATCCGGCTTCATGGAGATGGTTCCGAATGGTGCTCAGACTGATGTCTATACCGAGGGCATCTCAAATATCTTTTGCGCCCTGAAAAGGATCCGCAACGGCTGCAGCGACAATCAGTTGGTCAGCCTCAGCCGAAGTGCACCGCTCGCGACCTGGACGTGTAGCATCGCCAATGCTGCCACCTTCATCCCTGTAAGCTTGTATTGTACGATTCACTGCAGTCATCGAGCTTCCAGTCCTGCGGCATATTTCTCGTTGCGGCACACTTTGCGCGCATAGAACAATTTCGCGTCTGACATCTAGTGGAACTCGGGGCGGCATTTTTCGTCGAATGGGAATTTACACAACGTTCGCTGATATTTATGTGCGTGTGGGCGTGTCTTGCAAAAGGTGTCTAGCCTTCTTCTCATCGATTATCAAGGTGACAGCATGAAGGAAGCCAGCGACTGCGACGTGCTCGGCCACTATCTCATCCCATATGACTTGGACGGCCCTTTGGACGATGATGTATTCTTCCAGAAGAAAGACTGCAGTCCCATCCACATTGCGGGAATCATTAAAGTCTTGCTAGAAGAACGGGCTCTGCTGCTGTTGAAGTGCACGCCAAAGGACGTCGATATGAACATAGATGAGGTCGTTTGGTGAACGTTGGAAAGCAATCTACCGCAGAACGAGTCCAGATGACCTTTGGGTGGCAGGCTTTCAAGAAGATGTGGGACAACCTCCGAAAGAGACGTGGACTCCTTGTACGATTGTCTTCGGCGCTTGACCTGTGCCGTCAACCTGCATGGCGGCTTTACCGGTTACGGGACTGTTCAGTTGCATTAAACTGCACTTTTGGAGGTTATTTTTTTTAACTGTCTCCTTTCTGCCACCCATTTCTACCTTTATTTGTTGAACATTTTGTTCTCCAGTGTAAGAAAGTGAATTTGTGTTGAAGAAACTGGTCTTGAATTATTAGCCCACTTGCTATGCCGTTGAGCACCTATTTTTATCAAGGACAGCACATCCATGCTATTGTTTTTTTTTGTCATGCGTTCCCTAGAGCGAAGCAAAGTTTTCACCGAAATTGCCAAAACGTGCTCGAGGGCTTATACTCGGCGGCGCACAAACTCGTCGCCATGAGTAGCACGGACTTCAGCTGTTCCACAGACAAAGATAATGCAGTTCCTGACGAAGCATAAAGCGCACGGTGCCGATGGCAAACATTTCTGCACGGTCCCGACGAACAACAAACCATGAGGTATTGAAAGCGCCCCTGGCGGGCAGGGATGGTACCAGCGCAGCTTCGCTCGTTGAGGCGATAACGCGAGCATCATGTTATTGAGATGGGTCAGCCGGATGTGCCGACGCCCCCTTCGCTCTTTGCCGCGCATCTGCTGATAGAACGCGCTGGCCTGCAGTTTTTTCAATTTCAGCCACCGCTCGTGTGCTCCGTATTACTTTCGGGGCACCTGTACTGCGCCTTTTTATCCACAATCTAATGCAGCAGCGGAAAGAGCGACTCGGACCATCAAGCACGGATTGCGGAAAATGCGAGACGGGAAGTCGAAGATGGCCTCATGGGGTTGTTATTTAATTACAGGCGGAACCCCCCCTCCCGCCCCCCCCCCCCCCAAAAAAAAAAAGGAAGGTCCCCCTCGGAGATGCTTCTCGGCTATCAGCTACGTTTCTGTCTAGACTCATATGCCTGCCACCCAGAGCTGCGGAGTCGTTGGCGGACATTGACGACTGGACCATCTCGCCATGCAGCAGCGTATACATGCGGAATTACTGTGCCGGCCAACAAAGGGTGCCTGGGCGTGTACAGTCCACTTCGGGGGCGAGACTAGTAGCAGGGACACGCCACTGGGAGCAGTGCGGCGCCACGTTCACCAAATCCGTCACGTCAGGAGTATACGCCAGGGACTGCGTCTGTAGAGGCCACGGCAAGTGCGCAGTCGGACGGTAATCCTGAAAGTTGACCAGTGCTGGTCTGCAACCCGAGTCTACGGGGTCGGAGCGAGAGCAAAGCCCTGAGCATCCGGCAGCCGACGACCAGGGCGTGGTTCCAGCTCCAGCTACAAAGGAGTGCCCTACTGATACCCTTCAGGGCATTCTCAGGCGTTCGACCAGGACAAAGAAACCAGTATAGTGGTTCCAATTTTAGAAGGGCAGAAATGTTGTATTCTTTGGTTTGGCGCCAGCAAAGCTGCTGCGAGCGCACTCCACATATTGGACTTATCCTGCATTCCCCCTGTCTTCTGCCAGTACCCTCTCAGCAAGCGAGGCTATTTAAGCGCTGTTCTCATGAATAAACGCGCTGTTCACTGCCAACCATCGTCCCTAAATGCTGCCGCGCAGTTTGCGCTGGTTTTATTTCTACAGATACCATGTGGCAGTTTGTTGTATTCGAGAATTAGTCTGGGGAAGAAAGTTGGTTTGGTTTATGGGGTTTAACGTCCCAAAGCGACTAAGGCTATGAGAGACGCGGAAGAAAGTTGTCTGCTGTGCTAGTCGATATACCATCCTAAAGTTTGAAAGCGCCCGGAAAGTTTGATTTATCGGGGTTTAGCTTTTTAAAGTGACCCAGCCCATGAGGGACGCCGTAGTGAAGGGCTCCGGAAATTTTAGACTACGTGGGGCTCTTTAACGTGCACTGACATCCCACAGCACACGGGCCTCTAGAATTTCGCCTCCATCGATATTCCACTGCCGCGCCCGTATTGAACCTGCGTCTTTCGGGACAGCAGCAGGCGCTTGAAAGACAACGAACAAGTGTACACGCGTCAGGACTTAACATTTGTGAGTTGTGTCAGAACTTAGATTGACGTGTTTACTTCCAATAAAACACACTTGCTAGTTCAGTTTTGTATGCCCCTACTGGTAGTCCCTCCTGTTTGTTTGCTGTCTTGAACCATCATGAATTGTTACTAACTCGCCAAATCTATAGTTCTTAAGAACAAGAGTACTGGATGGGACAAACGATACTCGAAACTGTGTTGATTCTGAACCTTTTCTACGCTGACAAGACTGCCTGCGCAGTCTCATACAGCAATGACGCGCAATGTAATCGCCAAAGATTGATGCCACGTGTGCATACCACTAGATGGGACAATGAGGAGCGTGGCCGAACCACTAACCTTACTTGCACATAAACGCAACTCTTTCTGTAGCAGTGTCACTGAGGTACCACTGACGCACTTTCCACCATGCAGCAAATGAGCGAGGCTTCCAATATCTCTCGCTCAAGCTGTTTTTTTTCGCGTATTTCGAGAGTAGTTCTGTGCAGTGCAGGGGAGCAGCCTGCGCATTTCTTACAATGGAGGGCTAGATTCGAACCACCGCCTGTCCCAAAGGCGTTCATTAATGCACCGGCCGATCTGGCCGATGTAGACTCCACCACAGATGAGTGGTATCTGGAAGACGACACTCGTGCGGCAGGTAACATACACATGTTAGTGCTTCTTTTGGCAATCAGCACGGCGACGTGGCCCTTCATCTAAAAATCTGCATAGCTGCGACAGGTTGCTCGGCGCAGAGAATACTAGCTTTACGCTATACTTTTGAGGCAATTCTCGTGAGATTATGCGAGACTTTGTGTTGGTAGGGCATAATCTCACACTTTTTGTTCTTATGGGATGGGTGCTCCGGCTGGCATGGATCAGAATAAAAGTACTTGGTCTTCTTTAAAAGCGGTTCTGGTACAGCCTGCACCAGAGCCTTCGGGTAGCCGGATTTAACCAGCTTCTCGACCTATGTGGCAAAAGAAGCAGCTATCATATGCTCACAAGACAGCCAAGGCTGACTTGAAGCAAGGCGCCACCGCACCTCACTTTATCAGCTTGGAGCGCTGCGAATGGAAAGGCAGAAGTGACTTTCTTGACTTCGGCATGTATCAAGAAGAACTCTAGTTTGGGCTAGTTGGTTCATGATTCAAGAGGAAAAAGGCGCAAAAGACGTGGACAAAAGAGACAAACACAACAGGACCAGCGCCTGGTCCTGTTGTGTTTGTCTCTTTTGTCCGTCTTTTGCGCCTTTTTCCTGTTGAATTCGGCATGTATACCCAGCATGCATGATGGTCGTGGCTAAACAGAATTGGTAAGTTTAAAATTCAAGGGCTTTGTCTTTCGGAATTTCCACAGTAAAACACAATCGCTCCACGCAATTGCTAAATGACATCAAAAGTTTGTCTGTGTAGCTTTTAGCTACAGGTTTCCGATAAATGAAAAGATTCTAGAAAGTCGTCTACAATGGTCGACTTTTACTACGCTCGAGTGAGCTGTTTCTAGTTGGTGCGATAGCAGACGGTAAAAACACGAGCCAATGAAGATACCTCAAAGCACACAAGTGTATAATCTAGGTAAGCGGCCAGTAGCTAAAGGAAGTACTGTTGGTTGGTTTATGGGGTTTAACGTCCCAAAGCGACTAAGGCTATGAGAGACGCCGTAGTGAAGGGCTCCGGAAATTTCGACCACCTGGGGTTCTTTAACGTGCACTGACATCGCACAGTACACGGGCCTCTAGAATTTCTCCTCCAAAGAAATTCTAGCCGCCGCGGCCGGGATCGAACCCGCGTCTTTTGGGTCAGCAGCCGAGCACCATAGCCACTGAGCCACCGCGGCGGCTAACGGAAGTACTCTACGGTGACACCACAGCTGTTCTGAAATGCTACACTTCCGTGCAAGCCGAGCTCGTCATGCACGGCACTGGACAGTTCCCCTTGTGATATTGAATAGAATTCCTCGATGTCCACGGATATCACACAGTTGACACCCTGCCGTCCCTCCTAAAGGGTCTTTACGCGGGTCTCTGAGCTGTTGAGCTTGAGAAGACCTTCCGGGCACAGCTTCGAAAGGTGTCGTTGAAGGTACTTGTTTAAGAGTGAGGAGTCGATCACACTTGGCGATAGTGGCTTGAAGGATTCTCCGCACTGCTCCTGCGACGCATACCGACAATCACCGGGTTTGAGATTCGTTGGCCGATACCGCCACGCGCGTGGACGCTGTGGCGTTCGCGGGCGGCCAAGATACAGGCCTGCGTGATCTGCGGGTCACGAGCACCGGCTTTTTATCACTTGACGAGCACTGCCAGCTGAGCTGCGAACGTGACACGGAAAGAATGCTGGCGGTGCGCAACGCGTTCGAGCTATGCGATACCGCCGGAAGCATGCATCCCCGAAACAGTCTGGTTAAGGCCGATTCGCACGACGGACCGTTCGCCCGCGGCCCGCGCACTACGTGTGCATGCGTCAGCACTTTGAGAGTCGCGCTGGATGCATGGATGCCCTCCCCTCAATGTGCTGACGCATGCACACGTAGTGCGCGGGCCGCGGGCGAACGGTCCGTCGTGCGAATCGGCCTTAACGAATGGAATACGTTTTCACGAAGTGAGAAAAAAAATGCTGCATTAGGCTGACAGCTTTCAAACTGCGACACATGACATAACCCCCTTAAGCATGTGGGTATACATTTATGAGACTGTATCTTCAAGGTCGAAGAGATGCTAAAGATAACAGTGTTGCAATGTTTTTTTTTTTTGCATTGAGTTAATCGTTTGTGAGGCTGATGAATTTCCGAGGCAAAAAACATTTTCGGCTCGCAGGTTAATGACTGCTTAGCATGCCACATTGGGGATGTGCCATAGGAATGATAAATAGAAGCAACAGGTGGAGAACTTCCCTACCGAAAATTGTGATGTTGCAATGGTTTACTGCATTCGAATGAAATAATTTTTACTAGTGATATCAAAAGAAAACACCGAAATATAAACTTCACACACGCAAAAGAAACCAACATACAAAAGAACATGAATTATAACAATATTAAATGTTATCGAGAATTTGGCGACCCTTTCTGTTCAGAAAAACAAAAGACATCCGTAAAAGATGGGACCTCCTCGCCGTTCTTTTACGAAACGGATTCTCTTTGGAACCGAATAGTACAACTAATCTACGAAATAAGGAAAAAGCCGCAGTCGTTCCCATTCTTCCTTTACGACTTCCCAAAGTTGACCCCAACTCGCGGTGCTAAGGCAAGCCTTTTTTGACAAACTCTTCTTCATCTGGCTCCTGGATCTGGGGATCTGGCGCCGACATGACAGCCAGACACTTACATCATGTTCTTTCTCAGGTCCTGCAGATGATGGCAATTTTCGATGCGGCCGCGATATCGACTTGCCTGCCGCTGAATGGTGACGCCGCAACCGAGCATGTCTGTCCTGCTGAAGTGGCTTTTGGACTGACGTTTCACCGCTGGACCTTGAAGCGCTACCGGCGCTTGAACACTTCATCGACTGGCAACCCTTGAGCCCTCTGTACAAGCGTGACCTATATAAACCCCTGACGCACCCAGCCAAACCGGGATCTGGCGCCGACATGACAGCCAGACGCTTACATCATGTTCTTTCTCAGGTCCTGCAGATGATGGCAATTTTCGATACTGCCGCGGTATCGACTGGCCTGCGCTGAATGGTGACGCCGTAACCGAGCATGTCCGTCCTGCTGAACTGGCTTTTTGGACTGACGTTTCACCGCTGGACCTTGCAGCGCTACCGGCGCTTGAACAATTCATCGACTAGCAACCCTGGAGCCCACTGTACAAGCGTGACCTATATAAACGCCTGACGCACCCAGCCAAACCGGGATCTGGCGCCGACATGGCAGCCAGACGCTTACATCATGTTCTTTCTCAGGTTGGTTACTCCTACCTTTCTGTTAAGGGAAAACTGTTTAGAAAACCGGCGCTGGATCCCAAAGTGGCTGTGTGCATGCTGTCTCACCTTCTGTACGATGTGACCGCGATTTGTTCAGGATACGCACACTTTTCGCAGACACTGCTTTTGCTTGCGGGAGACGTAGAACAAAACCCAGGGCCTCTGTCTGCTGAACAGGAAGAGCAGATGTTCGAAACTATCATGAAAATACCTGTGTCCTTCCAAATTCTGGAAAACTAAAGGATACTAACTGGCCGATAAGCGAGGACTATTCGGCTAAAGTTCGACAACAGAGGAAAAAACTTATACATTTTGCTAAAGAACGCGGAGGAAAACTGAAACTGCGGTTTAATAAACTACACTTGAACAATAAAACTTTCATGTACAACATCGAAACAGACACTATCACTTGCGTAGAGCAATAGCCATCACCGAGCCCTTCAGTTAACCCTCGAAAAGTTATTGAAAGTGAACTTGTTTGCAGTGTCGTTAACTGCCGTAGTCTAAAAAATAAAACTGACCAATTTCACTCGCTTCTGGAAATAACAAATGCACATGTGGTAATTGGAACGGAGTGATGGCTGGACAGCAACATAAGCGATAGCGAAATATTTCCTACCACCTATACTGCGTATAGGTAGGATGGCAATGCACGCGGAGGTGGTGTGTTCATACTTGTTCATAGCTGTTTAAGAAGTACGTCGCTCAACCTTGAGAACTTCTGTGAAGCTGTCTGGTGCCGAATTCTGCTGAGAGATGGTACTTCCTTAGCAGTTGGTTCTTTTTATAGGCCTCCAGGTTCTGCCAGTGCAGAGCCATTTTTTCAACTTAGTAACGCATTAATTGCTTTAAAGGCAACATGCATTATTCTTGGCGGAGATTTTAATATACCTAGCGTACAATGGTCTTCTTTGGAACCAGTAATTCGCACTACATCCCTGTTATGTAGCGCTTTCCGTGAGGTGATCAATGCCCACTCATTATTTCATTTCGTTCAAACCCCTACGAGACTTGGCTTTACCAGTGACAATGTGCTAGACCTTCTTTTCAGCAGTGACCCCAGCCTAGTCTAATCTGTCACAACGCTGCCAGGTATAAGCGACAATGATGTAGTTCTAGCAAAATTGTCTTGTATTGCAATGAAGTGCCAGCAGTCTCAAGCACGCAAAGTGTTTTTTTTTTATGAAAAGGGAAATTACGGTTCCTTATCGCAGGCGCTCGTTGCGTTTTTTCCTCAATTTCTTTCACATGGATCTTCTCTGAATATAGATTCTTTCTGGAACTTCTTTAAAACTAAAATCTTATCCCTGACGCACACTTTTCGCCTCATTTCAGCTAAGCGCCGTGGCGATAAGCACTGGATGAATAGAGAGTTGCGAGCTATGATTAACAGACGTAAACGCCTGTTTCGTCGACACTGTGATACGCCTGCGCTAACTCTGTATTCCGGGATGAAAAGCAAACTAAGAACCTACCCAATGAAATACGCAAGGCTGAAAGGGCTTAGTTGAACAGACTTGGGCAAAGGCTAAAAATAAACCCAAAGAAAGTCTGGAAATATGTTAAAAATATAAGAAATACGAGTGCCACTCTGCCTGACATACTAGATGGAACTCATTTTGGTAAAGGTATTTTGTATAAATAAATAAATGATACCCCACACATTTTCGATTATGTTGAGGTCAGGGCTTCTTGCTGGCCAGTCCACCATCATGATTACTAGTCCATCTACTTGGCTGTGTGTGTCGGTGCGCCATCCTTCTGCAGCAGGAAAAGTCCATCAGGGAAAGGGCCATCAAGCACATATGGCACCAAAACAGTCCCCAAGACAGTCATGTGTGCCCCGGATGTCATCCCATCCGTGAATAGGTAAAGTGGTCCGAGGCCAGCTTGGCTTACTGCTCCCAAAACATGCACAGAGGTACGGCCGCTTGAACGAACGTTCCATACATATTGCTCGTATTCACTGGAATGCATTGAAAGTGTGCGAAGAAAAAGCAAATAGATCAGATTAGGGAGCACATGATGTCCAAATGATTATATGGTATACTTTTCTAGTGAAGAATTGAATGCATTATAAACGCTGGTTTCTCTGAATCCTGCTAACGGCAACCGGGCAGCACAGGCACTACTGATTACGACTTGAACCGCAGTCTTCTTGGTTGCAGAAAACGCGTCACGGAAAGCTAAACAATAAAGCCGTGTTTTTTAACGCGGTAGATTAGCAGCGCTTCACAGCATCATGAAAAGTCATGTTTTGACACTTGATTTTGTTCTTTTGAAATTTATACGCACCCATCGGCAGAAATGTTCGGCTCACAATGGTAGAAACGTTCAGCGCATGATAAATTGTCGCCTATGGGCTGCACCCTTCTGTCATGTGCTGCTTTCTCCGGCAGTTATGGTAGGTATTTGAGAGCTCCAAAGTAATCTTGATACCTGGATCAAAGCCAATGTCTGAAGCTTGGAATTTGGCTGGCATCTTGACTTATGCCAGTAACTGTAACAAGGAAAAGTAAGAAAAAATTTCAAAACTAACATTTTTTAAGAACTACAGTAAACAATAATATAATAAAATTCCATAGCGAATCGTGTCGTAAATTATTTCTTTATTTTGCCGGTGTGGATAATAGATTAAGGGGCATATGGGCAGGGCTTAGCTTATGCTGAAAATGATTATTCCGCGCTCACCGACACCTTTCAGGCCGCCAACATCTCTTCTACACGTCCCACTTGGTGTAAAAGGTGGCTTGGTCTGTGAAAATCACAGCACGCCAGTTGTTTGGTGTCCATGACTCGCAAGATGAAGCGAACTCCTGTCCAGCTTCCCTGTGCGACTGTTCGAGACGAGTCTTCTGGGCCGCGACCATGCTGTGGATTCCGCATTCATGAAGCCTTCTTTTAACGGTTGACACGCTTACATGAGACAACCCAAGCTCGTCTTTAATTTCCCTAGAAGTCAGGAAAGGGTCAGCGACCGCCGCAGCAATGATCAAACGGTCTTCTTCAACGGACGTCGCCCTTGTAGGACGCCCGCGTGGAGCGTCGGCTATGCGGCCTTCTTTGTAAAAAGCCTGTATCGCCCTGCTGGCGGTGGCCATGGGCCTCCCTGTTGCACTGCAGATGGCTTTATGAGACATTGTGCGACCCATGATAGCAACCGCATGCCTACCGCATGCGTACGGCGTCTTGCAGGCGGGCGCATGCAGGCGGGGAGGCTGCCGTGGCCACCACCGGCTGGCGGATGCCACCGCCGTGAAGAAGCACGTTTCCAACGATCCCCGTCGATTCTTGTGAGCAAGCGTACACTTCTGACGAATGCGGCTTTGTAGGGAGCCAAAAGGAATGTCTTGTGCCATGTGTAGAGCCTACCTCGGCCGCGAGCACTAGCAGTTTCTTGACGGGGTTGTGCGCGAGATAGAACCACTCGAGCAGGAGCCGCGACAGCAGACGAGTGTGCCAGTTGCTCCCGTAAACATGCTGCCGTCGTTCTCCAGCCGCCAGGAAAGTGACCTTATCGGGATGGTTGAAGAGAGGCGATATTTATGGGATATCACGGACCCAAAATACCATCGACGTGATTTGAAAGAGTCTGCTTGTCAAGAGATTGCTACCAAATTGGGACCGGACAACACAGGTGAGCGCGAGTTACCTGTCCTGCTCCTTTTGAACGTGAGATGAACAAGAAAGCAGCGCTGTAATCCCCCCCCTATGAAATAGCAATCAGAATAATTTAACTGAGTTCCAGTTTGATTGCAAGAATGATGTGTATAATTATGCATTTTTTTACTCTGACAGGGCGGAACAAAGTTGATGAATCTGTCGATATTGTGGCGTGATTTGTACTGATGTGAACTTAAGGTGACACGTCTTCAATTATTTTTCAATTGGGCAAAAAGCCGGCCGGAATGGCAATGCATCGTGGAACAGCAGCGCAAAATACGGAATGCATTGAAGTAGACACAGGACGCAAAAAGCAGACGCATGTAGCCCCTGTTTAATTCTGTGTGTTGCGTTTTTTGCGCTGGTCTTGCACATTTATCAAGCTGGTTACAATTGTAATTGTTCGGTTTTGCCTTC
Organism: Amblyomma mixtum; assembly: GCF_055824585.1. NCBI lineage: Eukaryota > Metazoa > Arthropoda > Arachnida > Ixodida > Ixodidae > Amblyomma > Amblyomma mixtum. Next base: position 379,510,397 of record NC_143014.1, on the reverse strand, counting down.
TATCGTACCATTTCTGAGTCGTATTTTTCGCATGATACGATTTTTTTTAGCCTTCTTATTTTTTTCTATTGTTGTAAATGTGCAGACCCCACTCTGCTACAACTGGAACCTGTAGCTAGCAGTACTGTGGATAAACAAAATTAGGTGTGGTGTCGTGCTGGCCATCATTGTGTCTATTGTTCTTCAAGATTTCTAAAGAGGTGATGCCTTATTTTTTGCAGCCGCAGCAGTCAAGGTGAGGTTTTCAAACCTGCGCTCGCAGTTCCAGCGCGAAAACCGGAAAGTTAAACCGAGCGAAAAATCAGGAGCCGGACAAGAGGATATCTATGTGCCACGATGGGTCCACTACTCGGAACTCGTATTTCTGCTGAGTGGATGCCCGAAGCGTGACAGTCGGTCAAATATGGCATCGGCGAATGTAAGTCACAACTTTGCCCTTCAGTGAAGCCAGTTTTCTTGGGCACTGCACTCTGCCTGGGAAATCAACACTTGCCATATTTGTGCATGGATGTCTAGACGTGCCTTTTCCCCTCAGTTCCTTTACTTGGTAATGTTATTCCTCTTCAGCGCCATTCTGCGAATAGCGTACCTACTATATTATAGCTTATTTTCGCTCAATAAAAGAGCCCTACATTCATTGTGTACAGGCCCAGCTGTAGAAATATTTCGAAACTTTTTATGTTGGCAATCTTTTTCATTGCAACAACTCAAGTTTGATGGTCCATATTTCCTACAAAATCAAGCACGATTTCATTTCTCTCCGCAGTACTTACCTTTCTAGGAATATAGCATCTGATTTACATGTGGTTTCCCTATCCACTACAAGATCTAGAGCTAACTATTTAATAAAGGTCAGGTAGCCACCTTGCAACCATGTGTAAGGTGTGCCAATCCCTTGTAGAAACTGCACAACAAAGTACCAGTGTGTTTGTCTTTAGTAAAACTGAAGATGTTTTTATCCTCTCTATAATCTTAATGCCAGAAATTGTTGATATTGTGCGGATTAATTTGCGTTATCCTCTTATACTACTTGTTTTAATAATGCTGTATTTTCCCAGCCTCTTTGATTTTCCTACTCTGCTGTATTTATTTTGAAAATTGTTTTGCTTGGTACTGAATAATATGGTAACACCTTAAATTTTCTTTTCACTCCACTGTGCACACATTGTAAAAGTGTTTTGTCATATGTTTTTCCCGTTCTGCCTCTGGTGTCACAATATGTAATCCGGGTTGTAGGTCTCATCAAGAGCCATACTTTGTCTGCGTTCTTTAGCCCATCCTCAGGGCCGTATTGTATGTATAATATGGTGATATAAAATGAATACTTCCACTACTAGCCCAAACAAAAATAAACAATTCAGCAAGTTGGAAGGAATAGAATGAAAGTGAAACTCCGCGATACTTCTGCTTTATTTCACAGTCGCAGGTTGAAAAACAGAACGAAGAGGCCGGATCAACAGAGAGCGCTCAGTTGTGCTCAGATGAGACGCAGCAGCCTGTTGACAACATAGAAGATGAGGCAGTAGGCACTGCGGTCGTGGTGAACGATGGGCCTGCAGACAACGGCTGCACTTCGAGGGGCGCTTCAGCCACTCCACCCACTGTTCATCGGAGAGAGCCTGCGAAAAGAAAGCAGAAAGAAAGTTGTGGACGCGAAAACAAGCTACTTATAGAAGCAGCAGTGCATGCTTTAAATAAGTCTGCAAGAGCTGCTCGGCAAAAAGATGAGTGCGACGATTTTGCCGCAACTATGGCCAATGCACTGCGGCAGGTGCCTGAAGGGCCGCACAGACAAATGGCCTACTTAGCAGGATATACTGCCATTGTAAAGTATAGCATGGCACTTCATAACACGCAAGTTATACAGGAAGCAGATGAATGATCAGGGACGTAGGCTGAGTGGAGACTCAAACAAAATTCACATGTGCCTAATTGAATACGGTGTTGTGTGTTATAATTATTCTACAACCGAAATTAAAATTGAAGTAGTGTCATCAGATGTTATGGTTTGTCATTTTGTTGTGTGAAGTGAGTCATTTTTATGTCAGTGCATGTCGTATGTGTGTAATTTATGTAAATTCAACAGAGGCGCAGAAGAAGCATGCAGTGCTTTGGGACAATGTGTATTATTTTACCCATCTTTGATTTCCTTTTGTGATGTTATTATAGGGATAGTGATTTTGTAAGTCTCTTTTTCAACCGAGGTGTGGAAGAAGCATGCAGTGCTTTGGGACAATATTTATTATTTTACCCATCTTTGATTTCCTTTTGTGATGTTATTATAGGGATAGTGATTTTGTAAGTCCCTTTTTCAACCGAGGTGTGGAAGAAGCATGCAGTGCTTTGGGACAATATTTATTATTTTACCCATCTTTGATTTCCTTTTGTGATGTTACTATAGGGATAGTGATTTTGTAAGTCCCTTTTTCAACCGAGGTGTGGAAGAAGCATGCAGTGCTTTGGGACAATATTTATTATTTTACCCATCTTTGATTTCCTTTTGTGATGTTATTATAGGGATAGTGATTTTGTAAGTCTCTTTTTCAACCGAGGTGTGGAAGAAGCATGCAGTGCTTTGGGACAATATTTATTATTTTACCCATCTTTGATTTCCTTTTGTGATGTTATTATAGGGATAGTGATTTTGTAAGTCTCTTTTTCAACCGAGGTGTGGAAGAAGCATGCAGTGCTTTGGGACAATATTTATTATTTTACCCATCTTTGATTTCCTTTTGTGATGTTATTATAGAGATAGTGATTTTGTAAGTCCCTTTTTCAACAGAGGTGTGGAAGAAGCATGCAGTCCTTTGGGACAATATTTATTAGTTTACCCATCTTTGATTTCCTTTTGTGATGTTAGTATAGAGATAGTGATTTTGTAAGTCTCTTTTTCAACAGAGGTGTGGAAGAAGCATGCAGTGCTTTAGGACAATGTGTATTATTTTACCCAACTTTGATTTCCTTTTGTGATGTTATTATAGAGATAGTGATTTTGTAAGTCTCTTTTTCAACAGAGGTGTGGAAGAAGCATGCAGTGCTTTGGGACAATATTTACTATTTTACCCATCTTTGATTTCCTTTTGTGATGTTAGTATAGAGATAGTGATTTTGTAAGTCTCTTTTTCAACAGAGGTGTGGAAGAAGCATGCAGTGCTTTAGGACAATGTGTATTATTTTACCCATCTTTGATTTCCTTTTGTGATGTTATTATAGAGATAGTGATTTTGTAAGTCTCTTTTTCAACAGAGGTGTGGAAGAAGCATGCAGTCCTTTGGGACAATATTTATTAGTTTACCCATCTTTGATTTCCTTTTGTGATGTTAGTATAGAGATAGTGATTTTGTAAGTCTCTTTTTCAACCGAGGTGTGGAAGAAGCATGCAGTGCTTTGGGACAATGTGTATTATTTTACCCATCTTTGATTTCCTTTTGTGATGTTATTATAGGGATAGTGATTTTGTAAGTCTCTTTTTCAACCGAGGTGTGGAAGAAGCATGCAGTGCTTTGGGACAATATTTATTATTTTACCCATCTTTGATTTCCTTTTGTGATGTTATTATAGAGATAGTGATTTTGTAAGTCCCTTTTTCAACAGAGGTGTGGAAGAAGCATGCAGTCCTTTGGGACAATATTTATTAGTTTACCCATCTTTGATTTCCTTTTGTGATGTTAGTATAGAGATAGTGATTTTGTAAGTCTCTTTTTCAACAGAGGTGTGGAAGAAGCATGCAGTGCTTTAGGACAATGTGTATTATTTTACCCATCTTTGATTTCCTTTTGTGATGTTATTATAGAGATAGTGATTTTGTAAGTCTCTTTTTCAACAGAGGTGTGGAAGAAGCATGCAGTGCTTTGGGACAATATTTACTATTTTACCCATCTTTGATTTCCTTTTGTGATGTTAGTATAGAGATAGTGATTTTGTAAGTCTCTTTTTCAACCGAGGTGTGGAAGAAGCATGCAGTGCTTTGGGACAATGTGTATTATTTTACCCATCTTTGATTTCCTTTTGTGATGTTATTATAGGGATAGTGATTTTGTAAGTCTCTTTTTCAACCGAGGTGTGGAAGAAGCATGCAGTGCTTTGGGACAATATTTATTATTTTACCCATCTTTGATTTCCTTTTGTGATGTTATTATAGAGATAGTGATTTTGTAAGTCTCTTTTTCAACAGAGGTGTGGAAGAAGCATGCAGTGCTTTAGGACAATGTGTATTATTTTACCCATCTTTGATTTCCTTTTGTGATGTTATTATAGAGATAGTGATTTTGTAAGTCTCTTTTTCAACAGAGGTGTGGAAGAAGCATGCAGTCCTTTGGGACAATATTTATTAGTTTACCCATCTTTGATTTCCTTTTGTGATGTTAGTATAGAGATAGTGATTTTGTAAGTCTCTTTTTCAACAGAGGTGTGGAAGAAGCATGCAGTGCTTTAGGACAATGTGTATTATTTTACCCATCTTTGATTTCCTTTTGTGATGTTATTATAGAGATAGTGATTTTGTAAGTCTCTTTTTCAACAGAGGTGTGGAAGAAGCATGCAGTGCTTTGGGACAATATTTACTATTTTACCCATCTTTGATTTCCTTTTGTGATGTTATTATAGGGATAGTGATTTTGTAAGTCTCTTTTTCAACCGAGGTGTGGAAGAAGCATGCAGTGCTTTGGGACAATGTGTATTATTTTACCCATCTTTGATTTCCTTTTGTGATGTTATTATAGGGATAGTGATTTTGTAAGTCTCTTTTTCAACCGAGGTGTGGAAGAAGCATGCAGTGCTTTGGGACAATATTTATTAGTTTACCCATCTTTGATTTCCTTTTGTGATGTTAGTATAGAGATAGTGATTTTGTAAGTCTCTTTTTCAACAGAGGTGTGGAAGAAGCATGCAGTGCTTTAGGACAATGTGTATTATTTTACCCATCTTTGATTTCCTTTTGTGATGTTATTATAGAGATAGTGATTTTGTAAGTCTCTTTTTCAACAGAGGTGTGGAAGAAGCATGCAGTCCTTTGGGACAATATTTATTAGTTTACCCATCTTTGATTTCCTTTTGTGATGTTAGTATAGAGATAGTGATTTTGTAAGTCTCTTTTTCAACCGAGGTGTGGAAGAAGCATGCAGTGCTTTGGGACAATGTGTATTATTTTACCCATCTTTGATTTCCTTTTGTGATGTTATTATAGGGATAGTGATTTTGTAAGTCTCTTTTTCAACCGAGGTGTGGAAGAAGCATGCAGTGCTTTGGGACAATATTTATTATTTTACCCATCTTTGATTTCCTTTTGTGATGTTATTATAGAGATAGTGATTTTGTAAGTCCCTTTTTCAACAGAGGTGTGGAAGAAGCATGCAGTCCTTTGGGACAATATTTATTAGTTTACCCATCTTTGATTTCCTTTTGTGATGTTAGTATAGAGATAGTGATTTTGTAAGTCTCTTTTTCAACAGAGGTGTGGAAGAAGCATGCAGTGCTTTAGGACAATGTGTATTATTTTACCCATCTTTGATTTCCTTTTGTGATGTTATTATAGAGATAGTGATTTTGTAAGTCTCTTTTTCAACAGAGGTGTGGAAGAAGCATGCAGTGCTTTGGGACAATATTTACTATTTTACCCATCTTTGATTTCCTTTTGTGATGTTAGTATAGAGATAGTGATTTTGTAAGTCTCTTTTCATGAAATGAAAAGCAGATACTTAGTTTACATAGCCTTGTACCAAAATATTATTCTGGGAGATGATAAATTTTTACCTATCTTGTTGTGCTACTATTGCAGCCAGGGCAACGCAGCTTACTCAACCAACTTTCCTGCCATTAGCATGCCTCCCTAAGCTGCGCTGTAATGTTTTCTGAATAAACCAATCATTAAAAAACATACTTTGAGCATTGCATAAAGCTACATTTCCACTACACTGCATGGTGAATGAAGAGCAAAAAAGTGGAGCAAACGCATCATAGTCAGGCTGTCAAGGCACAACAAGAACGTGCAACTTACGCCTTCATTGTGGCAGAAGCTCCTGATTAGGCAACGAGGCGCCACTGCCAGCTGACCTCTCCTTCGTCACAAAGTACTCCGTGTACGTATCCCGGACAGCCTTGGCATTGACGGAGTGGTTGCTTCGAACTCTTGCGAGCTGGCTCATGGCTCCAGATGGGCTCACACCATCCCTCCAAGAGCCATTGCGTACGTGCACTATGTATCAGATAGCAGCACATACATACGAAAAATTAACACTCTTGGTTATAATAATAGATTTGTATCAGTCAAGAGAGAGGCTCATAGGCTTGAACGGTTCATGAAAAGCCTTGCAGAAATTTTCTCTGAGCCTGTGATCTTCAAGCCATAAGTGCCCTTGTAATCATTTTAGTGTGTGCCACATACACTGCATTAGATAGCTCTGTGTTTCAGGCTTTCTCATCATGTACAGCAGTTTCAAAACGCACATACCTGTCAAAACGTCCTCTACATCCACACTGTCTTGAGGGATGTAAAGTTGCTGAGTGGTTTTCTTCGAGCGCAAGTGATTGTGCAGTGCTAGTGTAGCAAACACAATGTCTTCCGCTCGCTCAGGAGAGTGTCGAAGTGGGGCGCGGAAAATTTGCCAGCGGTTTGCAAGCACTCCAAAAGCATTTTCCGCTGTCCGTCGAGCGCGGGAAAGTCTGAAACGGATCGCAAAAATAGAAATAAGGCAACGCTGACTGGTGGTCTGCTACCAAGTTCTGAAGTTGTTTGCAAGCATTCATGGGTACTTATTCATGTTAAATAAAAGTTTTGTTATTAATCTACTCCTTTTGTTATTTTCACGTCATCCAAAATAGTATTTGAAGCAAGGCAAGCAGACATTTAACCTCATGACAAGTCACACAACTGCATAAAACTTAGTGCAGGGTGAATGAATCGCTACGTGACTTTTTTTTTTTGCGCTGAGCGTGTGCATTAGTTGTGATATTAGTAGCATTGGTTAAATGGCAAGATAAACTTCAGTACTGTGCTTACCTGCAATTAAAAATTCTTTTCTCCCTGGTCAGCTCACCAGCAGGATATGGCCTCATTAAGGAGTGTTTTAGACCAAAACCCTCACTACCAACGATGACATATGGTGCTGTCCTTTTGGAGAGCGGCAGGACTTCAGCACAGGGCAGCGGTGATGGCTGCACCTCCAAGGCCTTTTTCATCTCGCATTCACTCCAAACTTTGCTGTCATTTAGTCGGCCATTACGGCCAAAATCAGCAAACACAAAATTTAGCTCCGCATCCACCAGTGCCATAAGCACAATGCTAAGAAATCTCTTGTAGTTCCGGTATTGTGCACCGGAGTTGGCTGGTGGATTTATAGCTATGTGCTTCCCATCCAGAGCTCCGATGCAGTGTGGGAATTGGGATAAGTCCTGAAAGCCCTGTGCTATGGCTTTCCACTCCTCGGGGCGGCTAGTAACCTGCAAGAGACATTTTGCTGGTCGTTCATATTCCACAGCAGAATTCTCAGCTGTGTGACACAGTGACTAAGTCTAGCGGTTCAATTTTTCTGCCTGCCACCTGGAAGGTCGGTGGAGATTGGTTGCTTTATTAAAGCCAAGTGAGGTCCAATAAGCACCACGCCTACAAGTGATCAAGTTGAACCTTTTTGATCTGGCAAACCACAGAGGATGCCGCTACACTTTTATGATTTCTTATTACCTCTACTAATAAGTGTATTGAAGTGTAAGGTTAGATAATTATTCGGAATTGCAGAATTTTAACTTTGCATTAAATTATCACAAAAATATATTCAATACACTGACAAATTGCTTCATATAAAATTTTGATCAAATTATTCTGTAAAACCAAAACACCTCATGTAGATTAATTTCAAAACAATACCAGATGATTTTTTTAACGTTTACAGATTTTTATTTTCAGAAACTGTGACAACTACGTCAGTGCTGTTTGTTTAAATGGACTGTACAGCAAGGCAGGCATGTACGTGATAGACCCCAATAATTATTTGCCTAAAAAAACAATAAAATTGTTAATTTTTACTTTATGAGAAGAGATTATGTTGCAGAATTGAAGGCCGTCAACATCTATAGTGAACCCAGTATATTTTCTTTATCGGCAATGTGGTTCAAAATATGGAACGCCAAAAAATACGCACCTCAAAGCTATTGAATTGGCTTTCCCATGTTGCACATTTATAAAAAGGGGGCGATAACACTTCTAATGCTGCAAATAGAGACGCACTTTGTGTATCTTACAGCGTAGAACCAGTTAACAGGATTTCGGCGGCAGTACTACGCACAGCGACTTGGGATAGGCAACTGACACAGCTTTGAAATGCACAATTTTGACTTTCTAAGCTCTCCTGTCTTCTCCCTGTCCTTTTATTCCCGCTAGCACTAATAAAACCACTAATAATAATAATTCTGAAACTTTGAAGCACATTTTCGATAAAACTGCAAAAACTGCACATCTTCGATGTTGATGGCCTTGAATTTTGCAATATACTCTTTCCCCAAAAAAATCAAAACTAGACAGTTGATGAGTTCATTTTAGCTACAGAATTAATCTCCAAAGAACGCACCGACGTGTCACTCAGTTCTTAAAACAAAAAAATTGTTTAGAAGTGACACTGTATAGTCTCACTTCAGTCGCAGAGCCGACAAATTGCACCATTTACATACCTTCAATAAATCCTCCTTTAGTTCGGCATATATGGCCTTGCATACATCTTGCATGATCCCAGAGACTGTTTTGTTTCCTTCTGAACTGCCACTGTATGGACATTTGACTGTCTCCTGAAAACGAGGTCAAAGATCAACAAATTAGCTGAGATGTATTCATAGAACGGATAGATAATGACAGAACACACGCAAAATTAGTTTTGCTAAGAGAGAGACTATCGCTCATGCCTACTCATGCCACAAGCGGGCACATCGCTTTCGGAGTGTGCTCTTCACGTAAATACGACAGCGAACGAGGCTACCTTAGAGAAGAAGCTTTCGTAGTGATCTCCCGAGCATAAGAAACTGCGGCGGCCAAAAAGTTTAAGCTAGGAGCTCACCTGTGGCGATGTAGCGCAGTCCAATGGCCAGTCGTTCTGCAGCAGGAATGGCAAGGCGGAAATTCGTGTCCTTTTTTTAGATTGCTGGTCTCACTAGGGCTAAAAGTTCTTCGAACGAGCTGGTGTCCATGCGTATCCAGCGGTGGTACCCCTCCGCATCTTCTAGGGCCAACTATTGCATCAAGTTTTCGAAAGCGCCCTGCTCAGGCGCCCTTCGCAGCCAGTCCATCATCCATTTGGAGCGCGGTTTCTTCTGCGGTGGCGGCTCGTCGTCCGAGTCAGAATCGACGGCGCAGTATAGCATCAAGGATGCTGCTGCAGCAGCCGCGCGCGGCGATACTTCCTCCGACATTCTGCAAAACCACAAGCAGCTACGGCAGCGCAAGGTGTCTACAATTTCCGCGGCTGTACACACGCAGCGATCGCGCACGGAAGAGAGCGCGCGAGCAAAGGCAGAGAAGTGGCGGGGAGTGCGACGGAACTGGTTTTTCTGGTGTGACAGGGCGT